>NC_137216.1:10359704-10757883 GCF_949987685.1 Ammodytes marinus | reverse complement strand
AGTCTGTCCTCACATCTCACCATGCACTATGCCACCTCTCCTGAACGTCTGGGTGAGGAAGTGGTGGTCTCTCTCTCTCTCTCTCTCTCTCTCTCTCTCTCCTCTCTCTCTCTTCTCTCTCTCTCTCTCTCTCTCTCTCTCTCTCTCTCTCTCTCTCTCTCTCTCTCTCTCTCTCTCTCTCTCTCTCTCTCTCTCTCTCTCTCTCTCTCTCTCTCTCTCTCTCTCTCTCTCTCTCTCTCTCTCTCTCTCTCTCTCTCTCTCTCTCTCTCTCTCTCCTCTCTCTCTCTCTCTCTCTCTCTCTCTCTCTCTCTCTCTCTCTCTCTCTCTCTCTCTGAGGATGTGGTGGGGGTGGCGGGGTGGGGGTTCAAGTCAAGTAGTCTAGTGATGGTGTCCCCCTATGGATGGGGGTTGCGTAATGCGCTTTTGTGAACATTATTATGTTAACAAAATAATTAATTATTATTATCTATTATGTTATCTATATAGGCTCTATTCGTCATATGTTTAATATACTCGTTCTAACTAGTTACTGTGTTTAATGCTTTAGCAACTCAGTTTCCCCATGGGAAAAAAAAGCAGCGTGAACAGTTCTGCCTAGCATGTCTTTAATGTATTGACCAGTGTTGGGAACGTTACTTTAAAAAAGTAATTAGTTATAGTTACTCACTACTTGTTCCAAAAAGTAACTGAGTTAGTAACTGAATTATTTTATAATAGAAGTAACTCATTACCAGGCAAAGTAACTATTTGCGTTAGCCTACTGTAAAAAAAAAGTTGCTATAGGCCTATATGTCCAAAAAATTTGATTTTTCTGAGCAGTTTTCACAAGTCAGTTGAAATGAGTTTAACAGACAGGTAGAGCTACTTGTAGGCTACATAACCTTCAATATGTATTGCACATCAACAGACAGCAAGAGGTTTATCCTGCACTTCCAGTAGCCTAGTATTTTGTTCTCAACAAAAGTAGTAGAGGAAACTGCTGGATGTACTGTGCTGATCTGCTAATATCACTGGATTCACTTCAGGGGTGTCGGCTAAAACACCACTTAAGGCCAAAAACGTCAGACTATGAAGCATGACACGATGAGAGGAGGAGTAAGGATTTATCCTATGTTTATTTCCTTCTTTAACATGCACAGCAACATACAGATCCCAGGAGAAGAACAATAATATTCGGCTCGTGGTGACACGCTAAACAGCTGTTGCAACCGGCGAATCGCGGCCGGTTAGTAACGTGCATAAATTATAATTTATAGAGATAGGGCAACTCCATCACAAGGGCGATGCAAAAGAACTCAGGGAGAGGAGAGCACGTTTCAACCGTGGATTGATAGGTGTTACTGCGGCAACGTGCAGCTCACACACAACAGAGAGAGAAATAAAAAGAAACTTCACTTAACAGGCGCTCCGGCTGACTGACGTGACGGCGCTAACTGACAGTTATAATGTCCACACTGAATAAAACACATCTTAAAACAGTAGCCTATAAGAAATAACAATCGCTTATCTTGTTGTTAACCCACCCGGTCTCCTCACTAGCAGTTTGTGTAGTATGGAGCCAGGGGTGCGCTCGGATTACACAGTTTATTCAATCAATTCAAAGTAACGCACCGCATTTAACGTTCAGTAACGATAACGGCGTTGTAACGACGGAAAAAGTAATTAGTTAGATTACCCCGTTACTGAAAAAATAACGGCGTTACCTAACGCCGTTATTTTAAACGGCGTTATTCCCAACACTGGTATTGACACACTGTAAAAGCTAAATAACTACGTTGAAACCCAGCATCACGCCCAGTCCCTGAGCCTGTAAGCCCGCCGGAGCTGTCCGTGGTGCTGAAAGCCCTCTGCACATCAGTCTTCACTTCTAGCGTAGGCGCACACACACCACCATATCGGCTTTTCTCCCATGCAATAGGGCCATATACACATCGGCCCCACAGTCTCAGTCAGACAGCTGCTTTCGAGACCCCCAATATCGTCTTGTTTTTGCTGTGGAGGAGCTTTTACGTTTGGCCTTAAGCGTGGAGCTTAAATGGTCAATAAAAAGAGATTCAACGCGGCTCAGCAACAGCTCGCCGTGGGTTGTTAAATACGCGCGGGGCGAAAGAAGCAATTGCATAGGGTCTTTGGAGTGCTTAGCGATAGAATGGCACCTGTGAACCCCCACGCTATATCAACCTTACCTCTAGGCTTAGAGAGAGAAGAGAGCTGTGTCTTTTCTGTGGTCGAACACTTAACTTTATGGAGCAGGGCCGCAGTGAGATACACACACACAAACACACACCACACACTTGAGAGGCTGAGATATTAAGTCACACAACATTAATGTATATGCCCGACGAGGATCGATATTTTCAATTTGCCTTTGAGTAGTACATCAGCGTATTAAGCGTAATAACTGACACGTATGTACTTCTGACCACTACCATGACGACACTTAAAGTAACATTTACTTATAGGCCCATAAGCCATAAGTAAAATTCTGATCCACTATACATTTCAGAGAAAAACAGTTTCACACACAACACATGGTTAGTTTATCCAGGTTTACAGATTAAAGTACCCTAAAGTATAAAAAGCTACTATCAACAACTACAACATTAAAGTCATATTTATGTTAATCCATAAATTATAACGCTTATTAGAGCTGCAATTCTGCAAAATTAGCACTTTAACGACTTTAACTTAACAATGTGTGGAATGATAATGACTTTGTGAAAGGGCTCACTCATGATGAACCAGAGCATAATCACTTCCTAGACCTAAAGCAAATTTCAAGTTTGAAGTACACTCAATTTGACTGATTAGACTACAACATGTTGCCTTACAACAGCAGAATTCAAATTAATGGACAAATAAAAGTAAATACAACTGGTAATTATTCTCAATTTGGTGGTTTGTGTATTCCCATGTTCACGGAAATGGACAGTCTTGATAAATGCTGGTTGTGGATATCATTATCATAAAACCTTCCAGTAAGCCCTCGGTGTCTTGTATGGAAGTGTCTCCACACACGTCTCTCATGAGTCAGCCAGCTGCAGATCTATAAGGACCAGATCACATTAAACAGGAAGGGGAGTAGAACAAAGCAGTTGTGGGAAGAAAAAAAACTAGTGTGCTTGTGTAAAAAAAAAATATAAAGTCGCAAATCGATCTGGGTGCTTCCATTTGTAGACAAGGGTAATCAATCCACTTTGAGAAGTAAGTTGGTCCAAGTCGGCCTACGGCACCCCACTCTGCCGGTGAGTTGCTGCTTGTATTGTTATTGAGAAGCAGACCTGATAATTAAATTAGCACAGCTGCTTTTTTCTAACAAAGATACGTGTTCTTCCTGTGCTCCAATATAGTTGCTCTTGTATAGAGTATATGTTTATTAGTTTATACAGTAATATACTGTACATTTATGTTTTTGACACTTTTTTTGGCGGAATTAGATTGCTACCAGGGCTAGGGCAGAAATAGTCTATATGTAATCATGGTTTCATGAATGGAGGGAACCTGTTCAGCGATTCATGTCGTATCGTACTCCTTATATATAATGTGAAATTATTACAGGGACACTGTATCATTTTCTGTCGTGGGTGGAAAAGTGTTTTTCTATAGCCCAATGTCGAGGAACGCATCATAGAAATATGTCAAACTACCCAACACAAAAATGTTATGCTGTCCACATAGGCAGACCAGAGTGGCAGAGTTACCGCTTTACATTTTTGGTCATTTAAAAAAGGAAAAACTATCATCCAAAAGTTAAAAGAGAGGGGAAGATTCTCATATTTCAAATGGAAATGAAGGCTTGCTGATTTTAGCCACTTTAGGTAGCAGCTACCGGTAACTCCTCAACGATTGTCTTATTTTGTTCAGGCTGATTTGGTGTAGTCTAAGATTCACCATAAAAAATAGATGGGTGTAAAACCATATTTTGCAACTATTTGAGTGTGTGATTGGCAGCCAAAATCGGGTTACTTCCATCGAACCATTGAAAAGTCGACTATTCGCGGTCACCCCTGAACAATTTAAAAATGATGAGGTCAAAAAAACTTTATTTACAAAACAGGGCCAGTAAATAAACTGATAATTTAACAGCCACCATAGTAGATATTGTGCTTGAGGGGGTCCAAATTCTATAGAATCAAATGTGGGTTTGATCATATCATCAAAAGACAGCTGACATGAGCTGTACCTCAGACTTTTTTTTTTCTTTCTGGCAGCTGGCACTCTGGGGCCCTGAGGCATTTCTCCCAGTCACCCAGCCTTGATGTCAATAACCATTTCAGAAGTTGAAACATGGACTTTTCGCTCGTCAGAAAGCAGAACTTAAATCCACTCCACTTTCCAAGCAAGCACACACTGATAACACAGAGTAAATCCCCTGTCAAATATCTCACCGCGTTGGGAGAAATGCCAGCCAAAGACCTTCATATTGGCACAGAGGGCAGACTAAACATATCGCTCATCCAAAACACTGACGCTCAAATATTGACGTCTCGCGTTTTGGCCCGCTCTGCCTTCAGAATGCCAAAGACGTGGAATTATTGTAAAGTAAACAACGCCATGTGACCAATGCACAAACAGCACACACTCTGGTCATCCTTGAAGGTCAACAAAAAGTGTTTGCTCTGAAAGAATTTGCAGTGGAGGGAAAAAAAAATCGGTTTCATTCTTTTGTGGGCATGTCGAGTGCATTAGTGGAGCTCACATTAGCATACATTTCTCCTAACCTTTGCCTGTGTGGACGAATTTCATTGCTGTCTAATGGCATTTGCCTATTTGGAAGATTGAGTGATACACACATTGGATCTGCTTTGGAAGATGAATATACCTGATAACCTTTAGCGGATGCTTTCATCTAAAGGTAAAGGTTGTATCTACATTGGTTAGCTGCTTCACTGTGTGGATATATCTCCATCTGTGTGGCATAGTGATATGACCTGTTTGAGGTCCATATTGCACAGCCTGTTTCCACTCATAATGACAAGACAGTATCACTGGCATGTGTGTCTATGTGTCTAATTACTGTATGTAACGGATCATTTGGGTTTTGAAAAAGTGTACTAGTTTAACTCCGTAAAGACTCACTGAAAGATAAGAACTGAACACCTTCTAAAAAGGTTTGTTTAGACCTCCAGTGGTTGAACTTGGAGTGAGTTAATTTAGTATTGATTGAATGTTCACTAATAACTAATTAATATGCTGTAACTTACAATCAATTCTGCATTTTTTTTTTCAGTAAGGAACAACCGCTTTGGTCCAAAGGGGGCGCTAAAATCAACAGAAACGGAAAGTTCCTCAAGGACACTACAGTATAAATAACTTTTAAGTTGACAAAAACAAGTGTGTAAACGCTTGAGGAAAATCAGCTCAACCAACATCTTCACCAGTTTTTGTGCAATAATTGTATACAAATAGGGAGCTCCTTTGACAGTAGGAGAACATGCTAGTACGAATAATCAAGAGTGGCAAACACACACCCCTGACCAGTGGCCTCTGTATGAGAGTCAAATATAATTACTAAGGCGAGGTGTGGATTATAAGGTTCGAGAGTCTCTAGCTGCAAGGGTGGAAATGATTCACTTTTAAAACTACCCTGCACTGTTGTGGAGTGCTTCAGAATGGCAATGGAGTGTGTGGAGGTGGAGAGGTAAAAAGACATAGAGTGAGAGGGAACCAAAGGCCCCCGGGGATGTGTTTTGCTGAGGTGTCTGCTGTTGATTAACTATTTATGACCCTGGGGCAATTTAGTGCAGACATCCAGGAACTCCACCACACAATAGACACACACACACACACACACACACACACACACACACACACACACACACACACACACACACACACACACACACACACACACACACACACACACACACACACACACACACACACACACACACACACACACACACACACACACACACACACACACACACACGCGCGCGCGCGCGCGCACGCACGCACGCACGCACGCACACACACACACAGAGACCAGACCACTGATGAAAGTTTCATGACCAAACTCCACATTGTGGGCCTCTGTGGCTTAAGGGGGAGAGAGCAATTCCACATTCAGCACATCACATTATAACAGCAACAACTGCTTTAACAATTCAGACTGGAAGCAATATGACCGCCCTGGATTCCTAATGAAAAGCAAATCGCACTCTCCCTCTTTGTTTTTTTCTTCTTCTTTATATAAGCTTGTGGTCTTTCTGTCATTTTGGTTGACGTAACGCCACAAACATTGACGTCGTTTAAAAATGATTGCCGTGTCATTATATCTGATTTGGCCCGCTCCTTTATTGTTTCCATCCAAAATGCTGATTGAAGGGTTTAAGTTGTGTCTTCACCGGCTGAGTCATACTACTTGCTGTAGTTTGGTCTGGCTTTGCGAGACTACTGGCTGAGAGACGTTTACTTGATTATTTCTTTGATCGCTCTCCTGTTTTCTTTAAAAGTTACATGATTGCAGGGAAGGCCCAGGCATTGCTCATTATAACTGTAGAAAGGTGCTTCTAGATAATACAATGTTTTGATGTGGTTGAGAGCAACTGAGAGTTGTGTCACCTCAAGAAAATAGGTGATTATATGCCATTGATCAACCAACTATTATTATTGGGGTTTTTTTGTCTGTTGGGCACAAGTAGACAGAGACTAAGCCCTTAAGTCTATCCATGAAGCAGCAGTTGTTTTACAGTTAGCATTGACATATCAGCACCAATTACAAAGGACCCCAGTGATATGAATACTGACATTTAAAAGGGTCGATTTTCTCCACGATTTGGGATCATTTCAAACGATCTGCGTGAAACAGAAGTTCCTTTCATCTTGATTATAGAGCGAGTTAAGTGAGATCATTTAGTAAATTATTTAATAAAGCCCTTTCAAGTAAAACACTATTTAGTTCAGTATTATACTCATTGCTAATAGTCCAAACAAGTGGAAAATGGAATGAACCCGACATACAGTAGTATAACACTTAACATCCTTAACATCTTTTGATTGTCTAACATTGTGTTCTAATCTGTGAGCGTGTCTGAAAGTGAACATTTAAATAATATAATTACCATTATGTCAGTAATTAACGTCATTCATATTGCAGTCAATACAGTTCATGTATTACTGCTGTTGTGTTATCCCACTGTGCTTGTTAATATCATCAGGTTGTGTGTGAGACGAGTTGAATTAACTCCTAATGAGTGAGAGTGAAAGGAGGGTGACACCGGCTCACACTTTCACATGAAGTGCAATCAGACACCTGCTGATCTGCGAACGCACACACACACACACACACACACACACACACACACACACACACACACACACACACACACACACACACACACACACACACACACACACACACACACACACACACACACACACACACACACACACACACACACACACACACACACACACACACACACACACACACACACACACACACACACACACACACACACACACACACACACACACACGTTCTGTACTGGTGATGAGAAAAGAAAAGGTTCACCACAGAATTCTAAGTCAGCGTTTGGGCACTGTTTGAAGACAAAACAGCACGTTTCAATCCATAAAGGAACACGGTGGTACAAGATGTGCAGTTTGGGAATAAGTACATGTAGGCATCAATCTGTGTACTAGGTGAATTACAGCGTTGGAAATGTTTAGGTACCTATTCAATCATTACAGGTTACAGACATACTGTTCGCTATATATTTGATAAACAGTTTCACACTAGTGTTAGTACACTGAACAATGTTATTCTACTGTCAGTCTGAATCTTTTCACTTTAGCATCACTTTAAAGTATAAGACACAAACATTGAATTAGACCTATTCTGGAGAAAATTTCTGTAAACAGATTGACTGAACCTCAACATGATAGACAAAGATATGGCCTTAACACTGTTAAATTACTATTGTTGAGCTTGATATTATCACAAATGTAGTGTTAGACCCTAGTAAGATTTCCAACAGTGAAATTGTCTTGCCACTACATCTTCTACCAATGTGAGAACCACTCTTAAGGGGCAGGAGCGTATTTTCATCAGGGGCACTTCCAAGCAAAGCAAAGGACCCAGAAGGCTTTCACTCAGCCCAAGTGTCCTCAGATGAAACTCTCCCTGCGTTCCAATCCCCATACTTCCTGCGATTCAAAATGGTACAAAAAAAAGATTTAGGATGTCCCAATTCTTGTGGTCAAATTTCGTATGCTTTAAAATACCTAGACTACATCCAGCCAAGATTTTTAGTGTTTAAATCAGCATGCCCTTTGGGTGATACGGACCCACAATCCAGTGCGCACCGGAAGTGACGTTACATTGACGGAGCCTCTGTGCGCAATGTTATGATACCGCATGTTAACTAGATTATTTTTATGAGTATTTGTAGTATGTATAATAGGAAAAAGAAATAGTATGCGATTTGGAACGCAGGGTCTGAATTCCTAACATCCAACCAGACTATTTAGGCAGAAAAGTGGAAAGCTGGAAAATGTCCCACCGGGATCAATGACGCCTTAACATTTCACTGTCATTTTAACAATATACCGTTGCAGAGATTCATCAGACTGTTACTTGTTGTTGAGTAGAGGCGAAGGCTCAGCCTCATCTTATATTCTTAACCAGCAGAGCTTGAGAGCTTGTTGCAGCCTAGAGCATGTTCATGTAAATGCTTGAACCTGTTTGTAAGAGAAGCCTGGTGCATTTCAACAGATCCTTCGCTGCAGCTGTTGTACAAATGTCAGGTTGAGAAACCTGTCAATGAATTGATGCCAGTAACAAGTGTTGTGTGTGTGTATGCAAAGCCTGATATATCTTCTTCCTCTTAAACATAGAGTTTCACCATGAACATGCGCTGTAGTGTATCCTGGACAGTAACACAATTATAGAATGACGGCAGGCTTATGCTCTATAAGCATAGAGTTAATAAATGGTCAATAGTAAGCAAAACAACATGGTTATCGAGTGCACAAGTCCAACTAGATATTCCCAGTCTAGAAATCCCTCTGCGACTTTTGAGTGGCAAAAGTCACCACACATATATTGCACTGAGCGTGACCCAACACAAGAACAATATCAAAGACCATGCCTTGCAGTTTCCAGTGGATATTTCTCTGCTCTCTTCCTGGCAGAAATCCAAACTTTTCTACTAAAAACCCGTTCTGGAATATAAGCAGAAAAAAAACACACAGATGGGCCTCTGCTCCACCAAATAATGAAGACAAATTATGCATGTATGCAAGCTAGAGGAGACACAAAGCATTATTCAAAATCAATACAGCCTGTGGGTCTTTGCACAGTGAGCAGGGGTAACGGGAAGCTCCAGCTCTCCCTCCTACCCTGATCAAAGGCATGCACAAGGCTGAAAACACTCAGCAACGTTCTGCCTTCTCCAAAAAGCCTGTTTCTTCATTCTGTGCATCATGAATCAACAGAGGCAAGGCAGACTTTTGGCTACGGAGCAAAGGGCTCTGAAAAGCCCTCAGGCATTGGTTGACATTGGGTGCAGCCTTTCATCCCGGGCTGTAGAAAAAAAACTATACAAGGCAACATGCACTGCATAATGTTATCCTAATCATTGACTAGAGTTACTGTCGATCATGAGGATGTTTCACCATAGCTATCCTGACGGGCTCCAAGGTGACTGACCTCATTCATTTTAATTGCATTACAAGATGGGATAGACAGACAGTAAACAAAAAAATCAATAGTAAAAACATTTCCCTAATTTCTGGTCTATCCAAGCAAAGTATAAACAAGGAATGTACCTAACTGGGGATATGAATAAATTACAGTCAACTGTAACAAAATTAATTGCAGCCTGAGAAACACACCAGTGGGCCGATGAGAAGAAGCACATACAGTATATATATATATAGTTGCTGTAATCAGGAATATACAACCAAAACAACCAAGCCTGGAAAAACATATTTCTGAATGCTTATTTCTATGGCAGAAAAAGCCTCACAACTTCATAGGCTTTTTGATGCAAAGTCCACAAGGACACTAAGCGGTCCCATATCGTAATTATCGTAAGTGTTTGAGGGCTCCTCCCTCAGGGCCTTTTAAAGCCAGGGCCACAACTGGCCCCCGAGAGGATTCAGATTCTGCTGACTGGCCAATAAATCCAGGAAAATGCTAAATCGAGTGGTTAAATCAAAGCAAAAGTGAAACAGAGTGGGTGCAGTCACACAGAAATGCAATGCTTTGAACCTGTGGATAGAAAATAATAGACAATGTAAGGGAAATGAGAGAAGCTGGATCCGAGATATAGGTCATAAAAAAACGAGAGTGAAGGGAAAGCATGCATGATCTGTTCACAAGAAAAGGGACATATTTGGAATTAAAACGTTGTTGTTGTGTTAACAATGTTAGCAGTAATTATATTGAATGAATCACTCTGTCCTTGGGTTTGTGTGTTTATCTTGAGCCCAAACCTCAGACTGTTTATCAGGCTGATATACTGCAGGTGTGCCTGGGAGATGGATGACCACCTTTATACTGTATCTGTTATTATCAAATGATCACTCTCTGATACGCCGGTCTGGTAAAAAGCATCTGATAATAGACATTGACTTTCATGCCTGATATGAATAAGTATCGTCTCTTAATAAGTGCCCGCGTTGTGATCCCATCTCCACCTGCACATTAGGAAGGCAGAGCTGGTGAATGATGCCGTGTGGTCTCTATACCTATTTGTTTAGCTGTGAAAGAGCTCACCATTAGCTTTTAGCTGGGCTGTTTGAGATAACAGGGAGAGAGACAGAGTGAGGTGACCTTCAACTTCTGTCGGGCAGATCTTCCTCTCCACTATTCTTTATACACACCTGATTGACACCCCGTCACAGGGCAAGTCTTCAGGTTGCATTTAATAACACCTTGGATTCCCTTGTCTTTTTAAAATCATAGATAAGATATCTTGATACGGGCTGCATGTTAATACCAAAGTTAAATCATAAGGCTAGGTTAAATTATCCCTGTATTGTGCAACTATTTGCTTCATCTTATTTTCCACTTCATTGTAAGGCCGTGCCAGCAATGAATGTAGGCGTGTGTTTAACTGGTTGCTCCTGGTCGACTCCATCAGACTCACAAGTCAGCAGCTCTGCAAGTTTGAAATAAGGATAGGTCATTATTCTAATTATGCGCATGGTCTAATGTTGTATAATTATACACGAACAGACATCAAAATATGAGAATAAGTCCTATTCCCACGCATTAAAGGTTTAATGTTTTTGAATATAGGAATCTAATTTAAAGGGTATACACAATCATGCACCCAGCCTACGCGAAACCCAAGACTCTATTGAAGATTGCTCTCCATTGCAACACATGTTCTCATCCTCACAACCCCCGCCGCACACAAATGTCTACAGAACAAAGTCTGCTTAGACAATGTCTATTAGATAATGCACAATAATTATACAATCCAAAATGTTTAACTGTACAATGCATCTGGTGGTCTGTCAGAATGTATTAAATAGATCCAGTTGTATTCGATTCATTTCTATGTGAAAACTTATAATTTCTGGGTAGACGGTGCCGGCTTAAGGTGAGGAAAGGTAAGTCTTTCAACTCTAGCTAGCAGGTGACCTGAGGCTGCTCTGTTAATTGCTGCTTCAGATATTTCACAATGTTTTGTCTAATAAGACTAGATAAGTTGTGCAGTCATGTTCTTATGCCATACTATATTGTATTGTGTTAAAGGGATAGTTCAGTATTATTGAAGTGGGGTTGTAGGAGGTACTTATGCATAGTTAGTCTGTTACCTTAAGGAGACCAGTATGCCCAATTCTCCAGACAGAATCCACCAATGATTTACTGTAGTAGTTTGATTTATTACAAGTGTGAATGTTCTTCTCAGATATGGAAGGAATTTGAGTGTCTAACTTTTTACCACCCAGGGGATAATGAAGAGAGAGAGAGAAGGAGAGTGTAAGATCAGTGTTGCCAGAGAGCGCCGTCTTCGAGTTACCCAAAGCTAGCTCCGACATAAACTCGCAACTGCCTTGGGATCAATGATAGCCTAGATAGAAAATCACCAGTGGCCCTTAAGTGGGCCAGTGTCTATAGCAGGAGCAGCAGCAGGGGCCCTCTACCAGACCGCTCAGAGGAAATATCAATGTCAGCACAGTGAAGTGAGATTTAGGATGAGCTTATTCATTCAAGGTCACAGAGTTCAATTAAATGTTCATCTATTTCCTCAGTTTCCCATGTGCCCCTCACTTCTTAGTTCCTCTCAATAGAGATGCTAATTCAGTTGACATTTCAATCAGTGGAATGAGTCACAAAACAACCAATCAGCTGATTGGCTGCTTGACTGCCATTGAGTGAGGAAATATCAACTGCAATATAAAATGATATGATTACAGTGGGTGTATTGCATGACATCCAAAAGGCATTTGGCTCTGTTGATCATGACTTACTGCTTGACATATTAGACAGGATATTGTGTATTTATCTACATAGGAAATGGGTAGAAATATGCGTGGAGAAAATCAGTACAGTGTTATTGAAGGCTACTTTTGGGGTCCCTCAAGGATCATTATAAGGCCCAATATAGATTAGTTTGCTCGTAAACAATATATGTAAGGACTCCAAAAACATCTAAAGATATTTGTATGTCCATATTTTGATGTTTGATGTGTAAAATAGCGAGTAATCCATCAAGTTTATTTTCGATATTTGGTCAATTCTTCTCCCTGAAAACTCACATGTCCCAAAACTACAAAGGTGTCACTTGTTTACTGCTGCAACACCCTTTGATAAGAATAGTAAGATATGGAAAAATATAAGGGCAATCAGGCTTTTTTTTTACAACTTTATTTTACAAGGAAGTCCCATTGACATAAAAAGATAAAATTAAGAGGGACCTGTCACCTGGCCAAGGTAGCAGCTGAGGTTTGTTGCTAAGCCTGTTAATTTAAAGATCTTCAGTGTTTAAAATACATGAATTTCTCCCATGTATCTGTTGGAAAATAAAAGCCTATAAACCATTTACTTCTATTGCTACTATTATCAATTTATTGAATATATTTACATAAAAAAATAGGACAGACTACACAAAAAAAGTGAAACTGTGCTATCATACCGTCACCGTCAAGAACTTTAAAAATACTACGATGAAAATGTTGTGTCATATCGCCCACCCCTTGTGTGTTGCATTGTTGTTGCTGTACTGTTCAAACTGCTTTGGCAGACAGACTGAGATTGTACACTCCTGCATTTAGGCAATTATGTCAAAATGAAACAAAACTACATCTTAAAAGGGACCAGATGACAGGATTATGGGTGGAACTGAGGGGGGAATCCCTTTCAAGCATTTTAGTGATTTGACAGAAAAGAATGGAGAAGAAAGGCACAGGAGGGAAAAAAACAGAGGAGACAGACAAAAAATAATAATGGCCAGGGAGATGGGACTGCATGCCACACAGACAAATCTCTCTCCAAGCACAGTGTGGGAGGAGAACCACATAGCTGGTTTGGGAGAAAATAAACCTTCCTGATGGATAGCCATTCAGCTGACTGCAGGCCAGAGCTGCCAGGTTGACCAGGAGTCAGGATTGTTAGCCCACATGTTAGATGGTATCACCTTTCCCACACACACAGGTCTGTCTGGGAGCACAATGTGTGGAGTGTGGACAACAGGTGCTGAAGGATTGCAATACTCGAACCATTTGCCTTGAATCTGGTTGTTCTCGAATGGGAGCGTTTAGGCCTTGTGTCAAATAGAAGGGATGCATTACACGGTCGGTAGACTTTTGGCACACGTTTTTAAACCCTTACAGCTGTTTTGTTTTCAGCCAAAAGTAAAGAGAAATAAATGTTGAATAATGGGCAGCTCAAACACTACTATTTAGGCTGGGATCAAGCCCATGAATCAGTCATCTGTTAATGATATGAGACTATTTATAGTTGCTTGTGAAATACCTTACAATACCTGAATTGTGCTGCTTTCCTGAATGGATTGTTAAGGGAGAAACTGCAGGTGAATATGGTAGAATTTTTAAATATAGCATCATGCAACTTTGCCAGATGATTACTTATAGTAAAACAATTATGTGGTGTCTTCGTTTTTTTTAGAAATTTTGAATGAATATGCAAATGTGGCTAAATCAAACTAATTATGTGTACATTTGCATCCCTTTGGTCTTAAAAATAAATGTTCTGCATGTTTAAAGAAGAAAATGTATCATAATCAGACAATTAACAACTTATGAACTAGTCATTGTGTAATAACCTTAAGGATAGTGCTAATGATGATTATGGAAACGTTTAGTTGATGTAAGGTCTATAGAAATTGAGATTTTTGGTCCAGAGAATTGAAAGTAGACATATTATGGAAGCACAATATAGCCATGAATCACAAAATTGAGCTAGAAAAAAATATATTTTGGCGTCTCGCATTATTTTGCCACTATATACTTTAGATGGTCCCTAATTGCCCTAGCAAAGTGTTGCCTTTTCACACACAGCTTGATGGTATCCAGTTTTATATATAGAAAAAAAATGCATGCTGGTGCAATCAGAGTGCCGGATGCCTGCAATTTCCAAACTGCCTCTTGAGAGAAAATCCCTTCAAATCACAGAAATTATTATTTTTTTTCTTAAATGATAGCCTTCCTCTCAAGCCTCGTGTTTCACCTGTGAGATACAGCATTTGAAGTGTTTTTATTGTCACTGCAATGCCAATCAATCGAGCATCTTACTGATTGCCAGGCTGTGAGGGACAACATAAAGTCTGCATCGCAATTGTAGTCTACCTACAGTAGAAGTTGAAGATGTACAGGAGAGCGGCGTTTTTAGTACATGTCTGAAATTCTTCTTTATTTTTGTTTCCTACCGATTTCCTGTGATCTGTTTTGAGGTGACAGGTATAGAGAGAAAAGAGGTGCCTTCAGGGGGAATTTGACGCCTCAGCTTAGAATGAAGACCGGGAATAGGGAGGGGGGGAAAACAGCCAGCCTAGCTCTGTTACAGTCATTACAGATGGTGGCTGTCATTATTTTTCGTAACAATGCAACAAATTGACAAAAACAAGTTGACAGCGTGTCGCTTATAGTGCTGGATCTACAGAGAATTATGAACTGAGCCGCCATCTCTTCCGGGCTTCATAGAGCTTTATAGTGACTATCAGCTCCTTGTTTATGTGTCCGTTCCTCTACTTTACTGTTTTGGTTCACTCATACCTCTCTAAAAGTATTGTTTTTCAGCAGCTGTTTTTAGAAAAAAGCTTTTGAAAATGTGTTCACTAGTAGCCTACTTGTGATGCAGCCACCACCTACCCAACATGCTAGTACATTGGCTGCTTCTATTCATTCTTTTTTTTTAAACCAATTTATGATTCTTCAATGTAATTACAACTACTTTCTTTTCTTTGTTACCGGTGGAATCATCTTTTTCCTGCATGGAATTAAAATGGCCTTCCCACGCAGAGAAGCTTCAGAGTTTCATCTAATTGATTTCAGCCTCCCCTCCCCTCCCCTCCCTTCTCCTACAACTGTGTGTCAGTGCCGTGTGTGTTACTGCTAGGCCAACCAAGCGCTTCCTACTGCAGGTGTGTCACATTAAAGGGATTTTAACCACCAAAGCATGGATTTAACGGTGAAGCTACGGAGAATGAAAAGTGTGTGTCACATAGTGTAGTGGTTTTACGGTTCACTAGATTGTCACGCTTTCTGTCAGTAGATGTCTTTTAAATACTACCAGGGGGAGGAATGCTGTTAGAGCTGTTAGATCAAGAGCTGCAGGCAACATCCCCTTACAACAATCTTTAACCCCATTCACGCTTAGTTTCCACTTAATTACCGGGAACAAATTCCCTGCAACACTAGTGATTCTATTGATCAATCAAAGGACTGCATTGTGTATAGCTCCACCCTTTTGGGACCCTTTGAGACGGCTTGGTTCCCCAACGAAATGGTGACAAAAATATGTGTGGCACTGTTTGCTTCTTTTGGTACCCTTTCCAACTCTTGACAGTGGAAATGCAAAAAAGATCTAGTGCAGAGCTGCACCAAAACGAACTGCACCACAGGCTTTTATTGTCAGTGAACAGAGCAGAGACGGAGTGGCGATGACAATGTGTCAGGAGCAGTCAGAAGTGTAGTGGTGGAATGGGAAGGGGCTACGTGGCTAGCGATGGTAGCGTGGCTATGGTTGAGTAGCAGGCTAGTGGGTTGATAGGAGAGTAGGCTTGAAGGGGAGCAGGAATGACAGATAGGCAGGCAGGAGAGACATGATCCACTGAAGCAGAGGCAGAGATGTGGCGCTGAGTGGGAGAAGAGCCGGTGTT
The DNA here is from genome assembly GCF_949987685.1 of Ammodytes marinus. NCBI lineage: Eukaryota > Metazoa > Chordata > Actinopteri > Uranoscopiformes > Ammodytidae > Ammodytes > Ammodytes marinus. The sequence goes on along the minus strand of NC_137216.1, from coordinate 10,741,582 downwards.
GATATACTGCAGTGGATGAGCTGATTGTGGACAGGTGTGTGGGTGAAAAGGATGGAGGAGAGTGGGAGGCGGAGCTGGAATGACACACACACACACACACACACACACACACACACACACACACACACAGGGAGACAAACAGGGGACAGAGAAGACAGAATGAGACAGAAACACAGGGGAGAGACAGGGCTGTGACATTTACTCTGTGTGCTCATCTATATGACGGCCCATTTATAAAAACAACTTGACAGGGTGAATTCTCAGTCATGGCTGTAAACAGATAAGCCAGCTGCTTAGCATCTGTTGCATTTCTGACATATCAGCTGATCAAGGAGTGTCTGCCACAGAGGGCCGTCCATACTGCTATGAATGGAAACCTAACCCTGACCACCAGTAGACACTGTTTCAGAGTTTACTTTCAGACAGACTTTGATTATGGCAAAGATCATTTGGGCGACTGTGGCTCAGTTGGTAGAGCGGGTCGGCCGATGATCAAAGGGTTGGAGGTTCGATTCCCGCCCTGCCACTTGTGTCATAGTTGTTGTGTCCTTGGGCAAGACACTTCACCCACCTTGCCTCGTGTGAATGTCGATAGTTAGCCTGCTATCGGTGTATGAATGTGTGTGTGAATGGTAACGTGGGAAAGGAAAACAGGTCTCCCTTGCAAAAGAGTCTTCGGTCTCAATGGGATTTACCTGTATAAATAAAGGTTAAAAAAAATAAAAAAAAATAAAACATATAGCTTGGGACAGACCTCTAAATCCAACCAATGCACAAAGGTACAGTATATATTTCTTGACTATCTTAAAGTAGCTACGAGGAGCCCCTCTGGACAAAAGTGGTAGTGTTTTTAGGACGCCAGTGCTTGCCCTCCTAGATCTTTGCTAGCACGTGCATTTGTTGTTTTAGAAGCCAGTGAAAAAGAGACGGCAAAATGCATTGCGATGAGGTATAACCATGTAAGATTAATAGTGGTAATATGATGATGCGGTGAAGCAAAGTAAACTTTCATTACCATTCGGTAAAGGCATTAAAAATGTACATAAAATAGCATTATTTTCACTGATGGTCTTGTTTGCTGTGAGAGGTCATTTATGATCATCAGAGGAAAAATGAGAATTCCTCAAAGGAGGTTTAGGTGGACACATTTGCTATGAATTCTGGGTAATTTCAGAAATGTTGCTATCTTTACTTGGATAAAAAGAAACCCACTAACCATGTCCTCACTGCTGTATATTTCCAAAATGCACTCCCTAAAACAAAAACAAAAAAATTATTTTGCAAAATTGCATGCAGCACTACCAAACTTGCCAATTGCTCCTCTCCTGTAAAATATAGCTCTTCGACTTCTAAAAAACCTTTTTAAAACCATTTTGATGCACTCAAAAAGCAATTTAGATGTGGCTGAAGTCATAAGCATTTGGCAGTTGGACGTAGGGGGTGCACAGCTTACTTTAACAAGAGTTGAATAACATGTTAAGAGTTTGTGTTTTGAATCAAAACTCGCCTGAAACATTCTTAAATAAATGAAATGGTTTTTCACGGACAAGATGTTCCAGATATTCTTATATATACAGTATATATGTATTTTGTATGACACTGAAATTATGAACAGCTCATGTGGTTGGATACTGGCCACAGTTCTATAGCAAAGAGTCATCCAAAACTGCTTTGAAATGTCAAAACTAAATCATACAGGGAAGTTGAATCTAATTAATAAGACAATTTAGCTGATAAGGCTGCGGAAGAGTGGACAGCTTAACAACGTCTAATTAACAACTGGCTGCAGGAGATGGCATCCGGACCTTAAAGCATCTGAGAGAGATAGAGATGAAAAAACACTACATCTGGGAGGAGGCTTAGTGGTTTGCAGCTTGACAGATCAGAGGAAAGAGCTAAGAGGTGACACCGTTGTTTTAATAGGATTGCAAATGTATGCTGCTCACTCTTTGCTTGACTTATTTTGCATAGCTTATTAAATCCCCATTTGGAATATTACCATACGTTGACCAGCTTTCAGCTTTATTATCTTGGGAAGATTATGTATTACACGCTTTTCCCGCTGCTCTTATTTGAAGCTCTGCTGCGGACCAAAGGCACAGAAAAGATGTCATTCTTGTTCTGCTCAGGTGTAAAATCAGCCAATGAACATAGAGTATCTCCTCTTTAATTGGTCTTCTTCAAAAGCAACCCATGTTAACCTCTCCAGCACTCTCCTCACAATCAATATCGTGCCCCCAGGATAAGCGCCAGAATCATTATGCTACCATGGGCTTAGCGTCCTAGCTTGGTATTGCAAGATATTGCCTGTGGTTCCTTGGCCCAGAAGTTGATCTAATCTAAATGTGGAAGAAGGATCTGTCTCTGAAAAGAACAATCAGGATATCTATAAAAGGCTCATAATTATCTTAAAATCATGTGCTAAAAATCGGTGTGAAAGATTTCTTTAATTATTTTTTTTTTTTTTAAGATATTTTTGGGGCATTTTTATGCTTTATTGATAGTGCAGAGAGACAGAGGTGAAATGGGGCAGAGAGGGGAGTGACATGCAGAGAACAACCGCGGGCGTGAATCGAACACGGGTCTGCTACTGGGCCCGGCCCAAAAGATTTTTTTTAAGCCATCAAGAGTTGTAATTGAACAAGAAGAAAGACGGTCCGAAGCTAAATCAGCCGTTGGGGAATTTTTTTTTTCTGTGGCTTACCAGAAATCAGGAAGTATCTGCTTCAATTTGCACCATTGGCCAGTGAGCAACTTTCCATTGAAATTAATTGGATGCCATTTTTATTCAATTCTTCTTACAAAAAGGTCCATGGCCCCACCCTATAACTGTTTACCCCAGTCCCTGGCAGCAGACCTCATGATCCCACTCCAAAAAGAAAGTCACCTTTTTGAAGCCTCCATGAAAACCTTTTACCTGCTTTCTTTGTTTACTCAATTTTTTTTTGTTCCTGTGCTGTCAATGACTATCTGCTACAACCATCTCCTCCTCACCACAACAACACGTGCCTGGTGATCCATCATGGAACCCCACCATCTTAAACCACCATCTTGCTTCTCGCTAAAGCCCCTCTTGCCTTTCTACTGTAGGCTATACCTGCGGCGCTATCATAATGAAATCTAAATTACAGGCTGTGTACTGGCCGCTCATCCATCCAGGTTTAGAGCTCCCTCACCTCACTGATGCAACCCCCTAACGTCCTCATTCGGAGAACTCTCCACAGCAAGGAAAACAGCTACAGTATTTGGCTTCCTTGACATTTTAAGCCTCTGGAAACCTGGTTTGAAATAGTATTACTTTATATCAAAGTTGGATGTCTTTGTAAGCTTTTACAAAAATCTGATTGAGAATACATTTTCATAAATATTATACAGCCTTTAACTGTCTAGACTGTTTGACAGGATTGTGTGGGAGTGACCGTAAACGGTCTCCATGGCAACAGCTATTGTTTTTGTAGAGGAGTGTGTGTGTGTGTGTGTGTGTGTGTGTGTGTGTGTGTGTGTGTGTGTGTGTGTGTGTGTGTGTGTGTGTGTGTGTGTGTGTGTGTGTGTGTGTGTGTGTGTGTGTGTGTGTGTGTGTGTGTGTGTGTGTGTGTGTGTGCGTGCGTGCGTGTGTATGTTGTGATTGAGAGAAAGTAAAAGCATACTGTGTGTGATGTGCTCTCTGACCTCACCTGAACGTGACTGGGTGTTTAAAGGGAAGCTCAGCAGGTAAGGCTCTGGGGAGCTGGATGTGAAACAGCCATCTATTGACTGGAGCCTGGTGTTGCTGTGATCAGGGACAATGTACAGGTGGAAACAAACTAGTGGTCTGTAGCACTTACAAACTGGGGCTGCCAACAGCTGTTTCTTAAAAACAGAAAAACAAGACAGAAGTGATCTATATGGAGGACTATGGGGGCCACGGGAGAGGAAAAAAAGGATGTATTTATTTTTTTCTAAATGTCGAAAATTTGACATTATTAAAACAAATTATGCAATTTTGCTATCATCGTAAGGCAGATAGTGGGCAATTTCCCGAATATAGACTAAATACAATTTTGGGAATAAAGTTGACCGTCTACAAAGGGAAACACCCAACTGGAAAATATTCAATACCTTCACTCTGATACAGTGCAGTGCAGGTATTACCCAAGCTTACAGGACATCTGTTTCAGTTAAAATGAGGTTGTAGCCCATTGTCTAAACTAGAATGATAGCTAAAAAGCATTGTTTGTGGGGGTTTTTGGAGTGCATGATGGGAAAAAAACTCCCTCCCCTAATTTATTTTCTCACCCATGGCCCTAATACTGTTCGTAGATCTAACTATTATTTTCTGTAACATAAAAATCCACTGAACCATTTACTTTGACTTACCTACATCACACATTTATCATTTTCAGCCATTGCATTTTTTCAAGCCGGTTGAATTAACAGCACATATTTGCACAACTCATTTCCCAGCCATCCTTCAGTTTGGCATGCTGCTATACTGAGTGCAGCATGGTCTCTTTAAATGTTGTATAAGGCCCTTCAAGCAGTATGACCTTTAAGGGGTGCCATGCCAATGTTTTTTGCACATGTAGCCCATCGTATGCGCCTACAACTTGCATTACTTTGACATGAATGGCGTACAAACTTAAATCAAATTGACAGTTGTATTAAATGGTAGATGGTTATTCTTTGTAGCTCAGAGCAGAGCAAAGTTTTAGCCAGACGACAGCACACTACAGAACATTCCTCCAGGAACAGAGGAACAGAGAACACCGGAAAGGTCACCACAGTGCAGTTTAACATGATCAAATACTTTTCTGTTGTAAAGTCACTCAACCCTATCAGTGGACAGTGATTCAGTACATTTACTAGAGTGCTGAACTTAAGTCTATGTTTTGAGAAACTGTACTTTTTGGAAATGTATGACTTTGGACTCCACTACATTGCTAGGAAGCTTGCGTCTACTCGTTACTTTTAGGCTAAGGAAAGCTTGGAAGTCAGCTGTTGAATTTTTATTTTCTTATTATGCAATTGGCCATACGCTCTCTTCCTCACATAAGGAAACCAATCAACTGTTTTCAGAATGGTTTTTAACACTAAAATACGTCATCCAGACTCTCGCTTTCAAATATGTTCACTTTACTTCTCAAATTGATCCCCTTGTCTTGTTGGAACCCGAGTCCTACATGAATCCTCTGCCTATATCTATACAAATCTACACTATGTCATTTTAAATTAGTATTTTTCGAAGCAGATACTCTGGTAGTTTATACTGAGTAAACATTGAGTGCCCCTTTGGATAAAGGCGGTAGTGTTTTTATGACGTCAGCTGTTGTTCCTGGGTGGGTGCACCCGGACACAGGCATTAAGAAAAACTTGCGATGATGGTCTCCTTTGCTGTTACATGTCATTCATGATCATCAGAGTAAAGTTTAGACTGTTTCGGAAATATTTTAAAGTTCCTCATAGCTACTTTAAGTACTGGGGTTGAGTACTTTGGCCACCACTGCGGATATGTGCAGTTCCTTTATCATATCATAACTTGTCAATTTCCCAAATACACACTGTCTACATGTTCCGTGCAGACCTGCTTTATCATATGAAACATTTCCTTTTATTTTACGATGATGCACTGAGCGTTTTCCTGAGGCTTCTGTACATACGGTATGTGTTGGTCTGGAGGCAAATGCATCTGAAATCTGACATTGGAGGTTCTGTTTTGGTGCGTGAAGGTTTATGATACTGCTGTTGGTGCCAGTTTTTCAGTTGATAGATCTTTGTAGAGCTTTAGGTGGGAGAGTGTTGACACCTGTGTGTGCAGTGTGTGCATTGTCAGTGTTTGCCTGTCTTGAGTCAGACAGTGTTGTGTAGAGTTACTGCCTGAAGCATGGGCTGTCAGAGCTGCTGCTACAGTATGCTGGTCGGCTTCAGTAAACCTCTCAGCCCCTATTTAAGACTTGTGCGATAATTATAGACAAAACTGCTAAGCAATCGCCTATAACAGATTAATAATGGTTACAATAAGTCTACTTGATTGATTTTTTTTTTAAACACAGGGGTGGCAATTCTGTCAACTTACTGAAACTGTCCTGGGTCTTCACTCTCATGCATTCATCATGCTTTTCTCTGCGCTGTCTCAGCTGTTCATACAGATTGGTGGTGTTGCCAAGTTGTTGTCAGAGTCTTTAACTTTCCAATTTTTGCTCAGCACATCTTTCTGTTCAACGTCTCCATACCTGAATCCTAAATATCTCCATAGAGCAGCGCTGCTTTCATTTTCGCCACCAGTTCAACGTTGGCTTGCTCCTGCTTGTGTACTCTCCTGTGCGCATGCCGTATAGACATGCACACACACATCGCCGTTGCACGCGCAGAGCCGCAGACACAAACATACACACACACAGAGCAGCTGATGGTCTGATCAGAGAGGAACACTAGAGACACATGCGTGCATTTATTTACTGAAAATCGAGGCCTTTCGCGTGGTTATGTCCATGCACAAACACACATTGCGTTTGTTAGTAGATTAATTGTGCAGCACAACCACAAAAAAAGTGCCATAGAGCTCTGCGGGAAACACTGCCATGTCTCCTTAACATCAGTCACAGCTAATGTATTATCCTACTATAGAACACTATGTGGCATAATTTATAATGCGGGATCAAAGTCTTCAGACACTGTGCTTGAAAGTGTATTGTGACACACACACACACGCACACACACACACACGCACACACTAAAGGAGGATTAATGGGAGACATAATAACAGTGATTGGCCTGTTTGATAACCAGTAACTCATCTCTGACGCTCAGTGCGCTGCTAAACCTTCAAACAGAGGTTATAGGGACAAGGATCAGTAGAGGCAGCACTATACTTGATACTATAACTGCTGTCCACTGCTTTTTTTTATTATTGTATAGAGCGGTGAATGTTATTCATTGCTGTCCTTCCATTGGGTAACTAGGTTGCCAAGCAATGTCTATCTAAAAATGATCTTTATTTTGCAAGGATTGCAGGTTTTAAAGGTCAACATCTTGTTTCTCCCCTACAATGCAGTTTTTTTTCCCCCAACGGGTACAAGACCACAGAGGAATGCTATCAGCTGACAAGCAAAGGAAGGAAAGATGCAGTAGGTGGTTTGTGCAAAACAAGAGGGAGGACAGTGGTCCTTTTCTGGGCCATGGACATTAGTAAATAGAAAAATGGCCTGAGCTGTCCACCTGTCCTGTGCACTTTGCCAACAGTTAAGGAAGGTTTATAAAGAAATGATAGGGGGCCTGTCTTGATGCACAAGTGTGTGTGGGTTATTTTCTAGTCTAGTGGCTGCAGCCCTACAGTGAAGGCCTGAGAGTAGCTTTCAGTTAGCAGCCTGCAGACTCACTTTGAGCTACCTGGATTTGGACTAATGCACCTCAGCTGATTCATGATGATTCATGATTTAGGAACTGGTGTGCCAAACAATTGTGGCTACCTGGGAATGCTTCTATTCTTGACAAGAAATCACTTTTCAGCATGAACCCTGATGTACATGTGATGTTCAGAAGGATATTGTTGAAACCACTTTTTGTATCCTGCATCATATTTCCTGTTCAAATCATTCAGTTGAGTCTACTTGGATAACTGAATATGTTAAGATATTAAAACATGTCAATATTAATTGTGAAAATAGCATATGCCTGTCTCTTGGCAGAAAATGACAACATGTAATCTCCCAGTCCCCCGTGATACTGTACAACCTCAATGAATAGTGGTGCTGCAGCTGACAGGTAGAGTTTATGGTGCAATTTGTAGTGATTTTCACTCTTAGACATTCACTACTAGTCCATAGGGTGGAGGTCATTTATGTTGCCTCAGTGCTTTGGTGTGCTAATAATGAAACATAAGTAGATAAAACCTTAACATGGAGGTACAAATGCTGATGTAAAGATCAAGTTGAACGTATTACAGTTGTTGACAATCTTTAATACTTTGGTCGAAAAGCTGCTACATTGGGGCATTTTTATACATATTCTATTCCGATACAGCTTTACCACTTGGTTTAGAGACTGATTCATCTGACTGGGATCAGAAAACAGAAAGCCGAAAAGGAAACTTCCCAATTCATTTAGATTTTATATGAGGTAAGACCTTTCATCTCCATACGCGAAAATCTAATTAACATAATGTTCACGTGTTTGTACAATATCATATTTTCACGTCAATTTTAAAATAAAACAATTTTTTATTTTTTTGAACTTTGTGTTCTTAATATGTATTAAGTCCCGTCTCAATTAGCTGAATGTAAATGGCTAATTATAAGGTCACCTTGCATGAACAATGCACTTAAACATGTTAAGAGACTCCCAAAGTATGAGAAAAAAAACAACCCTTGTCTCTTGTTCTGTTCGTGTGGACATGTCTGGGCCGATGCTGAGGGTGCAGCAAGGGTGAGTTGCCGGAGAGGACAAAAACATTTCAATTATGTAATGTGATTAGGCCAATCTCTCTGAATGCCGAATACAAATCCAGATAAAGGTGCCCTTGTCCCAAAAAAGAAACAGCACAACGTGTATGGCCTTGCTATCCCAGGAGACTGATGCTCTTGACATTTTAACCAATGAGCCTACATCACGAAAAAAAGACAAACAAGGGCACGACCAAACTCAATTATGCACTTCCTCACACGCTTTCTCACACACACACACACACACACACACACACACACACACACACACACACACACACACACACACACACACACACACACACACACACACACACACACACACACACACACACACACACACACACACACACACACACACACACACACACACACACACACACACACACACCATCCAGAGTGTGTGATTGTTGAAGAGCATTTGTCAAAGGCATAATGTAGGAATTCCACACAACTTAATGAACCGCACACTCGTGGATTGTGTTTGTCTTCTGCTGGCCAAACAATACGACATTTCTCAGTCAATATTCCTAAAGAATGAGATTCTCCTCTCTCTCTGTCTGCTCTTGGAAAGATCAATGATTTGTTTTTGCTGCGGACGCCCGCGAGGACACACACGGCAGAGATGGAATTGAATTACTCTTTGTATTCCCCCCCCCCCCCCCACCTCTCCTAAGCAGTTCTCCTCATAAGCCGGGGATAGTCTTTAAACATGCGATCGCTGCCTGCTTATCTCCACATTGCGTCACCACCACCTCCGATTAGTCATGTGAGTTGGGTTAGATGTATGAGCTGGGTCAGCCGACGCTCGCCTTGTCACAAACTATCCATCATTTAGTGTGTGTGTGTGCTGGGGGGAAAAATGTGTGAGGAAACAAAGGGAGATATCTCACCCTGACTGTACATGTAGAACATACTGATAATCAACATACATAGCCCCCCTCTGCCTTTCCTCATCATCCCAGACACACATGGACAAGAGACAGCTGCTAAAAGGCTAAAAGCTTCGCCGACTATCAGCTAGCATATTAAGCATAGGCTATACGTCCTCTTGACCTCATAAGTGTCCCACTCTCTTTAAAGCTGTAGAATGTAAGATTTTTCAATTTAAAAAAGTTAATTTAAATTTTATTCTTTTCACTACCATTTTGTCCATAATAATTATTCCACTTCTATTCGACTGTGACTAGACTTGGCTACTACTCTAAATACTATTTTACTGGGCTTATTATTTAGACATGGCAGAACAGTCAATAGAGAGACACACATTCATCTTACATAGTTATGTAGTACAGCTTTAAAACAAAGGCACGCATAGAAGCTGTGACAGCGGTGCGTTATTTATTTCACCCTTTAACTCATGCCAGCGTTAACATATGAAGAGCTCAGGTGAAAATAGAAAAGTTCCATTACTGAGGCTTTTTAATTAGTAAAGGCAGCCGGAGGTAGAGGAGGAAATACTATGCCAGGCTGATGGATGAAAGGTGCTGATTAACAGCCCAGTCCCCCATATGAGTGTGTGTGTGTGTGTGTGTGTGTGTGTGTGTGTGTGTGTGTGTGTGTGTGTGTGTGTGTGTGTGTGTGTGTGTGTGTGTGTGTGTGTGTGTGTGTGTGTGTGTGTGTGTGTGTGTGTGTGTGTGTGTGTGTGTGTGTGTGTGTGTGTGTGTGTGTGTGTGTGTGTGTGTGTGTGTGTGTGTGTGTGTGTGTGTGTGTGTGTGTGTGTGTGTGTGTGTGTGTGTGTGTGTGTGTGTGTGTGTGTGTGTGTGTGTGTGTGTGTGCGCGTGTGAGAGAGAGAGAGAGAGTGCAGGAGGGACACAAAAGCTTCTAAAAAAATTTAAAATATCAGTAATGACTTGTAATTAGCAGGATCCTATATTTCTATCAACACCTCATTATCAATGTATCCACATCAACAAAAAGAAAAAAAGGATCAACAATACAATGAGACATACTAGACAAGAGTCCGGTCTAATCAGCAGTTAAATAAGAAGGCAATCCAGTGGAATATATACTTAAGGTAAGAAGTAGATCGTAAGTAATATAGAAATATAATAATGATACTGTGATGGGAAAATCATTTCCAGTGGGTTTTTCTACTTTAAGAATGTTCGCCATTGTTTACTGTCTTGTGACACACTTGTGACAGTGGAGTGACTGTTTTCCTTGTATTGATCTGTCATGTGTTTCCTCTTTAGTGTCCCCACCTTGTGAGGGATCTTTATTCTTGTTTCCTGAGTGAGTCAACTCATTGATTAAAACCCTGTATAAATATTCTGCCTGGCAATAGAGGGTTTTCAGACTTTTGAACCAGCTCTTGGTGAAGGTCTGACCCTGCTCAGCTGAACAGTTTTTATTTTCTGACTCTGTTTGTTTTATCCTTTTTGGTTAAAATACTTGGAACTCAGTTGAGTTTTAGTTCTTCTTATTTCTCACAAGGTTATAGATGTATCACATTTATATGACAAATACAGTAAGTGAGAATATACATGAAGTGCTATTTAGGATGATAGAAAAATATTTAGGATTGTGGTCAGATTTGGTATGCATAAAAATACCCGGATGTCTACTACAACCAGCCAAGATTTTTATTGTTGAAAACAGCATGCTATTTGGGCGATTATGGCCCACAATCCAATGCATGGTAGGTAACAGCCACAAGCTGTCAATCACTGGAATGTTGCTACAGGGGCAGGAAGATGCATCCTAGTCATTAAAATAAAAACGTACGAAAAATACATTTAAAAAACGCCACAGGGTCCTTTTAAAAATCTCTTTTTGTTTTAATATATTTTGAAATAATTTTTAATTGCCCAGTTGATTGAAGCCTCTTTACAAATACACATGCCTTGCCACACCTTGCTTATAATGTCACATAAAAGGGGAAGCCACATGGGAGAAGGCGTGGGTATTCTCCTGTTCCACTCAATCACTGTCAGGTAGTCAGCAGCCATCGGCATGACAGTGTCAAACCATCGATTATGGTTTCAGTCTTCATTGCATGTGGATGTCAGAGCGATCTATGGGGCTATAAATATTGACAGAACACTGACAGATTGGTAGCATGCTAGTTGCATGCATTAGCACTGATGTGCACACAGTCAATATTGTGTACTTATGGTTTCAGCTGAACCAGTGGTGCATTGCAGGCCGACATATGGGCTGTGCTACAGTCATATAATCATAACAGACTCGACAGCTATGGACACATTCAATATGTATTAAGGCTAGCTACAATCTCCAGTGGTTAGACTTGAGGAGTGACTTCAATTAAAAGTGATTCATGACCCTAGCCGTGACACCTCCTCCCTGCCACAACATAATTTTCACACTGCCTCTCCCTGCTCTCGAGGAAAGGGACCAGCTTGGTTCCAATTAAAGTTGTTGAAAGGTGATATTCAGACCAGAAATTAAAGTAAGTGATGCCTAAGGTCCAACTGTCCTTTAAAGACTACAGCCGCTGCAGGGCCGTAAATCTATTCAGTTGAGAAACGTGACACTAATATGAATGCATGACTTACTTACATTGATTAAATATTGCAGTTGTGCCCTTGTGTTTCTTGCTCAGAAGCTGTAAATGATATGAATGTTCCTTTTACACTTTTCCTAGTTGTGGAACTGCCAAATGTAACTTCTGGAGTGATCTACAATGGAAGGCAGACTCACACTTTGAAGATGTTTTACCAAATATGATTAGCCAGATAAGGGGTTTATTTGACAAAACCTTGTCTGTTTGTGTTTGCATATTGTTCCGTTACAACCATCTTAAACTGCCATTATTTCAAAATGGTTAGTTAATTACGATACTCTGAACCGGAAATCTCAACTTTTCAAGCATATAAATCCACTAAAATGTCCATAATCATTCTTAGCAATATTCTGAAGGTTATTACTGAAGGATTTGTTCACATGTTGTTTGTTCTAAATTATCTTGTAAAAAATTCAATAAAGATTTTCACTTCGGCTTTATCCAACAACTGGATTTTAGTTTTTTTTTTAAAGGTAAGCAAATGTACGCATAATTAGTTAGATCTGGCCAAATGTGCATGTTTATTCATCCATCTCTGGAAAAAAAATACAAAAAAATAATTGTTTTCATGTAAGTTTCATCTATAAGTTAAAGATGCTACCCTATTCACTTGCAGCGTATCACCTTAATGGATAAAAAATGGTAGGAAGCAAATTCTTTCCCTGCAGTAGTCCAACAATGACAACAACTGTGTAGGTAATAACACCCCCCCCAAAAAAAAAAATATATATATATATATATTCATATACAGTATCTCACAAAAGTGAGTACACCCCTCACATTTCTTCAAATTTTTCTTTATATCTTTCCATGGGACAACACTGAAGAAATGACACTTTGATACAATGTAAAGTAGTCAGTGTACAGCTTGTATAACAGTGTAAATTTACTGTCCCCTCAAAATAACTCGACACACAGCCATTAATGTCTAAACTGCTGGCAACAAAAGTGAGTACACCCCTTAGAAAAAATTTACAAATTGGGCCCAAAGTGTAAATATTTTGTGTGGCCACCATTATTTTCCAGCACTGCCTTAACCCTCTTGGGCATGTAGTTCACTAGAGCTTCACAGGTTGCAACTGGAACCCTTTTCCACCCATTTATGACAGCATCACAGAGCTGGTGGATATTAAAGACCTTGCGCTCCTCCACCTTCTGTTTGAGGATGCCCCAAAGATGCTCAATAGGGGTTAGGTCTGGAGACATGCTTGGCCAGGCCATAACCTTTACCCTCAGCTTTTTTAGCAAGCCACTGGTCGTCTTGGAGGTGTGTTTGGGGTCGTTATCATGTTGCAATACCACCCTGCGGCCCAGTTTACGAAGGTTGAGTGCACGTGGTCAGCGTCGTACACAGAGGTTGGCTTTGGAAAATAGACGTATGAGTGCTGCCAGCATTGCTGAAGGGCTTGAAGGGGTGGGGGGTCAACCTGTCAGTGCTCAGACCATACGCCGCACTCTGCATCATACTGGTCTGCATGGCTGTCATCCCAGAAGGAAGCCTATTCTAAAGATGATGCACAAGAAACCCCACAAAAAGTTTGCTGAAGACAAACAGACTACGGACATGGATTACTGCAACCATGTCCTGTGGTCTGATGAGACCAAAATACATTTATTTGGTTCAGATGGTGTTAAGAGTGTGGAGCGGCAACCAGGTGAGGAGTACAAAGACAAGTGTGTCTTGCCTAGAGTCAAGCATGGTGGTTGGAATGTCATGGTCTGGGGCTGCATGAGTGCTGCCAGCACTGGGGATCTACAGTTCATTGAATTCTAACATGTACTGTGACATACTGAAGCAGAGCATGATCCCCTCCCTTCATAAACTGGGCCGCAGGGCAGTACTGCAACATGATAACGACCCCAAACACACCTCCGAACGACCACTGGCTTGCTAAAGAAGCTGAGGGTAAAGGTTATGGACTGGCCAAGCATGTCACCAGTCTTAAACCCTATTGAGCATCTTTGGGGCATCCTCAAACGGGAGATGGAGGAGCGCAAGGACTCTAATATCCACCAGCTCCTTGATGTCGTCATGAATGGGTAGAAGAGGGTTCCAGTTGCAACCTGTGAAGCTCTAGTGAACTACATGCCCAAGAGGGTTAAGGCAGCGCTAAAAAATAATGATGGCAAAACAAAAAATTGACACTTTGGGCCCAATTTGGAAATTTTTTCTTAGGGGTGTACTCACTTTTGTTGCCAACAGTTTAGACATTAATGGCTGTGTGTCGAGTTATTTTGAGGGGACAGCAAATTTACACTGTTATACAAGCTGTACACTGACTACTTGACATTGTATCAAAGTGTCATTTATTCAGTGTTGTCGCATGGAAAGATATAATGAAATATTTGAAGAAATGTTAGGGGTGTACTCACTTTTGTGAGATACTGTATATTCATTGAGGCACATGGGGGGGGGGGGGTAAATAGAAGAAATATATTTCTCTGTGTCTGTGTTTTTGGCTGATGGAATGGCTTTCCAGGGCCCAGGTGAAATATTACAGCTGTCAATATTTCTGACAGAGCCTTTATTCTGGCGGGGTGCTGTCTGATGGAGGACCCTAGCTAGTTTGACACCCTGCTAAGTAGCACCGCCTCGCTGCCACTATGGAAGCGGTTATAATGGCACGCTAGCATTTGGCAACACAAGCTTCAGCATCAGCCCCTGTGCATGGAAGTTATATTTTGAAGCCATGGGGTGCAGAGACAAAGCCACTATTAGCCCTGTGGGTATATATCCTGTATGTAGCCTGTGTCCGCTGGTTATTTCGCTCATTGCGTTCACTCAGTCAGTGGAGGTGTGGTGGATGCTGTGTGTGCTTACATTTTCTATTCTGTACAGTATGACAACTATATGGTATGGTTCATTGCACAGCTGGAACCTTCCAATGTCATCTATATAGGCTTACATCTGGGTGAACATTGAAATGGAAATGTGCTGTGTATATCTGTGCCTGTGTATTTGTCCAGTGAGTGTTTTTTTTTTTACACTGTCTGCCTGGATCTTGTGTATAGGTGTATACAGCAGATGTATGTCCAGTCACTGCAATGTCACTACACTGTAGATATTTAAAAAAAAAAGCCTTCCTACATTTGAGCCAACTAATTATCTTTTGTCAAGATAAGTATCATTTATATGTAATGTAACTTCAAATTTTGAGTTCTTCACACTTTTACAGAATTTAAAATGCAAAAATTGTGCCAACTAATTTTTCGTTCAGAAAGTTTTTCAGACAGTTTTAACACTGTTTAATGTTCGAATACAAATTTTGTTTTTTATATGTATCACAGAATTAGCTGGCACAACTGTTACTGTTTCTTAGTATGTAGAACTAAACATTTGAATGCTACATTTTCATTACATCTTTATCTCAACAAAATATGATTAGTAGGCTCAGATGTAGGCAGTTTCCCTTTAAACCCGAGAGTTTCAGTTTGACTCACAAATCTAGGGAAGATAGTTGCCCTTGAAATGTTGAGCTTTCCTAACCTTTTAATTTTTACATCAACAGTAAAAAACACATTTTCTTAACATTAACAGTATTATATTCAGGAGGAGATACAAAGATGAAATCTCCTACTACTGGGCGGATTTTGCTTTATGGTCTTTGCCGCACCATAACTTGTCGGGATGGCAGCAATGCTGAAACACATTTAACCAAATCACATTTCCAGGATGTGGATGGATGGCAAGTGGTTTGGAGCCCGAGACAGTCCATCATGGCAGGGGAGACATGCACCATCTCACAATTAGAGCAAAGGACACCTTTAATATCGTGCCAAGGAGACACTATTTATCATGGTGTGATTTCAGAGCGACCAAAAGGGAGGCGCACAGGCACACTGGGCCATATGGTTAAATGGCATGAGAATACTAGCATAGACAGTCCACCTGTTGATGTATTTGCTGATGCATTTGATCGTGACAGAAACAGACGTTTCAATCATATTGTAATCTTTTCTGATCACATCTAAGCGTGACATAGACTAAAGATGGGAAATTTGAAAATAGGAAGGATGGAAGTACAATTGTTTGATACATTTGTTCGACCCAATGATGAAAAAAGTGTTCAATCCTTTACTTAAGTAAAAGAAAAAATATCACCTTTTGAAAATATACAGTCCTGCATTCAAATTTTACTAGAGAAACACATATGTATTGTCAGCAAAATGTACTTAAGGTATACAAAGGAAAAGTTATGCAGAGTGGCCCAATCCAGAGTGTTATAATTATATAACATATAATGGGATTATTATCCCCTGTGCACTCAAACGTAGGGATCATGATCATACAAAATCTCACCAACAACTTTACTATAAAGTATTAACTCTATTTCCCAAAAAGGTTCAAGTCTTTTTCTATCTTCAGAATCAGAATGCTTCAGAATGCCAGAATGATTTCCGATCCGTGAGAAGGCTTTCATTGTTAATGCATGAGGCTGACTAGACAATGTCTTCCTCCTTCGTCACAGTGAAGCACTTTAAAAATGGATCCCTTCATTACGACCTCTGTCTGACTAATCCAGTGAACAAAGACAGGGTTTTAAGGAGGGCTCATCTCCTCAAGGTTAATGGCTCCATACACTGCATTAACCGTCTCCACATGGAACCAATGCACTAGAAACACTTTCAAAATACACAAGAGAAGCCACAACTAACATAATTTAAAAAGAAAAAAAGCGAAGTGGTTGCAGTACAACACGTGTAGCTGTGTGTGTGTGTGTGTGTGTGTGTGTGTGTGTGTGTGTGTGTGTGTGTGTGTGTGTGTGTGTGTGTGTGTGTGTCTCTTTGGTATTTTATATGAATCTCCGGTGTGTGTGTGTGTGTGTGTGTGTGTACCAATATAAGTACGCAAGTATTAAATAGGTTACTGATTGCAAGCGATATTCTAACATGTCCTCTGCTTCGATAGATTAGCCACTGGTGGAAAGTCAATGTGTCAAACCACATTAAATACAGTATTCAATATGCCTTGCAAAAGTTTAGCATAACAACTTTATGTAAAGGTAACTAAGGCCATCACAACTGCACTGTTTGGTACAATTAAATCGAACTCGGGTTCGTTTCCACTTTAGCTGCCGTTCGAGTGCAGAGAACGTTCTCATGTTGCTGTATTTTGGTTCACTTCACCCACTAAACTGATTCAGACCAGAGGAAACGTTAGAACCAAACCTGGTAAAAAAAAAAACTATGTCTCATTCTCGCATCTGCTGTGAATCAAGGAAGTAAACTAGACTATCAGGTGTGAAACCGCCTCAAGGTGGTCTTGCTGTTAACCGTGTGGGTCAAGTATAAATCCGGCTTAAGTGGAGATAACGTCTTGTGGCAAAAAACAATTGAGTGTGAGTCTTTGATGGACAATCAAATAATCCTTCGTATAGACAAAACCTTTAATAAAGCAAACACACAAAGCTTGTATAACTCTAAGTGTGCTCACCCTTTGCTGTACTTTTTTCTACTTTCTTATTGAATGAACATGTGTCTACTCTTGGGCGAACCAGGAGATCAATATCACAGTGCGGCCATTTACTGCGACCTCAGCTTAAGGGGCAGACAGAAACAGATTGGTATGTGACAATCAAATGTTCAAAAAGCAGTGAACAGAGACTGATGAATTAAGTTGCCGTTGACTGGAAAGGAATTTGACTCAAGCAGACGGCAGCAGCCTCAGAGAACACGTAGAATATGCATCACTTCACGTGAGCTCAGACTTGTTTATTAACGTGTGCCCCACGCACACAATGATGAATCACTCTATTGCTTACCACTGTGGAAAACTATGCATCATGCCATGTGATGCATAGTGAGGGCTGGTCTCATAAGGCTTGTGCAGTGTCTGGTAATATCATTCTAATGTATTATCATGGCATCCTTTCTCTTGGCTCTTGCTTTTTTTTCATATGTGCGTGGGACATCTGTTTCCGGCACAGCCTTGCCAAAAGCATGATTTGAAGTAAACACATTATTATGATATGAGGAGAGCTTTCTCAACATCTGGACACTTAGCAGCTTCACAGAGGGGAATTTTGCTCTTGCCTAAATGAAGTGAAATATGTATTAAACAAGCTGACAAATAAGTTGGTAACACTTAACAATAAGAATACATTAATTAACTGTTAATTAATGCTTAGTTAATGATATAAACAGTAAGTTATTCCTAATTAAGAATTAACTAACTGTTAAGGTTTAGTTATTTTGGGTTAGGATTAGGGTTGGTTAAGCATGAACTAAGTATAACAGTTTGTTAATGCTTATTTATCCTTGGGGTAGTAGGATAGCCTAAAGGAAAGGTGGCCAACCAGTAACCACGAGGTCGCTGGTTCAATCCCCGGCACCGGACAGGAGGGTGTTAGTTGTAAAACTAGCAGAGGCTGGTATTACATCTACGGTGCCCACCATCTCTACCATTGTGCCCTTGAGCAAGACATTTAACCCCTAAACTGCTCTAGGGGCGCTGTACTGCGGCTGACCCTGAACTCTGACCCCCTCCGAAGTGTGGTAACTTAAGATGTAACCAACCATTGACTAATAAAGTCACTTACGAGTTAATGTTTAGTATGCATTTACCAAGCATTTACTTCAAGTTAATTGATGTACCCTTGTTGGAAAGTACATTTTAATATAAAATCCTCTCAGCATAAGCAAGAAGAAATATTTAATGGACAAACAGATGATAACGGCAACAGATTTCTGGCGATATTTGTCTCAGCCCCAGAGTATGAACTGAATATATTACAATCAAATCCATTTTTCAAATCAGGATCTGACATGCGGATCCAGATGGAATGTTATTGATGGTAGTGTGCAATAACAGATAGGTATCAGTCGGACATTATCGGAGCTGAAGCAGTGAGGTCTTATCTCAGCATGGCAGGGATCTCACAACACGCATCCACACACACACACACACACACACACACACACACACACACACACACAATAGTGAACATACAGTACACAAATCCATACACAAACACACACTCTGCGTCACACTCTTTGTTATTGACGGGTATTGTACAAGCCAGTGTGTTATGACTGGCACATGAGCAGCACTGCACGACAATTGATTGAAAAGTATAGTTTACTAAAGGTCGATATGGGCTTTTTTTTCCACCAGGTCTGCCTGCCGCTACTGTGTGTCTCTCTCTCCCCTGCGATGCATTTAAATCAACCCTGGACCAGTGTAATCAATAAGCCATTTCATGGTATCCACACTAACATGTAATTCTCTCCCATCTCATGGAATTTACTGCTGCCACACTTGGCTCAATGAATGGCTGTGTGCTTACAGTCTGGAAGAAATAGCGGAAAATACATCAACAATAGAGTCATACAGTGTGACATTGTGAATAAATTGCAGTAAAAGGTTCAGATTAAGGGCAGGAGAGGGAAAGTTATTTGGTTGTATTCATTTATTTTCTATAATTTACTTAATATGCACTTTACAGTTTTATTGATTTACATAATTATTTATGTTTTCCACATCTATTCAATTGCACTTATTGAGGGATTGGGTCATTGTTCGGTTGATTGGATACATTCAAAAAATTGACCATGAGCATTCAAAGACAGAAGCTTTGTATTTCTATTTTACATTGACGTAGTTCTTTCCTATTAAAAATGTTACCATGGAGACAACACGTTTTTTAAAAGTGGTAGCTTTTGGAACAAGAGTTTTATTCAAAATATAGGAGAAAAAAAATATGAATATTCATGCAATGACCGTAAATTCCAGGATGTGAAGTCTCTAAATGTAATGCCTTGGTCCAACAGAAGGTGCAGTTAGATCACATATTGGGGGCGCCCTTAGCTCAGTTGGTAGGGCGTCGGCGGCGTCGTCGTCGTCGTCCCCCCACCCCCCCCTGAAGACCCCAGCAGCAGACCTGGTCGTTCTCTGCATGTCACTCCCCTCCCTGCCCCATTTCACCTCTGTCTCTCTGCACTATCAATAAAAGCATAAAAATGCCCAAAAAATATCTTAAAAAAAAAAAAGAATCACATATTACATGCCCTGTTAATCTTCAGAAACTAAGCTGATAGATATGAATGCAGGAGGACAATACAGCATCTGAGGAGCAGAGTGGAAATATGATTGGGTTATTATTAGATATAATGCCAGAGACAAAACCAACCAATGATTACTGCAACAGACTGCTCCCCATGACAACAGACCATCTGCTTTGTGAAAAATAAATCCATGGGGATCTTTGAAATACCCAGATAGTAGTTCAAATCACTTACTGCTGTTCTGAAGATTTTTTCCAGAGCCCTTATATCCAACTGAATAAACAATACATGATGAAACAAGAGTTTGAATCAGTTTCCCAAGTTGTGACTCGTGTAGCGCAATATAATCTTCTTGGTGGGGGGAATTGTATGATATAGCGATGAATACAAAACTATGTTCCATCTATAGCAGACTGCATATGACACGGTAACAGCGATTTAGTCTAGTTACATAGCAAAGTAACCCTGACAATGGCAAAGGTCATTTCCGCCAGCTGCAGGTACACTAGACATTATTACACTCATAAGTACAGTTTTAAGAAAGCATGTTGCACAATATTATAAGAGCCTGTAAACTTAGAAGATAATAACATTTAGGCATATGTTGAACACTAGTAACCTACTACATGTCCAACATTTTAAAATTTGTAATCTGGATTGCTTTTCTCTCTGATGAACATAGTACCTCATTTACTACCGTTGCTAAATGTTACGTCAACAAATAAGGTTAGCATACAATATTGTTAGTTTGCATGAACAGAGAATTGCCAAGGAGGGAGACACATTCTCGTCCTGAATTATTGATTCAGTCCGCCCCTGCGTCTACCTTCAGCCATGCTGAACCCACCCTTGTCACCTCGCTGTGAATTGTTCTGTAAATAATGCTATAAATAATGCAACAACAAAAAAAGAGTGCATAACAAAATAGGTTGATTATAGTAACTCAAAGTAGGGCACCTCACATTATTACTCATAAACATTCGGACATGCAGTATGTCAACCAGAATATGTTACTGTTTGACTGGCAGTAACAAGAAGGGGTCAATGTTTTCAATCAATGCAATACAGAACTGTCCATCAGCTACAAGTGATTGACAGATAAGATGAGATGCCTATGACACAGGAGGATGTGCTAGACCCAAGGTGAACAACCTTGTAGCTCAGGTATTGTGAGACAGGTGCACCCAGGAGGCTGAATATTTCATGCGGAGTCCCCCCAATATTAAGTCCATGTCAGAAAACCAACCATGCAGGAAATTCCAAATAATCTAGAGAGGCTTAGAATACAGAGGTAATGACTAATAGATACACAGGGAGAAAGAGTTGGTGCAGAGCAGACAAATAAGAGGTCAAAGCGCCGGCTCAAAATACACTTCCAACCTTTTGTATTCTTCATACAATGCTGTACATTCTAAATTATTCAGGAGAAATGTATTTTGGGGGTTGCATGATACATTACTGCTTCATGTGTGCATGTTAAATATGCTACATAATGACATCTTCTACTGTGTCTATGGCAAATCACAAATCAAGGGATCTCACAATGGGAGGTAAAGGTCGGAACAAAGGTGAACTGGAATAATATGCTGTATCCTTTCCAATTTTAAGACAATAAAGGTTGTTTCATTTATTTCTATTCTTCATTTTGTTGGAGTTGCTTTTAGTGTATTGACTGTTCTCCTCCACCACAATAACCGCCCGTAGCTTTAGTGAAATGGTATGTCTCTGAGCATCACTGTAAATTATTTTTGTCCGCGGGAACTATCATCGATTGAAAGCGTAATCACTGTTCAGTCAAGCCAAGCCACGTGAGCCGAGCTGTCCGCAAACAGAGCAGAACAGATGATTGGGCTATAGCCATTTCTGTGAGCAATGGACTGTGAACTGTCTGCACTCAAGTCCGAATGGCCATCACTTAGTGTATGTGCTTCGAAAGGTTGTTTTTATAGCAACAACCAAGATATTTCCTGTAAGTAAAAAAAAAATGCATCTCAATTTGAATGCTTTCATAAACCAACCCTGCATGAATTAAGACGCATAGTGAAAGAATATTTATTATTCTCATACTGTGGCCCTGTGGAGCAAAACATTTCAGACAATATACGGTGTGTCAGAGAACATTGTTGATAATGTGACATAGCAGAAAAACCCAGAATTACAGAGAACACAGGAACAATACAAACTGGAAGAGACAAAAGGAATTATTCATCTGTGGTGGAAAGATTTTTACTTTGGGGCAAACCGTACGGGCAGCTGCTGTGCTACATCAACAGAGCTGCTACAAGTGTCATGGCAAAATGTGTCATTGTTCAACTTGTTTGAAAATTATGAAGGCAACTGCCAAACTTTTGTGATAAATGTTGAAACCCACTGGGTTTCAAAGTGTATGCCAACCTGGCAACTTTGTCGATATATCTTACAACTTTTCAGACCCCCTTGGCGACATCATTTGTCAAACGCAATCAGCGACTAGACTACTGTAGCAATTTTCTTTTCTGGTCATTTGG
This sequence comes from Ammodytes marinus, assembly GCF_949987685.1. Classification (NCBI taxonomy): domain Eukaryota; kingdom Metazoa; phylum Chordata; class Actinopteri; order Uranoscopiformes; family Ammodytidae; genus Ammodytes; species Ammodytes marinus. The sequence goes on along the minus strand of NC_137216.1, from coordinate 10,719,128 downwards.
GGAATGATTGTGTTGACAAAGTTCTGCAAATGCATTTCAACATATTCCCTTCCCGCGGTTCACATTACAACCACACTCAAGAACATATTGCTGTACCTGTACACCTTTTATGAACAGTGGCAGGACTGGCTGAGAGCAATAATGGATATAGGCCTACAGGACTGATGTGGAATATCATAGAGAGCTGTAAATACTTCAGACATGTTTGCTTTTAGTCAGCTTTTTCTTTGAGGGCCTTGATGTGTGCGGCTCACGGCAGCTCATTCATAAACAGGAGCTGTATCTCTCTCCAAGATCAAAGCACATGGTCTCTGATGACCTTCAGCACGCCCAAAATAACACCTTGGTCTGGGCATCAGCAAGGGACAAAATGAAAGACTTTACAAGCGTGAAAAAAGGCCCTTTTAAATCACATACTATGGATCATTTTGATAGGGCTCATGTTCTTTTATGCTCTGTCTATACTGACTTTCCATGAGCATGCGCTGGTAACTGATATATAAAGGTTTTAATAATCTACAAGGGCATTTCTCACATTAAATACTTATCCTATTAATCTTTCGGCACAGCTCAATCTCATCACAGCAGGGTGTAACCTAGGATGCTATTAATATCCTGTGGTAAATGGAGCTGATCAAAAACTGACCACCCAACACCAGGTATGGAGTTCCCCTTTTGTGTTTGTGTATTTGACATTTATAATTAGTATTATTGAACCCAGTGGATGACTGACTCCAATTTATTTCGATGGACAACATGTTGATCCTGTTCAGATAATCCTCTGATCAAAAAGTGTGTCACTCGTGCTTGACATTGAATAAGAATTGAAGAAGAATAGCATTTTCCACATTCTTCCATTAAATAAATGGATGCTCAGGGTGCCTGAAACGGGTCGATTCACACACACACAGCATGATAAGCTGGATAATAGGCCATATTGTATAGCCTACGTATGAATTTGCATGCATCATATTTGTGTCTGAAAATATCTAATGGACCTATTCTCTCATCCGCACAGCCAAAACAAATGCAGCATAGTATATTGGCTTTTATACTCTAGGGGGGAATCGAGAGACAGAGATCCATCGTCAATTGATTGAGTCAACATTCAAACACTCAACCCCAATTCTGTTCAAAATAATAGGCAATTTAAACTGCCATTAGATTTGACACCAAATGATGTGATTTCACTTTACTATGATGTAGATGCCTTGAATTTTGTTTCCATCACCAAGGCTTCCAGAATGTCATCAAGGTTTAGGAAGTTAAAGATGATTGTGACCAAAAAAAAGGACAGTTTGGCCTTCAAAACGTGCCCGTGCCTCCTCCAAACTTCCACTAAAAAGGTCAAGCCCTCGCAATTCCTGTGGCTTAGCACTCAATTAGTTGAAAATTGCCTTTTGTCCGCTGGGAGCAGGTGATAATTGCTGTGGGTCACAAGTGATAATTGCCAAGCAAACCCCTCGGAGCCACTGCCTATTAAAAAGGAGTTATTTAAATCGCATCACCTTTGGGGTGCTTCTCTCGTTTATGCAGGTCTTTAATTGGGGAGCAGATTTATGAAACTTTACCATCACCTGATAAGCTAAGACCTACTGTACACAGCGCAGTAGGGAAACTCAACTTTAGGACAAACTGGAAAACTGTCCCTCAACTTATATAGCGCGTATTGTTTTGAGAATTTAATACTCACTTTTCTATTGCAGGAGAAGAATTCTATTTCGGGTCATGTCTAAAACAAGTACTCAACTATTTAAGGAACACTCCAATCTAAAGTGGCAACAACACTCCACTCCACAAACCAAAGTGCGCAGTGTGCAAACAGTTTTGTAGTAATGAATTGGATTGGATTTGTCAAAAGCCTTTTGCGTTTTTTGATAGGGTACAGCAAATCTTCAGCAGGAAGATAACATTTTTGGCTTCTTCCGTCACCCTTCGGACAACACAAAGTAGATGTATGATGTGAAAGAGATAATTGTGTATTGTGTGGAATTGTCCGAAAGAATAATAATAAAAAGCATGAAAGCCTGGTAACGTGGACCACATTTTTTTTTAAAGATCATACAGTGAATTTCCTGAGTAAAGCAGCACATTTAAATTGCTTTGCGCATCTTTGCAAAATATGTGGTTCCACAGTCTTGGTGACCTTAGGAATACTGTAGGCATACTATAAACTACTCTAGCTGCAAAATAGGCTGATACTAGTGGGTCTCTTAGCTATCCATGCTTCTTCCTATAGTATCTGTACTGGGCCATATACACCACCTGGCATTTTGTTTATGTGCTGCAACTAATTTCATTCAGTGAGTTACTGATGGGAACATTGTGAGGTAAAAAGCTAGCTAGCTGATGCTAACAAGACAAGTTCACATATTTTTATTTTTTTAATTTATTTAAATTAATACATTTTTATTCTCTCTTGTGGAGCAGTTTAGTTCGACAGAGGAGGTTAAATCAAATGGGACGTTGACACACAGCTAATTCCATTTTTAACTCTCCATTCTCAAAGTTTGCACATTCAAGACGCTTGATATAACAGAAACAAATGACATCCGATTTGTGGGTCATATGAATAAGCATTTTTCAGTTCTGTGCAAAGCTAGTGATCTGGAGAAATTGCTGAAGTACAAGAGTAAAAACCAATTTAGAGAAAAAGACACCTATGGATGTTCAGTCTGACGTAAGCAATCTTAAAATAGGACTCCTCTCCTCCTCAGAGAGGAAAAGCTACAAAGAAAGTAGGGGAAAAACAGAGGGTGTTAAGTACACGAGAGAAGAGAAAAAAAGAGACACAAGAACACAGTGGAGATGATATGTGAAAGGAACAGGCAGTCATCGGAGCAATGTATTGTGTTTAACAGGCCTCAGAGCCATATTCTGGGGACAACACTCCCTGGAAAGTGCCAAGTAAGCCCTTTCTAATGATCACACCTGTTAAACAGGACATCTAATCTGTAGTGGAGGATCACAAAGCCAGAACTATCGAGACTCATAAAGTTGCTTAATATATGGCTATGACCCAAAAGGAAATATGTGCGGTGACCTTTACTACTTCAATAGTAGAGCACCAGGGCCTCCTTAAACACAATGAAAATACTTCATTTGAAGGTGACTGTGTTTTGTAATGTATTTGTTTTTGACTCAATATACAGTATATATATAATATACAGATATAAGTTGTTGTGCATGTATTCCTCATTCCATACTGGCCAGGATCTGATGCCTTATAAATGTAGGGTTAGAATTCAAGATAGTTTGAAGCTAATATAGTCTGGGTCTTACTAGTTCATTGCTTGTCACACTGTGTAAGATGTATGTTATACTGTCAATTTGAAAGCACTTACGATTCAATGCCTAATTGATGGGAGACCTACTGTATCATCATTAATAACGGAAATGGATGCTAGAAGGCTAGTCATCACCTCATGACATTCATCTGTAGCAATATAGCAACACAAAACAGCTTTAGCCATTATAGCGTTGGCACTGCTATGCTTTCCAAAACCTTTAAAAGGAATAGAATGCTTGCATTTTGGTCCTAGGTTTACGACACTGTAAAAGCCTAACTTTGATGGCCAAAACTCTATATCAGTTGATTAGAGGGCATGTTTATCAATACAATATGTTACTGGTGGAGGCCTTCCATGTGGGACTGCCCAAAACCCCACTGGGCCTTAGGATATTCAAATAGATAGTTCCAAATGTACACTCGTTTTACTACGGAATTCCTTCTTTGTGGGTCCATAGACCCGATTTTCATGTCGATTCGGGGCATACAGTAGTGTTGCCAGGATATAACCCTGGAAATACACAATACAACTTGATTTGACCAACTCAGAAGGCCATCCCCCCATTTCCGCTTCAACTGAACTTTAGAATGGATTTTTTTTGGCATATGACCCCTTGATTCTGCTCTGTTTCTTAGACTATAGCTGTGTTAGAAAGACATCACTTTACAGACAGTAATGACAATAGCAACCAAGATCTCTCTCAGTCTACAGATGGCATGTGAGTATTGAATTTGTACACACAGATGTATACATTTGATCTGGTACACTTCTGCCAGTTACAATTGCAGCCCTTGAAAATATCTTTGTTTACCACACATATGGCTTGCAGCTCCCAACTCAGTATCCTCAAATAGATACAAATATTAAGATTTCATATAGTTTAAAGCCAGGTTGGTTTGCTTTCTTACCAATGCACCATATCGACTGCAATTTAATTAACCGGCCCACCAGACGAGATTCTAGAACAAACATAACAGGGGACATATCGTTAATCTGGAGCATTTATATAACTCATTTCATTGCTATTCCAAATCATTGTGTCAAGATTCTGTCCCCAACGCACAGCCCAACATTATAATTAAGTGGAATATTGAACTGAATGTCCAGTTCTTTTCAAAACGATAAGCCTACTCATGCATACATCTCTAGACTGTACCAGAAGTCCTTGGGTACTTTTGCTGCCTTTCTATTCAGACAAGACCTTGCATTCTTTATGGATAAAGCCAACCATTGTACAGAGGAGCTTTCCTGTTATTCACACACAGCTCTTAACTTCCCTATACAGCAGCTCTCGTTTTCCCTGGTTCCAATTAGCGGCTCTTTGTCAACACTTTCAAGGTTTCAACTTATAGCATGTTCAGCCTATCAGTGGAGCAGAGACTGTCCTTCAAATGTAAAAGGGGAATTGCGTTAGTGTGGCCTCCATGAACATTATAATCCCACTATATAGCCATTTGGTACACATCATTTTTAAACTTTGCATCATCTCTGTCAAGATAGATCATATTACAGTCCAAAAGAAGGCTGTTTCACAATATTGGACAAATTCAAAATCTGACCATATGATCTACTGTTTAGATATGTATCGAAAAACCTATGAAGATGAATCAAACCTTTCTATTATTGTTTTAAGAAAAAAGAGTAAGTTCAGGTCTTCATACCGGATTTGCATGTAGCTTTGAGCCACATAGTCTTGATCAGCAGATTAAAATTGCTCAATTGCAAGAGAAAAACTACTTCAACCTGTGTACATTTGTAAATAAAAAAAACATTTAAAAATATGTTTATAGACCATGTATTGATGGTTCAATACTGCTTATGGTGGGAGTAAAAAGGGTTCAAATCAAGTGTTAGAATGTACCATTACCATGCACCTTGCAATGTTACACTTAAAAGTCCCTTTGCTGCAAAGACTGCCATGCCTTAATCACAAACCAGTGTAGTTCCAAGTGCAGTATGTGTTCAATGCAATACTGCCCCCATGTGCCTCTACAAGGCACATATACCACCCCTCTGATTCTTATTCCATGCATTGTCTCACTAAGTAAGAATGTCACCCACTCTCTCCCTCGCTCTCTCTCTCTCTCCACCTGTCAATCAACCGTGTCCCATTCTCTTATACGGTCGGTGCCTGGCCTTCTCAGTGTGTCAGTCTCCTGCTCATTCACTCACTACATCCCCTCTCTCGCCTCACTTCCTCTCTCACCCACTCACCTATACACTTTCCCTGCTACTTCTCACAGTACATGTCTTAGTTGACAGTTTTTTTTTTGTTTTTTTTTGTCAGCAGACCGCTTTGGGCAGCCTTTCGCTACACAAGGGGAAACTTAAAAATGTTCTGAAAGCCCCTCATGTTTTTTTTTTGTTTTGTCCAACATTGTAGAGCTCCCAGATGTGCTTTGAAACCCTTCAGTGTTTTATTCTCCTTGGCCTCGAACAGCGGGCACACACTAAACGACTTTGAATGGCGTAGGATCTCTGTAAAGTTCACACTACACAACTTTTTGCCTTGTTATCGTGAGTATTGCTTTGCTGTGATTTGCACACACATTACAAATCTTTGACCAAGACACATCTCCAACTAGTCCAACCAGCTCTCCAAACCACGTTTAGTCACGAAATCACACTTGACACGTGACACGACATATGGCGCGAGAGGGCGACCGCGATATTGTTTTTTTTTGGTTCTTTTAACCATAAATGTCCGCAAGATTCAAGTATTCTGTGCGCTGATTTGCAGCTACTAAACAAAGAGGGGAAAGAAGGAAAAAATAATGGATTGGGAGATGCAGACAGCAATGATTGTCTGCTCTTAGGAGAGAGTTAGAGGTAAAGAAAAAACATACTGAAAAGTTTGATTTTGCTTAAAATACTGAATTTTAAGCAAAATTCAGTATTTTGAGTGTATTATTATAGAAACTATTATCATATCCGCCTGTGTCCTGCAGTTACACACATACAGTGACTATCAAAACTTACAGGAGCGCACACCAATTTACCTTTGATCTGGGGCTTTTGTCAACAGTGTCTAAAACAGACATCAAAATCAGCAAGTGGAAAAATATTGTAGTCAGAACTAGGCTTTGATGCAGCCTACAACTCTTCTGACTCCCTCTTTTTTCTTAATGCTTTCCCCTAATCTTTGTTTACAATATTTCATTAGCTCGATGAACCAAAGAATGACTGTTATACTGACTGCTTCCGCATATTAGCCTCGTCATTGTGAGTATTTTAGCATGCTGATCTTACCATTTAGCTCAAAGTATTGCTGTGTCTAAGCGTAGCCTTATAGCGGCGCTAGCATTACCACAATATTTCCCTTTCCTTCAAGATACAAACGTATTGGCTATGCTCAGATATCGTAGAATAAAAGCTCATTCAGGACTTACTGAAATGTCAAAATGAATTTGGCAATTGGGCTGAAATTTCTTCTTACATCCACTAACTTAAACCTTCCCTTTCCTGCATTCTTCTCTTATCTCCTCCTATCCTCCATATCTCTTTCGCTCTCTCTCTCTTCCCCTCTTGATCCCATATCTCTCTCCACCGTCCTCTCTAATCTGTCCCCTTGTTCATCCCTGAGGAGCTATGCAGAGGGAGAATGCTATAGCCATAAACCTTGGCATTCAAAAGCAATGTAGCTCATGAATTTTAATACGCCACAACACAGCAACAGTCTGGACAGGAAGGTGTGGGCAGGCGGGCTTGTGTACAGGGCTCTCAAGCAAAGGGGCTAATAAAAAGCCTGTCTGACGTCATGGCCCTCAAGGTTGCTCTCTTAACACTCGGCTCCATGGGTGCCCAGGGAATCAGCTTTTTATCGCGCCTGGTTTGGGCTTATCTCAGCACCAAGCCCTCCAGGGCCAAGGTCGATTTCATGTCTGGGCTAAGGGTGCTCATGCTGGGGATGGAAAATGGCTGTGGGCAACCCAACCGCTATACCTTTCTGGAGGCGGCCGGCTCAATAGCAGCAAAATATGAACCATAAATTGACCAAAGCAAATGGGTCCACTGCCAGAACAGCGGCCACAGTGCATTAATGCTCTATTGGGATATTATAGGCTGCAGTTATCATGTGAGCAATTGAAATGAAGAAGTGGAGCTGGCATATTTCAGTGTGGCAGTAAGCATGTTAATACAGTAGGTAGCCACAATTATGGAGAGGGATTATGGATTAAAGCAGCACTCATGAAGGTCAATTAACTCATTATCTTTACTGTGGCGTCAGTGATTCTGGAGGACGCTTTTTGTCAAAATCACTTTGTCAAAATCAGAAAATATCTCCTCCTGATCCGCTACATGTCCAGTACGGTAAAGTCCAGTGTTAATACTCAGCCTATAGGCACTGTTACCGAGCATGTTGCTATGTTGGGTCCCTTTGTTTGTATACCAGTTCACAGAGTGTAGGCTGTGTATTAACACTGGATTGATTTTTCAGCGCGCACACGGCCAGGTAGGGGATGGTGAGGAGATATGCACTGATATTGACGGAGAGTGATTAAGACAACAAGCGTTCTCCTGAATTTCTGACTCCACCTTTAAGTCTGAGGAAATGAGCCTGATGATGTAATCCGGATTATTTCTCTTTCAGTTTAGCTTCGGGAGCAGACAGTCAGCAAAATCTTGACAACAATTGGTCACAAGCTCCACAAACACTACAGACCTGCAATGGTCATTTAGTTGGAGAAAATCCGATTTTAGAGAGTGATTTTTTATCTATGTGGTCACACAGAAAAAAACTGTTGGATTTCCTCATAACCTTCTGTCAAACTCATGTAACCTTCAGTCACTTCCACTCTAACAAATTCCCTGTTACACTCATCCTTTGATGTGTGCTTTAACTTATACAGTAATCTCTCCACACTGGCAAAAAGCACAGTCCTTTTAACAGGACCACTGGCACTGTTCTGTCATCGACCTTCTCATGAATTAGATTTGCCCCGGCCACTGACGGCAAACCAAGATGAAGGAGAATCAGGTTAGGGGGCGGGGAGATTAAATGAGGAGAGTGCTGCTGTCAAACGGTTTCTCTGTGGTTAAGCCTTTTAGTCTAACTGCTGTTGTAAAGTGCACCGGAGGCTAGAAGACTGTTTGGCCAATTTATTTATTATCATCTAGCAATAGTGGGAATTGCTAGTGTAATTGTATTATGATTTTAAGTAATGTTATCATACATAATTCTATTTTACCATGCATTTAGATGAAGGATATGTTCTTAATTGTTTGTTTTTGTGTTGCAACATGCTAAATGGATTCTGTAGTAACACACATTAGTCCTGATTCTCTTCGACAACAAACAATATAATCAAAGCTCGATAGTAAGCGTATTGCTCTTAAGAGCTTTGTTTGGCTGAAGAACCAAAACTGTATGTACAGTTTGGGAATACAATAATAGAGAAAGGTGTATGCTTCTGTCCAAAGCGACTTCCAATAAGTGCATATAACCATGAGGTACAAACTCAGAATAGCAAGAATTGTCTAAGTGCATTAGCTTCATCTACGCCATACTACAAAGTGGCACATGTACAGTAAGTGCTATGTAAGTGCTACATGTAAGTGGATGTTTTTATAACCATCATCTTACTAGCCCAGGTGCAGTCAAAAGAGATCTGGTTTAGCCTGCTGCGGATGTGCTTCAGTCGGTGTACCTGCATCATGTGTACATGCAAATGTAGAATTAGTGTTGACTTTTCAAATTCGATAACCTCTTTGACTCAGCTTGAAGAATATCCAGTGTGTATGGTCGCACACACAAACTGCTAAATATTCTACATAAATCTTACTGTTTTCTTTGTCCCTTTGTTACCCAACTGTCCAGAAAACGCTAAGATACTTTACCATTCATTCTTAGTTGTGGTCCTTGCCACATGAAAAAAGCCATGCTAAATCAACAGGAAGGTCTACTGTTGATTGACAGCTGCGCCTTACACTTTGAATTCTTATTCAAATAAGCAGCACCACTTCAAACCACTACTGCAAGCTGTGTGTGTATCAGTCACCGCAGAACCAAACGTTGTATCCATTTAGCTGAGGTACAAACTAATCTAAGGGCAAAGAAGCAGCGGCTCCTATCTCATGAAAAACGTGGAATTATTCCCTAAAAGCTGCAACGTGCATCTAATAACAACAGGTGCTGTGGTGGTGCATTACAGCCAACTCAACTGGCGATAAGAAATACATCAGTGGAAACTGTTGGAGATATAGTTCAAAGCAATACTTTTTCCCCTTTCAAAACTTTTATGGGGAATCATTGTTTATTGGAGCCCTTCAAACGGCCAGAAGAATTACTGCTCATCTCGACGGGTCTTTTTTATTTCCCCACTCTGTGAGTGGACTGAATCATCTGTTATCTTTGATCAGGCTATCAATGGAACAACCACATAACAATGTCCATATCTGATGATGAGCCAGTGTGCTGCTCAACCCATTTCTCAAACCCAACCTGATTGGCTGCTGAACCTGTCCTGGTAATTAATTCCTCCACAGCAGCGTTCAATGACTGCCTGCTTTGATATTGTAATACAAGCTGGCAAATCTCAAAACAGATTAACTCTAGCATGGGGGGAGAAGCAAGGAGACACATACAACAAAAACATCAAGCATATACTGTATACTCTCCACATGTGTATATGTGGCATGTGTACAGCACTGTGTATTCCCTTGGGACAAAATAAACATTCTGTTTTACCAACACTCATAAATAATTTATAAGTATTTATTTCAGCCAAAGATGGATGTTCCATATCAATCTGCCCGACGGAGCGATGTTGACATATTTCACTTCATGTGTAATTAATCTAGAATTTAGTTTTTTTAATTAAACTACGGGAGGGTGGGGGGGGGGGGGGGAATTACTTGATATTGTGATGTATGGAGATGCACCTGGGAAACACACTTTTCTTTGCTTTTCTTGCCGAGATTGAGATGAGAACTCAAAAAACTTGACTCAACTCAAACTTTTCCTTTAAAATCAAAGAAGTGAAATGTGCCAAGCCAGCAAGGACAATATAAGAAAGCAAGCATCTGTTCTACTCCCCTTCTTCAAGTTAACTATACCAGCTGACAACGGCTTGGTCGTAACTTATTCTGCACCATCTGAAGAACAACCACAGCCAAGGCTAGACAACAATAGGTACTCCAGATGGCCCCTGTAGTCTTGCAGTTAGAATCTCGTAAAAACAGCTTTCCCTCTAGCCACAATAATTTAGTTTTTGGTGGATTCAGTTTTCACAAACCTTGCTGTAACCTTCGGCAACCTTAGAGGCTTTTTGAAAAGTTTGGCTGTAACACAAACTACACACTTTTCACTGTAGAAAGGAACAGCCATCACCATTATTCTTAGCATTCTTCGAGATGCCCATGAGCTATTGTAAGAATCGAACACTCTTTCTCTAGGGTCTGAATGCATGTGAGCCAGGGGTCAACACAGCAGGTTTCACCTTGAGCAGCAGCATTGTTGGTTGCCACAATGTACGATCAGCACAACAAAAAAATCATGTTTTTTGCACTCACATTGGGGAGAATATCACCATTTTCTTTCTCATGTCTTTGGAAATGTGAAGCTATTGTTATATTGTTGTGCATATAACTAGAACGTATCTGTAAGTCACGCGCTCTTGAGAGCGTTAGCATTATTATCTGTATACATTTGAATTGTATTGTTTAGCTGTCTCTAGTGCAGCGTGTGAGGTCATCGTTTTGTCATCTTAAATGTTCCTATTTAAAACTGCTGCTTTTGAACTTTAGAGCATTCTTATCATCTGGTCACACTTTATCAATGGGTTAATGTCTGTGAAAATGTGTAACTTTTGTTTGATTGGTTGGACATAGAATTTGAACGTATATTTATTTTGTCGCACCACCCCTTCTGGTCATGTGATGTGACAAAACTAAATAAGGATCACGGGTCACCGTAATCAAAATACACCTGAAGAAGGCCAAACTGTCAGCCCGAAACGTTGTGTGTGCCTGTTGTTGCACAATTAAAGTATTTTTTGGAGCATTTAGCTGTTGTGCGGACTTTCCTTGACTTTATTTAACACTATTTGCATTGTCATTTTTATGATAAATTTCACCAGCTTTATTCTTATCATTTAGACTCTTTGCATTAGGCGCATATCTTCCGATCTGTCACACAATATGCTGCGGCAGCTCCCTAAAGCCCCCTGAATGAAACAGCTCCGTCATAAGGAAAGACTTTCCAGACAAAGGGAGGAAAGCCTTTTGAGAGGGAAAACCCTGTGTTGTGTAATTATGCATATACATATCCGTGCATCACAAGCCTCGGAGCATTGTTTTTGTATTCATATTGTCTGTGATTTAGTATGCCCAGGAGTCCCCACTGTTTTACTGTCAAGGCTCTGAATGTCAGTGTTGTACTGTGCTGATTATACTGATATGTGAAAGATGAGAGGCTGGCCCCTGGGCTCTGGGGGAATGCAGATAGGTGCTCATTGTGAGAGATAGCCTTATAGAAATTCATAACATTATGAAGCCATCAATTGAATATACACAGCGGCCCAGGCAGACAGGAGGAGCCCGAAATGAAGATGGATAATCGTCATATTGTCTTTGAGATGCAATCCCAAGGGGGTCATATGAATATCCCAGCAGTGAAGCCTGCACTTCAATCGCCATAGGGGAGCATAATTATTTCCATTCATCACCCAACCCCATACATGCTGATTGCAGACATCATTTGTGAGACAAAAGCGCTGGTTCACTTGCTGCACTGCAAAAATTCCAAAATCTTACCAAATAGCTTGGTCTAATTTCAGGTCGAAATATCTCATGAAACTTAATATAATACACAATCACCATACAAGCAACATTTCAGTGAGATATAGGGACTTGTAAGTTCAATACGCTTGAATTGAAAATGAGGATTAAAAGGCTGGCTTTCTATGACACCTGAGCTCTAACTATTGTTAGTAACACATGCTCAATATGATTTGAGCATGTTGAGCACAATTTTCATTGTTCCATTGGCACATTTATTTTACTTATTAAAAGTGAAATACACTATTTTTAGGCATTTTTTTCCAGTGTGTATTTTCTATTGTGTAAACGCAGAGGGAAAACAGTTGGGGATAGTCCTTGATCTTTGTGTCACAGCATGGGGAGTGGTTCCTCCTGGTGGGAGGAATGATGAACCCAGGGGGAGGCGTGTCAGCGTGACCTCTCGTTAGCCAGGCCTGCATGCTGACAGTGTGAGCTTACACCAGCAGAATCATCCCTGTCACACCCCTGTGCGTGTGTGTGTGTGTGTGTGTGTGTGTGTGTGTGTGTGTGTGTGTGTGTGTGTGTGTGTGTGTGTGTGTGTGTGTGTGTGTGTGTGTGTGTGTGTGTGTGTGTGTGTGTGTGTGTGTGTGTGTCTGTGGTTGCGTGTGTGGTTGCATGTGTGGTTGTGTTGTGTGTGTGCGCCCGGAGGCAATCCCAAACCCAGGGTGTGACCCCAAAGGCCGATTCCACGACTACATGAGAGGTTTCCTATCATCGGTCGTTGAACTGTGACAGCTTCTTGTTCTGCATTTGACCCTCTCCCTGTCTATAGAGCTGAAAACCCCAGGCTTTTCAGAACTACTATTGTGGTGACATGCCTCATCTTTTTCCAATTTCGTCCTTTCAGTGATACAATCATGTGACATTGCCGTATATTCAGATCTTCAGACATCCTCTCTGTAGTACAGAGGGTGTCATATTGTGTACATACTGCTAAGCCCCCTGAGCTACATTTGCTATATTGAGCATTCAAACTATGTAGAAGCAAGAGTGCATTGCATGGGTGATATAAAGGCAGGGATTTTTCATAGGTAATGTAATAAAAAAGGTATTAAATGAAAGCACTGCAGCCTTGTTTGCCGGGCCAGCCTAAAAACTAATTTCTGTAGTTAAATCTCTTTGCATTTGTAAGGCAACTCTGTGTATGTTGGACTTTTTTAATGTAGAACAATGCTGACTTCTGCTGGAGGCCAGTAGGCAGTGCATGAGCTAAGTGCTAACACAACAGCAACGGCAAATAGTGATAAGTGAAGCGTGTTTGTGTGAGTGTGTGCATGCGTGTGTGCCTGCCTGCGCGTGTGTGTGTGTGTGTGTGTGTGTGTGTGTGTGTGTGTGTGTGTGTGTGTGTGTGTGTGTGTGTGTGTGTGTGTGTGTGTGTGTGTGTGTGTGTGTGTGTGTGTGTGTGTGTGTATGCGTGAGGGAGAATCTCAGCACCGCCTTTGCTTATTTGTCCAGCTCGTATAAATAATTCCCAACACAAAAGACGAAATTGCACAGGAGCCCGCGAACGAGAGAAATAATTGGATATTGGAAGCACACGATTCCGGAGAGTAAAAGATTTTGCGTTTAATACAGCAACAGTTATGTTAATATGCACACAATATTAGGAACAACTACTCAGCATTCTCACACACAGAGCGATAGGCTATAGGCTTGAATGAAGCAATGCAAAACCCATTTAGCTCCTCACTTTAGTTATTAACTCTGGATACAAAAACACTATTCTTCTATAGTCCCAACCACTGAATCTGTTTTTATGCCTTGCCACAGGGCTCACAGCAATTACAGACGCACATTAGCACCTCTACATTCAATTTCCAAGGCTAAGATAATCAGCACATCCAGGAGAAAAAACTGATTATTGGAGACCAATCTGTCTCTGCCTGCTTTCCATATTGACTGTCGGGTCGCGAGCTAGCAGGCAGCGACAACAGATACAATTGACATTCAGAAAAGGGGACACGGAGGGCCCACTTATTCTCTAAAGGTATTGAAAGGAATCGCTTGTGGTCCCTTAATGGGAAGCATCGCTCCCTTCTTTCCCTCGCTCCTTTAAGAGACAGATTGAGGTGTTATCTGAGCTGAGGGAGGCCTTTTTATTTTCTGGCCAATATCCGTCTTCTCCGTTTCCATTGGAATTGCCTATCAGGTGTCCATTCTTTTCCACGGACCATTTATCAGGCCGCTTCTCTTCTTTACCGCTTTTCTTCCCACCCCACTTCCCAGCCTTTTGGTTTACGATCAGCTATCTTGGGAAAATATAAATAAATAAGTTAAAGCCTCGGCAATGATGAATCACAAAGTTGCATGCTGTGTGCAGAGTGTGTGTGTGTGTGTGCGTGTGCGTGTGTGTGTGTGTGTTTGGGGGGATGGGAGTGGGTGACAAGAAGCTTCTCTTTGAGTTTTTGTTCTAGTTACAAAGTGTGAGGTACAGTCATGTCAGTCGGAGTGTGAATGAGTGAGATGGTGAGACAAAGGAGTGAAGTTGTTAACTTATGAAAAGAAGATTGAAGGTGGAGTTAAAATAAACGCTAACGGCGATCTAAAAATGCCTGGCTCAGAGCCAGCATGCAGCCACCCATTGTATGAACAGAAGCCCATGTGTTTTTGTGTGTTATTGTCCATTTTTACCTTATCCAACCTTGAGAGCCTGTTGTCTCTGCTTGGTACATTACCCAATGCTCTGTATTTTGTTGCTTATTCTTTCTGTTATAGTTTTGAGTCTCTGGTAAACAACACAAACCTCTAGTGGCCCCTTTTCATTTTGTTGTAAAGCCGAGTCATGATTATGTCCTGATGAAGACCTTGAGATCAAAATGTTGGATAATTAATTTTCACATCATGACTAACAGAGTGTGACTCACCTAACCTCTCTGGTGTTTGGAGGTCAACGAGCTTGTTGACTAAAAATCCTCGCTTCCATTTAACAACCACATTTATGAAATTTCGCTCATATTTACGGGTGTGTTTTTTTTTGGTATGAACAGTTCTGTCCTGCACGTGCAAAAGGGTCAGAAATGTAGGCAGCCAACAACACAAGAACACTTTTGTACGCTTTATATTCACAGACTGTAGGAATACAGTTTGCGATTGTTAAATGTATGATCAGGGTAACACTACAATTCATTTTTCTCTTCAAAAATATCTTTCAAACTACCACATATCTTTTACAAATTAAGTACCAAAGCTAGTAAAAGATATTGTTACTTTTGAATGATCATTGTGGTTGGAGCCCTAAGCGTCAGAAAAGTGTGACCCTAACGGCCTCGACACACATCCTACCTCTACTGCGCGTCTACTGCGCGTCTACTGCGCGTCTGCGTCGACCCCGTAATCAACCTAGAGTGGCCACACATCCAACCTGGGACGCTCCCCTTTACCTCAGGAGGCTCGCCTATTTTTTTCTGAGAGCCGCGTGTCTCTCTCGGGTCTCTCTGCTTTAACTGATAGAGAAATACTCTGCTGTGAGTCAAATTGACATCATACCGGCAGCTTTCGCTGTAGTTTCACCATTTCCTGATGTGTCCCTTTCAAAATAAACCTTCCAATAAGCGAAAATGTGGCAAAAAAAAAGGCAATGGATTACTGTTGAGACTCAATATTAGAATAATTATAAATCATATGCATCATAAATTACATGAAATAACTTCATTTTAATGGGAATTATCTATGAAATCTCTATGTAGAAAGACAGGGCTTTTAGAAGCCACGCTGCAGCAGCAGCAGCAGCAGCAGTTGAGACGTATGTGTGTCCGAAAAAAGCGCGAGAGAGGCAGCAGTAAGGTAAGCCGACGCGCTCCAGAGGTAGATGCAGGATGTGTGTGGAGGCCGTAAGACTAGGATGGACACACAAGTAGCAAACAGGTGCTTATCATACAAGCACACATGACAACTTGAAGACATAGTTGTTACAATCCACTGAATACGCCATAAACAAAAAGCCATGAAAAATCACTTTTCTTCATGGGCTGTGGGAGACAGGACACAGCTTGCCACCACGACTGAACCCAGCAGCCATATTTAACTATTGCAGTAGCATATAATTTCTCCAGCAAAGTAGTCCCACTGAGTATGTGCCAATGTGCAGCAGTTTGAAGTGCTTAGCAACACAGAAGATGCAAACTTTTCTTGTAAACCATGGCAATTGAAGCATTTCATATAGATGGTATAATGAATAGAAATTACATTTAAAGCCACTACGTGTAACTTGGTCCCTTGGCGGCCCCTTTGGACAAAAGCGGTAGTATTTTTACGACGCCAGCTGTCATGAAGCTGTTTTCTAGCTCGTGCCGGGCGTGCGAGATTCAAATAATCAGGAAGCAATATAGTGCATGTCCGTGTGTTGAAAGTGTGAGGGCACCAGACTCTTTTCGGCTCCGTGAGAGTGGTTAGTGACACAGCATCAACTAATGCCGGTCAGTGCTACACACACCTGATTGCAATGAGTTGATGCAGTGTCACCGAAGTACTCTCACAGAGCTGAAAGACTCCGTGTCCTCACAGAAAGCGAATGAACGAGAGACGGCAGTTAGTATGGATCACGATGAGGTAATGTGTTTATGTTGTTGTAGATAATGACTATTTCAGATGAATAATGGTCGACTCATCTGATGATGGTGAGGCAAAGTAAACTTTGTTTTAGTAGGCTATCGCTGCTTGGCAACGCCCTCCCGCTCGTCTACCACTCTCCCTTTTAGCTTTTCTTCATTGCATTTTATTTTTTTTCTTTGATGGTTCAGCCCCGTTATCAGTCATTATGATGACAAATAACTGTCTCAAACAAAGCTCCCGCTTCCCTTCCCTCACCTGGAGGGATAGGCTTCTCAAATCGCGTTGTTGCGCCACACTGAAATCTGTGACCAATACGGATAGCCTATGTGACCAAAACGACCAAACGCAGTAATAAAAACTATATAAAAACGTCTTTCTTTGCACTGATGGTCTCGTTTGCTGTTAAAGGTAATTTATGATTATCAGAGGAAACATGAGGCTGTTTAAAATATATTTAAATGTTACTCGGAGCTGCTTTAAAGATTATCTTTACATGCAGAGGCATACAGAAGAGTATTAGGGCCACGGTATAGAATAAAATGATAATTAGACGTTTTTCTTTTCGTTATGCACTTTGAGAAAAAAGTTGAAATGGCTATAAATAAAGACGAAATACAATGTCGAGAATACACATGACATTTCCAGACTGCTGTAAAGTTGGAACTACGTGGACAGATTGGAACTGCCATTAGCAGTTCTTGTTTGCAATGTACAGATAATGGATAAGCAGTTTCATGGCATTTATTCACAATGGGCATCGTATGAGAAGATTAGAAGCCGGTGTGTAGTTGCTGTCTCCCTATGGACTACAGTTATCAAGATTTACATTGGGATCTATGGGATTGTGAGCAAAGAAGATATATGCAAATGACATGATATGAACTGATTTTTAAATGTTGACGATACATGCCATCTGCCATGCATGATGATAAAGTAAACAGAGGGATACAGATATGCAAACACACACACACACACACACACACACACACACAAGTACAACAATATGTACACACATTGCATAACTTGTGTGTGCACCACTTGTGTCCTCGCCCAAACCCCTTTTTTTCCCCACTGTCAGAGCTCTGCCGTAGCACTGTGATGAAAATGCATGCTTCATCAACTTTGTCACAAAGTCTATGCATTCTATAGTACATCGAGGGCAGGCAGAGCGGCTCCAGAATACCAATGCTGTGTCCCTGTCAGCCCCTTCCACAAAAAAACAAACATCCCGGAGCGGAGCGGTGGCCAAAACAATCCTCAAACTTAATTTACATCACCTTTCAGCGCACACAGAATAATCTCTTTCCAAGTAAATAATTTGCTGAGTTTACGCTGTCATATTAGGTTTTGGTGCTATGGTGGGCATGCTGAGGGATTGTGTTCTGTTCACTGTGAGATTAAAGCACAAAGGGAAGCTTCACATCCTATTAGAGCAGATTAGACCAAAAGCAAAGGCCCGGGGAAATTGCATCACCTCACGTCAGGTTTCCACTGCTGCAGATTATTACCGCCGTTAAATCCTATTGCAGCGTCAACCGGCTCGTTTACTGCGAAATGTTTCTAGTGTGCGCGTGGGGAAGGGGAGCGATTAACACTATGCGTGGGAATGACATGAGTAACTTTATCTCAAACACCAAGTTGACAACAGTCTTCTAAAGCGAGGAAAAGCCAAAGGTTTTCTCAAAGTCGCACTAAAGCACACACAAGCAACACACCACAAAGATGGGACCAGAGGGATTTGTGTCAGGAGCCTGAATCAAGATAATAAGAACTTCAATAAGAAAATTACACATAATTGGAATTGGAAAATTCTTGAAATCAATAGTTTATTAATTGAAAAATTATCCAAACATAATCCAATTAGTTGGCTATGTAACAGTGGATGTTTGGCCATGGACAACTAAATCACAAGGGCAGAAAAGCACTGTTTTAGATGATAATATATAACCCTCTAAACCTGAATAATGCAACAATCGTCAAAACTTCCCAGCTCGTTGTGTCAGAAGCAGAACTTAATTAAATTCTAACACACTTTTTTTCCAACTTATTTCCATATCCGATAGGTGACAGTAAGTCCACTTAGAAATCACACAAAAATATGCTCCATATGTCTTGCCCTATCAAGATGAGAAGTCTTTATTCAGAGTCAAAGTAATGCAGTTGATTCTTGTATGTATCCTTGGTCAAAGAGCGACCCAAGCGTAGTGTGACTTACACACTTGACCAAATGGAAAGGTTTTACTTCCTGTTGGCCTCACACAAAGCCAGATGCGAACTACAGTGCATAAACTGATGTTCACTTACCCCCGCAAATCCCATCAAGTACCCTCAAATGCAAATGAAAGCATTTCCAAACAGCCCCAGTTACACTGATGACAGTGTATGTACATATAGTGAGTGAAGCCAAATGCTTCTAAATACAGGGAGCGAAAAGAACAGAGGTTTCAACGTCTATGGACTAAATAACTCAATTCAGTCCAACTGAATATCCAGCACAGACTCACTTCATATGGCAGCCTACAGGGGCCAGTGGCTCTCCTTTCAGAATGGCTGTGTGGCTAGTGTGCGCCTCAAAACTTGGCTGAAGGAAGAGTGAAATTCGGGTTGGCGTGTGTCTGTGCCATTGCTTTGCATGCTGTGTGTGCGTGTGCGTGTGTGCGTGTGTGCGTGTGTGTGTGTGTGCGTGTGTGTGTGTGTGTGTGTGTGTGTGTGTGTGTGTGTGTGTGTGCGCGCATGTGTGCACTTGTCTGTGCGTGTGCATGTGTGTGCACTACTTGTCTGTGCGTGTGCACTTGTCTGGGCGTGAGCCTGTACCACTGTACTGTGCTCTTGCAGAGACTCATTACATGCCGCTCTTATTACTCCAGCTCTGTCATCACTGTGGAGCAGAGAGAAAAGGAATGAACACGCAGCCGTTCATTAATGTTTTGACACCTCTTCCCCTCCCCTACACTGTGTTACTGTGGATAAGATGCTTTTTTTTTGCTTCCTCCTCTGGGCGCCATCGCTGCAACACTTTATACATACAAATGCACAGAGCGTACACCTAACTCACTTAAGCAATAAGTCCTCCCTCTCTCTCTTCCCAGAGTTCTGCTGCGGCCGCCTCGGGCCACAGCCAAATACATTCATTTTACAGTCCTGACGGTTTTTGTTCAGTGAATATCCAGTCAGGGATTGCGAGATGCTTTCCAAAATGTATTCTACGTTCAGGTGCCTCGGAGCAATGACAGGCTGTAAAAGCAAGACGAAGGTGAAAGTAGTTGGTAGAAGGATTTGATCAAACTTTTAGGTGCTGACAAGTGGTGACAGGCATAGGTGTAGATTTTCTTTTTCTTTTGGGTGGGAGGGGGTGGGGTGCAGGGATGTCCCCCTCAATATTTAGAAGAGGTCAATTTGTCCCCCTGCAAAAAATATGAAAGACAATCCCCTCCTCAAAAGAAGTAGAATTAACAGTTTGGGGGGTGGAAACATTAACTGTGTATATCCTATTTACCTGCAACTATTTATTTATCAACGATTTAGGACAACCCTAAAGTGGACTGTACCGTCTTAACCATCAGATGGAATAAATGTAAGTAGCTAGCAATCTAGCTTGCCAGGCCCACTACACCTAACTTTCTAATCTTCAGGGATTCTGAATTAGTGTGTCAAGTGTCTATGGATAATCTGCTTTCATTATCTAGTTTTTAACTTTAGCCTAAAGCTACAGTTTAGCTAGCCTAACCCAACATTGGCAAACAAGTACAGCTGACAGCACATTATTTTCATTTGGCTTGGTATTTCATTAACAATATGATGTCATGTTATTTCACACTCGTGAATAGTCATGAGACAAGGATGGATTTGTTGTGAGACGGGTATCTATCTATATGTTAGACATGTCCACCTTAAATTGATGCAGAAAAAGGCACGAAATTGGTGCATACAAATTCACAGAATGCAGGAAATTGAGTGTTTGACGCTCCAAATTTGTGATGACAGTGCATAGAGTATAATGTCAAGTGTTCAGTCCAGTCCAGTTATTGGCCCATTAAACAAGCTCTGAGTGAAACCCGGATCTGTATGCAACTTTGCATTTATTCATGATTGTATGTGTAACTGATTGAAAAACCTTCTTTTTCACATAGCACCTAACGCATACATTGCAGTAGATTTCAAACCCACTGTTAATTGGCCCTCGGGATTAACACATCAATATCAAGGTGCTACACCAATCAACACCTAGCAGCATCTGTGTTGGATGGGAACAGAATAAAGACATCACATCATCAAGATGCAGACTGTGCCTTTTCGCAGAGAGAACAACAGTCCTTGGTGCTGGAGAGATTTCTGCTTTGTCTGAAAGAAGCCTTCTCTTCCTCAACCAGGTGCACTAGTGTTAACACTCATTGGAGCTGCCTGTCTCACCATTCATTTGATATTCTGTTTTAAGAGCAGCCCTCTAGCAGACGGTGAGGACAGCCGACAGTTCAAATCTGTTGTTTTCAAGCCGACAGCGGAGAAAGACACTCTACCACACAGCCCCCCAGAGAGGTTTGGAGGTAGGGGTGGGGGGGGGATCACATGGGCTTCTTTAGCCGCAGGTTATCTGCTCTACTTTGACCAGCAGGAGGTAGGTTGGAGTGTTTCCATGGGGGCCCATCACTGATAAATGCATTAATAATTTAACTTCTGCCTCAGATTCAGCTCATTATACACGCTTGAATAAAATCGGACTGATATATTAGACCGAGATATAAGATTGAAGTGAAGCATGTAATGAACAGAGAGCGGGCTGGATCTTATAATCTGTTTGAATGTTACACTACACTAGCCAGTTTTTTAATATCTTAAGTTTTTGTGCAAGTCTGAAATCTCTTTTGAAAAATGTGAAAGGGGTTGTAGATTTGTCCTTCATTTCATGTTTACAGGAGCTTGTGTTCACTTGAGGTAAACGGGAGGTTGTGACAGTCATGTTGCAGCCATACATACAGTATATTGAGTTCACTTCAAGGTAGCACGTAATGTTGGTACGCCAGTGCACCAACAAAAAATTAATAATTTCATTTGAACACGCTTTATTCATTCTGTCATAATAAAACATAGGCCACAGCTTTATTGATAGCAATTCATCAAAACAAACATAAAGCCTCTTTGATTAAATAATTAGAACTGAAGCCTCTCTGGCGTCTCATAAAACATACACACGCACACACATCATCATTTATCTTTGATGAATATAATAATATGTAAAATAAAAAAAGACTAGAGCCTAAGGTTTATTTACTGCAATCATGATCAAATTAATATGATAAACTGACAACTGAGGGTTTGTGATGTAACACAAAGAGCATACTACATGCATAATAAATATGTATGTATACGACTGTTAATAAATATTTGAACTATGGAGGGCAGGAATACTGTTAAAAATATACTTATTCTTCTAAAAATGATTAGCCTCTTTTATGTCATAATCTTTTTATGTATACTATGCATCATCTTACTTAAATACAAGAACTATATCTGTTGTGTGTTTTAACATTAGGCTATTCCAGGTAATTCCTTCATACTTTGTGGCTGCTTTCCTACTGACTTTACAATGCACACAGCACTGTTGGCTTACGTTTATGCATAGTAAAGCACTTTTCTAAAGATTTTCATAATTTTAGATTCTGTTGTGTAGTGTAAGCTCAATTTTTAATGGACATTCAGTTCATATTTTATACTTATTGTCTATTGCTATGTCTGTCCTCTTGATGCTGGAGACAAGAAAAGGCTTATCTCAACATTACTCTGTGCTCTTATTGGTAAATTAAAGAATTCTTAAGATTTTTATTTAAAAAAAACACACTGAAAAAATGTATCAACTTTATGTTGCCCTTTATTTAGCAAATAACCTAACTGTTCAGTTTTGCATTCACAATAAGCCAGATACCCTGTGTCATCCATAATCTCCTCACTAAATATCCACATATCCTCAGTGTTCTCAAAAATCAACTTCAAAAGGCTCAAAGATGGCTCACTTGTCATGCTTATCCAGCCCCTCATTAAGTTTCCTAATCCCAAAGCGTTTTGTAAATGTTAGAAGTCTCTGCAAGCTGTTCTTCTTATCTAATGTTTAGTGCATCAGGCGAATCCAACATGGCTGAAAACAGGTGATTGTTGGCTTACAGCCATCCCTCTGCCACTAATATTTAAATGAAGCATCTAAAAAATTCAGAAAAAATTGTGAAAAAGTGTATGGCTCTAATATAAAAACTTCAAGTTAAAAACAATATTTCAATCAGCGGTAACACTTTACAATAAGGTACACAAAAAAAGAGTAGTTACCCTTTTAAAAAGGGTAGTTTACCTTTTAAAAAGGCTAGTTTACCTTTTAAAAAGGTTAGTTTAACTTTTAAAGGTAAACAAACCTTTTTGAAAGGTACTACTCTAAACTACTCTTTTTTGTGTACCTTATTGTAAAGTGTTACCCACGGTTATACACGGAACAGACTAGAGACAATAACAAAAACTTTAAATCCATATTTGATCTATTTTGAAGGTGTTCCTCATCTCCTCATTTAAAAAAATTCTTGACGTATTTCATATTTTAACTGATACTGATCGATTCTGTACCCGATGGTCTGTGAAGCTAACTGACTGCTATTTATAGCATAATCAACGTTTTTTTTGTGCAATGGAAACACATTCAGACAATAAATCAAGTCATACATGAAGAATGTGACTTAACTTAACTTGATAGAGGAACTAGTGTCTTCAGTGACATCATGTCATTGTGTCCTCTTCTTCTGCAATGGTTTAATGGCTACCGCTCCACCAAGAGCTGTTTATTTCGATCATACAGAATCATCTCCTAATAATCACTTAACAGTAGTGGTTGGGGACACACATTGCATCACAACATAACATAACAGGAATTACCTCAATTGCAAGAATGTGTTGATCACACCATGTGTTCTTGGTAAGAGGGAAGCACTTGAATGAATCAGCGTAAAAGTAGACGGGTGTTTGTACATTGTTTGTCTTAGGAGGAGATCTAACAATAGTCTCGGAAAATGACTGATCTATGAATTCGGTTGAATGCTGTGGGGGCTATATAAATGATGGATGTTTCAATGTACAAGAAAGTGTCCACAACAGGCCCCTTGGCATTTAAGATGTGTCTCAATATTTTCTTTTTTAATCACATTGGATTGGATTTTATCTTATTGGATGGTTGGTTGGATGGATGGATGGATGGAAGTTAAGCACAAAAGCAAACTGAAATTGAAATGTCAAAGCATGCATTTTAGGCCCACACTTTCATTCTGAATTAAACCTTTATAAATGTATTTTACCGCCAGGGGCCAGTCTGCTGAAAGCCAATATGGCCTGCTGGCCCCTGACTAGCCATGTTACCTTCAGTTACAGTGAGAAGTCGACAACATGCCAATACCTGTTTCTCTCCACTGGTTCAACTTATTCTGAACTGCCTCCTCTCACAAAGCCCTTACACATGCTCACTGTAGTCAGACCAATCAGTGGCTGGAAACGTTTAATCATACATGTGGATGCAGTTTATATGTTGTCTGTTGTCAGAGATTACCCAGCTACTGTGCAATTATTATGACACTTACTTACTAACACTTAATGCCACCTCTTAAACTTATATATTATTTTATATAATGTGTATGGAGTCTACACACTGTTGGGATATCACTATACATTCTAATAAAGATGTGGAGTACAGGCAGAGTAACATATTCACTAACAGTAAGTATAAGGTAAACACATTTTACTGCATGCTGTACTAGAAAACTGGGGGAAGTAGAAAGGGGAGGCTTTGAAATCCCTATACTCTGAGTCAAACTCTTTGCTTTTTTTAGCCCAAAGGCCACTTGATGTTTGGCTCTTGCAAAGGGCCATTAGGGGAAATAATATAACTTGCATCTTTTAAAGTTAGAAGAATCTCAGTTCAGGCTAAATTGAAAGCATTTTATCTTTTGATCTAATATTCAGAACAGCAGTCAGTTGACCTGAACTAAAGCCCCTTTCACACACGCACCGTGACTCTGAAATTATCCAGAGTTTACCCGGGTGAGTTGTAAGTGTGAACACAAATGTCCTGATTATTCGACCCAGACTTTACTTGGACTTTACCCAGACAAAGTCCAAGTAAAGTCTTGAATATGTGTGGGGGGTGGGCATATGGATATCGCTCCACTAGTGTGTGAAAGAAACACAAATTACGAATTGTATGCAGCGTTATATATTAGACATCCAGCCTTGATGCAAGCTGAGTTCCCAGTAGCTATGGATGCCCCTTGAATGCACTTGGTTTGTTAGACTGCTGATGGTGATTATATTCTAAACATTCAAATTGTGTTCTCGCTCATCAGGGGGGATCGCTGTCTTTGTTACATAAACTGGGACAAGGCTGGCATGCTAATGCAGTTATTTTTTTCCATGCACTTTCTATAAAGAATGTAATAATAGGAAAGGTAGTTTACATGGTCAATCTGTCAACAGTGATTGAAGTACACCAAATGAGAAAGGAGAACAAGAAAAAACACATGGAAATAACAGATCTTTAGGGGCTGAAAAATTAAAAAGCTTAAAAAGGTTCCTCGAGGAGCTTTCAGTTTGTGTTAATTCTTGCACCCCCTTTGGACAAAAGCAAGAGTTTGTTTTTTATGGCGCCAGCTGTAGTTCCTGGGTGCATTCTTCGCGCTGATGGTCTCATTTGCTGTTACATGTCATTTGTGATCATCAGAGGAAAATGAAACCGTTTCAATTTTTATTTATTTTTTAATTTCCTCATAGCATCTTTAAATATTCAGACACCCAGGGCCTGAATGATACAAAGGAAAAATTTAATATTTACTGAACTTGGAATAATACTTGGGCCGCAATGTCCTTCACCGGAGATGGTGGTAAATAGTGAGGTAGCAGTCATCTGTGGTGACAGTGTAACAGTGCAAATGTTTGAAACATCAAATCTCACGGCGATCCATTCTGTCAACACAAAGTATCCAGAGCTGAGGCTGCAGCTTGGACTATTCCCTCTCTGTGTGAGAGTTCTCCTCGGAAAGACAACAGCCCTGTTAGCTCTAACAGCTATAGTGTTGAGCAGAAAATGACCGGGAGTTGACACTAAGCCTTTCATCAGCTGTTGTGGGACTGACAAATAGCCAAGCTGTCCTCTTCACCTTCTACCTCCGGCAACAAGATTTGTTTTCTCAGCTTTTTGTCTGGTAGTTCACAGGAGGACATCTCACATAATATGTTTCATTTGTTCTTGCCATTGGCCCTAGATGAACTGATATACTTTTTTACAGCAAAAACATGTTGGCTTGTAGCGGGCAAAAAAGCACAGATTTTACTAAAAACATCTACCGTTCTGTTGAGGAGAGTGGAGCTAGAAAGATGAGCGTAAAGCAGACCTCTGCAGCCCGCTCCTCATCGCTGCTTGAGGCCTTTGGCTGTCCAATTAGGGTTTAAAAAAAAAATAATAAATCACTTTTTCCAATGACCAAACTGAACCTCTGCATTTTTTTTCCTGAGCTATGAGCCATAAAAACAATGTTGGTTCAACTTCTATATTTCCTTAAACACCAAACTTTTTTCCACCTACACTGATTTCACAAATGTATTCACTTTTTCGCAAGAAACATTTTTAACACTCCACCCACACACTACTGCGATCTTTGTGTATAGCACATAGCAGAAAAGTTGGATTTTTCCCAATTTGTTAAATGCTAAATTCTTGAAGGTGTGATCTTGTTGACACACATTGCCAATTTGTTGGTTGTGTTCTACAGTTTCAGAATAGTTGGTAATTCATAACAAATACATATTATCCCTGTACAAAACCCTTATATTCACAGATTCATGGTCTCTCCAAAAACGCATGGTTGTTTTTACCTGTGTATCAGTGTCTATTGTGTAGGCCTACACATGAGAAATATTACTGTAAGGAATCAGACATAGGATCATGTGTTTAGATGTACGATAATGCTATATTTTTGTAATAACTTACGTGGAGTAAATCAATGATCAGATTTCTACTTTACCAGATTCTTACCACTACTCCCATTGTGTTAAGTGAATATAAGCTTGTTTTCTGTTAACGACTTCTGAAAAATTTGTATTAATATGTCAAAAATTGTGTTTCTACTGCAATCAGGAAAACTCGATAAGACAAAGACAATGCATATAGCACGTTCATATGGGAAATATGCCTGGATTTGTAAATACAATGAACTTAAAAAACGTTGAATGCACCATGATCACTGAGCTGCTGTATGACATAGGCATGTCTTTACGCTATTAAAATCATCCCAGAGCTTACATTCTCCGTTCACTAACACTAAAAAAAAATACTATTTGTAGTACAGTAAGGAAGTTATGACCGGAACTTTCTGAACATAAGGATCCAGTGCATCCCAGCAGCCCTCTGTGACACCCTCCACATCTTGTTAATTCACTGTATTTTGGCCTAACATAATATGACTGTGATGACTTTCACAGACTAGGCAACTACTTTGACAGAAAGACAAACGAATAGAACCGCTTACAATATGTTTGGGAAACTTGGATGAATAATGAGTTCTTTCCCGGTATCGTATTAAAAAAAAGTCAAACGCAATGCCAATCAGCTGGCTAAATAGCATTTAAATTGCATATTCTCTTTCCCAGACACTGCATCAGCAAACACAATTAGCAGTCTGAAATAGAACAAGACGAACACCGCATGGGAATGAGCTCCTCAATCTCTCTGATTGAGTTTTCAAAAGAAAAACATTTCGGCTTTTTGGAACCATAAATCGTCACAAGTTTTGAGCTCCCTTTGGGGGGAGGAGGGGGGTGTAACTTCCAGAAAAGATTTCGGGTTGAACTATATCACTTACACACACTTTTTCTTGAGTGTTTAATTGTTCTTTTTTCTCAATAACACAACAACCATTATGTTTTCTTTAAGCTGTACGATGTAAGATCTTCAATTTGAAAGGGTTTTTTTAATTACTTTGTCCATTATTTTTTTCCACAATAACCACTTAAATTTCACTTTTCGACTAGACTAGACTACTTCTCTTAATTCTATGTTGAGTCTCTACTGTCCGGCTCCTACATTTACGACCGAATCACGCAGGCACTCAGGAAGTAACAGGAAATCTGCAATGTATAACTAGTAATACAAATAAATGAAAAAAAATAAAAAACACACTTTCGATAGCGATTTGGCTCATTATTTAGACATGGCAAAGCAGTCAATAAAGAGACCCCAAATTCTTGTTACTTAGTTACAGCTTTAACTTGGGATCTCGTGGTGGGAAGTCCATATGCAGTAGCAAGCACTCCATAGGACCCATTAGTGCTATGATACACAAGGCCTGGCTTTAGTGAATAACAAGGTTGTATCACGTTACATTTTCCTTTCTCTCCAGGGACAAATAAGCCTTCTACCAGAGGGAGTCCTCTTATGCAAATAAGTGGCAGCTATACGTCTCAACCACAAAACAAATTAGCGACCCATCTATCATATATCTTTCCTTCGGTGAGGCTTTTTGGAATGAGAAGATGTTCTCAAAGAGGATGATATATATTGAGATCAGCCCTGGCACAGCCCCTGTAATTTATAGCCTCGGCAAAAACTCAAGAGCCTAACACAATCATTCTTATGGAGACTGATACCGGGCAATCTATCACAGCCATTCCCTGAGCCCAAGCCACTGCCGAGCACCTTTTAAAGGCTGTTTATGTGATAGATCTCTGGAACAGGGGAACGCCTCGAAAAGGTTCAATAACCTGCCAGCTGAGTTTGTGCTTGAGTTACAGAGATGAGAGCTATCGCGGCTGCTGCTGCTGTTGTGTGCTGCTGTGTGCTACTGCTGGCAGAGAGATTGCAGACCATAGCGCTCTCTCCCTGCAAGCGATACAGTCCATGAGCCGAGGCCCTGTGTCCGCTGCGTATACATACAATGTAAAATATGAGAGCACGGGAATGGTTTTTGGAGCGCAATATTTTGTCCTTCAAATCCAGACTTAGTGTTTTCTGTTTGTTTTTTCCCTCTGATGACTGTTTCAACAACATTTGATTTCTTGGACCTACATCACAGAAATACACCATACAATACACAAAGCGACTCTCAGTAATCTGACCAGGATCTATTGAACACACTGTATGATATGTCAGCAGGGACTTGGCTCTGAACGGAAGGTGGAAGGCAAACCCAATATTGAGGTGGACACGTTTTTTTATTGAACCATTTAACAAGCTCGTCGATCCCTAGTAAGGAGACATGACAGGACAGAGTTGAAGCTCAGATGACTCAGGAGAAAGTTCGACTGCAGCTTTTTGAAATGTATTTTACCTCCACTGCCACATAAGACCTTGATCTGAAATAAGGTGCTCTTTGAATGCGATCAAAGCACGTCAATGTGTAAACTCTGTATATATCCTTAGTGGCAAAAAAAGCTCTACTTTGAGGACAGAGAGTAAGGAGGACAGAAAGGCGGCTTTCTTTAATGAATGATTTTTTTTTTTCAAGTATAAGACTCAGCATTGAGTACAATAAACTTTGTAACTAATGACTAGTGGTTAACCAGGATCCAAATAGATCTCAAAAATATCTCACTCAATTTGCTCTTCAAATGAATGATTAGCCAAGACAAATATACAGAACTGATGGCAGTGTGTAGAAAGGATTCACCGGTCTTTGTCTTTGACTGAAGGTGTGTTAAGCCTATAGTTCAGACTACAAGATTATACGCCTGACTTTTTTTAACTCACCGACCGTTTTTGGAGTCTTTTTATTGTACAGGAGTTGAACAAGGATTTTATCAAACATAATGTCTGCCGTTATGAAAGACACTGTTGTGCCCACTGCTTCCAAAACTTCATGTCGATTTAATTTTCAGCTGCAGGGCTTTTTATCAGTCAAGAGCCTTAACAGTGATGTGCCTTTAAATGGCTTGAAAGTGTGGGATGCAGCCATATAGTTACATTTAAGTCATTTTTCATCTTGTCACCGAGGAACAGGATACTAAAATTGGTATGACAAAAAAAAGAAACTCAGTCCTGCGCACTGACTGTCAATCTTAGCCTAACTTCCTGTGGAGATCCCCCGCTGTGTAAAATACAGTGTTATGCTACAATGTTACAGCCCAGCTTGAGAAATATATAGCGTCTTTCTCTTTTGCCACCTTGCACACCCGTTGTTGATGGGTAGAACTACAGGAGAAGAGCACTGACACAGTGACCATGCTTCCTATGACAACGGAGCTTTATATCTGCAGCCTGTGTGTGGGTGGACCTGACACATCCAAGGGCCTGGAGCCTCAGGCCAATTCCAGACTTGTTAGGGTGCACTCACACTAGGACATCGGTACCGTGCCCAAGTACTTTTACCCCCTACAGCCTAGTTGGTTAGACCAGTGTGAAGTACACTTCCTCGGCCCCAGCAAAGTTAGCCGAAGGGTTCACGTTGGTCTTGTGTGGAAGTGGAATGTTTGCTGCAAAATTGGTTCGGAAGAAAATATTTAAAAATAAACTGGATACAAATATGCTTCAAATCCCAAACCCGAGCGCATATATAGACGCGGTGATGTAGGGCAAGAAGCAATCCAGGCTTGGGCACGGTTCAGATCAACTTTGCCCAGTGTGAGTGTGCTCAGCGAGACCCCAGGACATTAAGGCCCACGAAAGATCTGCTGCCTCTTCCTAATTGGATTTCTTATCTTGGCGTGTGGCACAAGGACACGGCTATGATATGAGGAAAGGGCCATTTAAGAGGATATAGGAGAAAGCTGTTAAGACCTTAGCGCCTGGCGACCAGGGTCACACATGAAGAGATTAAAGTGTGTTTTTGGGAAACACACAATAGAGTTTGGGAGTATTTAATCCCGACTGTGATCCGTTGCTTGTTTGACTGATTTCCGAGACAGGTTTGGCTGTGAGCGGAAGGCAAAGAGTGTGATGTCAAGCTGCAGAAGACGCCTCGGGGTGTCACATAGTCCAAAACACTGCTTGCTGGCATAATTTGGGGAAAGCTTTTCCATACATTACAGATTTCTAATGAATTTTGTTTTCCCCAGAAGCAGTGGTGGACAGTAAAACAAGTTTATTCCTTTTGAGTACTGAACTTTTTATCGAGTATCTGATTTTTTGAAAATGTATAACTTTCACTCCACTACATTTCGAAAGACACATTTTGTACTTTTGACTCCACTAGATTTCTAGGAAGCTTGTCGTTACTCTTTACTTTCAGACTAATCAAAGCTTTGAAGTCAGCTGTTGATTTTTCATTTTCAAAAATGCAATTGGCCACACACGCTGTCACTGACATAAGGGAACCACTAGCAGTACCCCCTCCTACACCTGGTTTTCAGGTGAATACTGAAATACCTCACCCAGGCGTACCACATTGAGGTAATGGCTACGGCTAGAGATGGAGGACAATATGCAACCAAATCACATCAACTGATGGGTAAATCACTAGTCAATGTTCCAGATGTGGGAAATAAGAAATTACTCGTTTCAAATGTTTAGACTACTATGTTTACTTATACTGTTTTCGTCTAGGCAAACAGCACCAACTGGACAGGAGTATGGAAAAACGGATACACCAGAATTTGCGCTTTCCACGCTGGCCTCCGGTGGGTTAAAAATATTGGACTGCACGCGCACGGCCGCCTACAACACCAACACAGTTGAATTGACCTTTAGAAGTGTAATCATCAATTTACTTCATGAGATCAGGGAATGGCAACAATGTAAAATAATAAGCATGGAGAAATAAGTTGCATTTAGCTAACCTGAGGCATTAAAGAGGCAAAACCATGAAAATAAATATATATAAATAAATGAAAAGATTACTCAGCTGAATGCACCCCACAATGCCCTTCATTCGAAAAATGTACAGTCTGACTGCCACAACCTAATTTTAAACGATTAATGAGCATTTTATTCAGTGGCATGCTCTGGTCAACATTAGCCCCGTAAGGAAAGATTGATAGATCAAGAATTGACACACGGACCCATCAGCATGGGAGCTCACAACAAGCAGGTTATGATGTTGATGATCTCTCACAGAGCTGACAACCACAAGCAACCCCCATATGCACCTAGCCTAAGTCATTCCAATGAGTCTCTGATTCCAGCTGTGAAATGAAACCAGGGAACAAAAAAAGGCATCATGCATCCAATTCATGATCCAATTAGGCAATTTAGTATTTTTAACCATCCCTCACCCTTACTTGAACTCCACTAATACTATGCATTCAGCTTTGAATTCCAAAACATTTGACGCCTTTGGGATAGTTGGCGATCGATAGATTTGCCCCGAGCTAAATTTCTCTGGTGGGACTGCGAGGTTGGAAGTGATGCAGAATGAACCCGCGGCAAAATCGATTACTGCTGTTGAGTCACCAACACACACACAGACACACACACACACACACAGACACACACACACACACACACACACACACACAGACACACACACACACACACACACACACACACACACACACACGCACACACACACACACACACAGCATCGGCACAGACACACGCCAACCCAAATTTCACTCTTCCTTCAGCCAAGTTTTCAGGCGCACACTACTGTATGTAGACAATGCGGATTGCTGCCGTGCACGGACGGTCGTGACTGACAGAAAACGACTGTGCGTTTACCTGTCCTCTCACTGTTTCAAGTCATCTTTTAAATACAAACACACACGTCCGGCCCCTTCCTTGCAGCGAACACATCACTTTCACATGATTTGTTAACAACAGGTCTAAACATCAGGATGATCTCTCGAGACAATGCACGGTAAAGTTAAGCAACTGATGCGCAAACAAAGACCAATTCAAATCACAAATAGGTTTTTCATGCCATCACGTTATGGAAGACACACACAGAGACTAGTAAGTGCTTTGTCTGAAGAGTCTAATGTATCCTCATACAGATAATATAATAGTACGACGTGATATGAATGTAATCTCGCCACTGCGCCAGTGTGTCTATGCGCTACTCATCCAACAAAGTCTCGCTGGACGTCAAGAATCGGAGCTCCCTCATTCAAACAGCCAAAGGAGACAATTTTACTTTGACGGTGAAATGAAACAGTTTGACATAAGAACCGCAACTTCATCGTGTGTTCTCGCATGCATGTCCACAAACCATCTCCAAGGAACTGCGCGTCAATGCGCATACCCGCTCGCCAAACGAACCAGCACTGAAGTTGGAGCTGTCACACAGCTGCTGCTGATACATAGTTACATACAACTTGATTAAGCGAACAATAAACACTCATAAAGCTTACCTTGATTGTCTTTGTTGACATTTGTTGGCATTTTACTTGATGCGATACCCCGGCTGTTTGGTTCATCTTGGGACGCCGACACAAACACAGTTTACCTATCCAAGTAAAGACAGAACAGCCAGATGAGAGAAGCAAAACGAGCCCCCACTTACAAATCTAAAGCGAGGGATATTGTGTGTTTTCGTTGTTCGGTCTGCGTTTGGAGCGAGCAAGGCAACCGCATCCGACAGCTACAGTATGTGGCTCGCGCAGCGCGGTAGGTAATGTGCACAATCGAACGGTCGATGATGATTGGTGAACAGGGGCGAGCGCAGATTGTTGCTGAATGGGGTGGCCAGGGGTGGTTAAAGCTCAGGAATGACAAACATAACTCAGACCCTGGGGACAAAGTCCTACAGATTCAATTTGCTGTTCATATGGCTCAACACAGCAGGAAGCAGGGCAGTAAAACATGCAGATATAGCCTACTGCACACACACATGCACATATGAATGTAGCATATGAATGTAGCATCAGGAGAAAGGTTGTTGTCAATATAAAGCATATTCCTTGAGAATGTTTGTTGACAAATCACTTTGTCAAAATCAGTGATTACCTCCTCCCAATCTGCTACCTGTCCCTACCATGTGTGTGCTGAAAAATAATTGTGTGCAAATACACAGCCTAGTCTCTGTAAACTGGTATTTACACAAAGGGAACCACTTGGTTTACATTCCCTTTGTTTACATAACAGTTTACAGGGCCTAGGCTTTGTATCAACACCAGATTCTTTTTTCAGCGCACAGAGTACGGACAGGTAGCAGATTGTGAGGAGGTATTCACTGATTTTGACAAAATTATTTGTCAACAAACATTCTCCAGAATTAGCTAGTATGCCTTTAATAGAATCAGCAAACAGACAAATATGTGTCCTTTTTTAGTATTAATCATTCAATTATTAATTAATAATGTTTAATTAAGGCAAAACACTGCAGGTGAAGATGGTATGTATCATGAAACTCTGCCATTTGATTCTTACATAAAACATTGCTTATTGTAATACAATTTTTCAAAAATGTGTGAATATATTCTCTATTATATTATCTAAAGATTCTATGTACAGGTCTTTAAAAAATGCATGTTCAGCATATTTTAAGGAGAAAATGTATATCGTTGAGTTTTGGTTCAGAGAATTTAATAAAACTAAAGTTGAGAAAATCAAAAAAGTCCAGTACTTAATAAAGTTTTTGCCTATTAGTGTGTCACCTTAAATGGCTACTTGTAATGTGATAATTGTTCATTTTAGAGATTAACCCTGCTGCTGTATGGTTTCCCTCAGTTTACAGGTGCTTGCCAGTGCCCTTACGGTGCATTTAAGAGCACTGGGAAGTTGTAATTGACTATTCTGGAAGATAACACCAAGCCCATTATTTTGGTTTTCCAGTCTTCACTGTTTAGATGCAGTCCCACCGCTCTCATCAGGTTTCTTTTTAGATTACATACGTGTACTTTATTTATGAGTTTGACAGTGCCAAAGTATCTTTATGTGGCATGAATGTTTAGTTGCTTTTGGGCAGTCTGTTCCTTTCTTCAAACTTTGATTTGTTTGAGCTCACCAGTGTCTGAAGGTTCCACACTCCTGGAGGCTTCCTTGCTGTCTGCTGGGCAAATGTTTGACACCTGAAAACAGAGCTGTTTTATAGGGGAGGCGGCCTAATTGGATCCTACCACTCCTCTCCATATGGAGAGGGAGCTTCATTCTTTGTTTAGATATGTGTGTTGTTACTTGATATCACATTAAGTTTTCTTTGGTTTCGGTTACTGTTTAAAATAAGTTAGAATGTTTCAGAGGAAGTGTTGTAGTTTTTAATTGTTAATTTGTAATTTATTTAGTCATGTTTGGTTGTTAAAGTGCTTGGTTGGAGCCAGTTAGCCATATTTATGCCTCGTTACCACTGAGCAGTGCGGTTTGGGTCGGCATTGTTTGGGTCAGCACGGTTACGTTAGATCTGGCTTGTGTTTCAACTGCTGACCGTGCCCTTACTTGGTAGGAGGGGTTTATTCTAGAGGCGCAGGCCGTAACTATGGTGGCATCATAGCAGTGGGATACACTATAGCCTGTTGATTAATTTGACGAAGAGAAAATTGCCTCAGAGTATCAAATCGAATCAAGCTTTATTTATAAAGAACTTTTCATAGACAACAAGGTAACACAAAGTGCTTTACATAAAAGAGAAGAGAAAAAACAGCCTCCCACCCCCAACTCCACAACAGTAAACAGAGAGCTGCGCCCCGCCATTTTTCTCGGAACACAAGACCATCCACTCTTGCCATGGAGACTACACACGGCGGTTTATCTCTCGCACGGACACTATTCTGTCAATCAATGAATGGACTGCAGTGCGTACCATAGCCCCACCCTTTTGGCATAGCTTGGTACCCCAAAAAAAGGGTCCCCAGAAAAAGGTGGGGTATGGCTCACTTATTTTGGGCCCCCTACCAAACTTTTGACTGTTGAAACACAAATGAAAGTCTGCCAAGCCAAGCTGCACCGAACCGCTCACTGGAAACGAGGCTTTAGCTCAGAAATAGGAAACCAAAACAGACCTAAGCAAAAGAGTAAATATTGTCCAGTCAGTTGAGATGAATGTTAATGTTGTCCAGTGTGTCTGCAGTATGTGTACATAGACAGCTGTTCACTCACAGTCATGTTGACTTTATGAGTTGATCAAATGTCAACATTGTGTTTCCGGCTAATTCCACTGGCCCTCGGTGGCCGAGAGTCAAATCTATTCTGTCATCCCAATTTTCACTCAGATGGCTTCAGTTTCTCATTTAGATCAGTGGGCACAGCAGGCTACACACGAGGCGTATTATCTTTTGCTCATAGCCATATAAGTAAGACAGTTTTCCAATGTTGGAATACAACAGTACAGTATACAGTACACTACAGTATCAATTGATTAATGCCGATTACATTAGATTTAACACTTAGTCAGGCACAGTGCACACACAATTTGAGCACCAATGAAATTAAAGGTATAAAACTCAATTTAATAAGTGACCCCTCATTGCACCTCATTGTGTAAATCTGCATTTCTTTGCTGTGTAATTACTGTAAAATGACTTTCCAAGTGTCTCCCTTAACCTCTGCATTCACACACACATAATCTACTAATTACTAATCGGTAACACTTTACAATAAGGTACACAAAATTGTAGTAGCTACTACATACCTACTACATAGATATGTGTTACCTACTACATAGGTTTTTTTTTGTGTTACCTACTACATAGTGTTTTTTTTTTTTTGTGCTACCTAACACAGGTTTTTTTTTGTGTTACCTACTACATAGGGTTTTTTTTTTGTGCTACCTACTACATAGGGTTTTTTGCCAATACATTCTAAACACTGTACCTTTAAGTTTGGATTACTGTACTTAGGAATCAATGAACTCAATGTCCAACAGCAAATGACCCATAAAACCGTTTTGGTTCATAAACCAGAACTGTAATGCAGCATTTTACAATTGTGAAATGAGTATGAATTTCATTAAAGCAGAAAGGGACCCCCACCTTGGGAACAGTACAGTCAGATTGACGTCTACCGAACACACTTAATTCACTGTTCTTGGCACTATGCGCATCAATGATATCATTTCCCATTGGAAAAAAGCCTTAATCGTGGAGGATATAGTATAGGACACAGTGTTCTTACCATTCTGTGGGAAACTCTCAGACACATATAATAGGAAAAGGTGCAGATATGAGGTGATTTCACAGGCTAGGGGGAGAAATATGTTATTTTGTGACACGGTGAGTAAATGTGTCTGCAGTGGCCTTCAGGAGCTGATAAATTACACCGACACAGCCCTCTGGTGTCACAGCTTTTCAGCTTGGCTTCTTTGTCTACAAAAGAAAAAGAAAAAAAAAACTCTCTTTCTCTTTCATCCATTTTGTTTCTCTCTTTTGTCTCGTTCCTGTTGTTTGCGTTTGTGTTTCCCCGGGTCTTGCTTTGCTAGATAGTTATGGCTTGAGGATCTTGAGATATCCGGGGAGCCTCTATAGCAAAAGCCTGGGGGGTCAATTGAACAATTGTATCTCTTGTGTTTTCCCATCATGCACTGCTATCAAGCGGGGTTCATTAGAGGGATGTCAAACGTGCAAACTGCCTGTTGCACCCTGACTAGCTCTTTGCCTTACAAGCCAAACACCACACTAGATAACGCCATTCATTTGTATTAATTTTTTCCCCATGCTGTCAGTGTATTAATTCCCCAGAATATGCCATTGTATTTAAGCCTTTAAGCTTTTATATAAAGCAGAGGGCTGAAGGAGGCTACACTCTGCTAATTAAGGTCAGTTG
This sequence comes from Ammodytes marinus, assembly GCF_949987685.1. Classification (NCBI taxonomy): domain Eukaryota; kingdom Metazoa; phylum Chordata; class Actinopteri; order Uranoscopiformes; family Ammodytidae; genus Ammodytes; species Ammodytes marinus. The sequence goes on along the minus strand of NC_137216.1, from coordinate 10,681,865 downwards.
ATTACATTCAGCTCAGTGAACTTACCATGCACAGGCAGGTGTAAATCACTCTAGGTGTTTGCTCGTACATGTTCCCACTGTCTGCTAATTGCCTCCCATGTGCAGATGAGTATTGGCAGTTGAATTGATGGGCTGTGCAGTGTGTGCTCTGTGTACATGCGTGGGGTTGATTTCATAAGAGGGGGAGTGCATCAGGTTCGCCTTAATCTGCCATGCCTGAATAGGTGATGAGACTACTTACATTTTTTAATTAAAAAGTTTGTGCATGTCTGTCTTCACTCTTATGCAAGGCCATGTGAAAATCTATGTTACTTTTAGTATGTAGCTGATTGTCATGTTTGAACTTAAAGATTGCGTTCTTTCATGGGCTGTGATACATTTTCAGTGCTACATGAAGCTGTGTCAGAACACATCGGATGACCTGTACAATGCACTGCAGCCAGCCACACATTAAGTAGAGGAGATCATTTAGGTGTTAATATCTTGATAAAGTTGTTATTGGGTAGAACCTTTCCCAAAGAACAACAGCAGCAGCACATAGCAGCAGCCTATAAGGGACACTTATATGGAGGCCATTAGATTGTCATGTAAATTAGTAATTACGAATATATATAAAATCATCATATATACAGTATAATTGACAAACTACAGATAAATTCAATAACCATTTGTGAATAAAGAAAAACTTTCTTAGTTCCCTTGAACGTGAAATGATAAAAAACGGGAAAAGGTTGGGAAAAATTCTAACCAATAACAACTTCATCAAGCTATTATTCCCTAAATAATTGACATCAATAAACATGTGCTTGTGTAAAACTCATTGAATATGTGTATTCAACAATTGAAAGCTCATGTATACTCTGTGTTGTTTGTGCATGAAGCCTGGCATTAAGATATGACAATGATCACTCCTCAATAACTAATATTTGCCCTTTTCAACTGGCCATAAGCAGAGCGCTACAGTTGATGTGCATGACTGAGCATGGATACATGCGTCTTTCAATGACTTCCAGTGTTGTGTTCCCATCACTACAAAGCAGCATTGTGTGCATAGTGCTGGACTGGTGCTAAGAGATGGCAGTACCTGCAGGCAGGAGTGGATTGAGCTGAGTGAGTGAATAGCTGCCTATCTTCCCATCCCACTGACAAAGCATTCAAAACATTCTTGAAAGCTTCTCTGTGTAAAAGAGGAGAAACATGGGGAAGCTTTGGCTAATGGAAATGTATTACTCGTATAGAGCAAGATTTCAATTATTGTTTTCCATTCAGCTAACGTACTGCTATTTCTATCCATATTCAGGTCCTTTAATCTGCCGATTCCTGAAAGCCATTATTAAAAGGATTCGTCTTTGAAAGCATGCAAATTGTGGTGGCTATAAAAGTGCTCTCCAATAATAAAACCTTTGGGAAAATGGTTTGGGAAGCTTTTATTTAACTCTTATAAAGGCAGGACACTGCAGGTGAATAGGTTAAAAAGGTAACTTATAGATATCATGAAACTTTGTCAGTTCATAAAACAATATTTTTTTGTACTTTTTTCAGAAATGTTTGAATAAATGTGCAAATTTGGCAATGTCTTACTAATTATGCGTATATTTGAATCTCTTTGAAAAACAAAAGTCTATATGCTGGATAAAGCCAGAGATAAAAAAAAATATTATTTATTTTTACAACATAATAGTGTCCAAAGTTTTTACGAAACCGATTTTGGATACAACCTTTTTTCATTTTAGAAATCAAAAAATACTATGTATGGATCTTAAAATATCACAAAACTGACCATTAGCAACATATAAACAAATCCCTCTGTTATAACCTTGAGAATATTGCTAAGAATGATTACGGAAAGGTTAGTTGCTTTGGAAAGTGATATTTTCTGTTCAGAGTATTGAAAAAAATAAACTAAAGTTGTAGATGGTTGTATAGGATAAATATACAGAAGCTAACAGGCAAGGTTTAGTAAAATAAACACCTAATTGGACATTATTTTGGAAGTATTATTCATACTAGTATGAAAGAAAACATCTAAGCAAAATAGCCAAAAATCGGAAATTGACAAGTCCTTGAAAAAAACACATGTTTTCTGCCTGCAATGTCTCACCTTAAAAACAGTGCAGGATGATACAGCATGAATAAGGTTTTTCTTCAATTCAAAACATTTAATTGGCGCAAAATCTATTTATTCATCTGTTGTCCCCCTTGGATCTCGCTTTTGCTCAATTTCTTTCTGAATAGCTTCGCCTTTTGTATTGAGAAAAAAAATATCCAGTATTATTTTTGCAAGGTTATGAACAAATGCAGTCTATAAAACCCACTCCATGGCTAGGAAAACATGGCAGCCATGAACACTAAACATCCTAAGGCTAAGTCATTGTATTCTTGCTTTCATCGAATTGGCTTCAACTTTGGGTTGATCCCTTCACAAGGATGCACGTTAACTTCGGTTTTGACACTAGCGCTCCTGCTATACGGGCCATTTGAGATGTAAATAAGAATGCTTAAATGTACAAATGTCAGTGAAGTAAGTCATACATATCCTCTGTGATCGGTATTAAAGTTTGATCATTGTATGCATGACCAAACCTCTGAAATCAAAAGGAGGAGAAGTGTTTCTGTGCGACGATGAAAAATTCAACTTATGAGCGCAGTGGGTATAATCAATGCGATTAGTAATTAGCTTGATTTGGAAATGGGTACTCAACTCAAACAAGCCCAAAGGATTTCTATTGAACAGACTTAATTGTCTTTCAGAGGAATGAATTAGCCATACACACGCTTACTGGGGACTGGATCACACACACACACACAACACAGGGATTTGGTTTAACTTCAGTAGGATGACACTGAAGGCTTTTGGAGAAACACGTTCTTTGAAGCTGCACTCTAGCAGAGCATGGGACCCAATCAATTCTGTTCAATTTGCTTTGAAGGAGGAAAATAGCTTTTCCCCACAATCTCACAGAGTCCATCACAGCTCAGTAGGACACAAAGACTTGTCCCTATATTTACTTCTTTGTTACCAAAGCAGAAAGCCATCAATTTGCATTTTTGGAAGCAGGCTTAACAATGTCTAAATTACCTGGGCCTTTTATTATGTTTGAAAAGAACAAAATGAAAAGTGTCCGCATAAAAACCCTTTCATCTCATCTCACACTGTGATTACCGGGCCTTGTTGACCATTTTCAAGATCGTGTGTGTTCCCCGCATCTGTGTTTCCCTAGTATACATTTTCAAGATTGCATTTCACTTTGGCCTCAGTCTAAAGCCATTGTGACTTTCCCATGTTGGAGGCATACTGTATGTCTGCACCGCAATTTCTGGGTAATCGTTTCCGGGGTTATGCTCACCCATGCCCATGCAACGGACTTACGTAGAATGAGGTGGTAGGTTTTCTCTCCATTTCATCACCAGCTTTCGGTTATAGGTTGCCTGCATGCAATGTGTGTCTGGAAAACGGGATTACTATGTTGAAATCTCCATGGCCACTGGCAGGAGAAGTGTAAACTTTTTTCCCCACTACTTTTCGCACATGTTATACCAGTCATCAAGTGTTTGTCCTTCATGTACTCATACTTTTTTATTTTTACATTTTGTGTAATAGCATTATTTTCTGTTACATGTTCAAAATCAATTTCAATCAATCAATCAGGACTGTGCCATGCCAGTTTTTATCCTACGGTGCTTTACAATGGATTTGTGATTTATATGACTGCCTCCCCCTTCAGACAGAAGAAACACTGAGACCATTTTAGAATGTACTTTTCATTCAAAAAATTACTCTTTAGCATCTATTCATTTGCACAACAGGACAGAGTGTAAAACATGACTATAGTCGCTGCAGTCCAAATAAACTGCCAACACTGACTGGTTTTTCATTTTGATGCTGAGTGATAATGCAAGCTCACTCCCTGCACAGCCTTGTTAAGTTGAGGCTTAAAATATAAAGAGATTTAGTTACTGTGTGTTTAATCAAAGCAGCAGCCTCTAGTTCGTCAACTCAGCACAACTCTGTTTGATATTGTTGGTGCTCTAGCTAACAGGAGCGCAGTTAGCACATGTTTAAAGGAGAAATGGAGTCGACATTAAATAATCATATAAAGTGTATAGTATATAAAATAGTCAAAAAGAAGTGCTATTGGGGAAAAATAACGTAAAATAAAAACTTGTTTTGAAAGAAGAGTGAAAGAGTACAAATTACTTTGGTATTAGGAAAATTAATGATGAAATAAGCACTGAGTTTGTACTCATATAATTATGTATCTGAATATGAACACTTTGTGCTTCATAAGCTTAGGTCCTGCCTATGTCAATGCATCAGACTCGATAGGCATGGCGTTATGAATTGGTTCCAGTATTATGTGTGAGTTTCAATTGACACGATTAATAGGGCCCATGCAGTGAATTGAATTACCACCATCAGGCTGTGCTATAACAATCATTCTTCATACCTGAGGGCTTTCGTTAATACAAGTGACAACTCCTTCATAATAAACTAATGACAGATCTGGCCCTCACAAGCTTTATATTGAGGAACCTGGTTCTTGAGCCAACATAATATGACCCTATGACAAAGGAGTCATTCGCAGACACTTTCAGCTCTAATGGATCATTGCATTCACATTTCAGTCACTGGGCCTGGAAATCCAATGTGACTTCCAAACAGTATAACAAAAGGCACAGGTATAACATGTAGATGTGCCTGGTAATCACATTATTGCTTTGTATTATTATCATAACTTGAGCTTGGAAAAAGTAGATCCACCAAACAACTTCCACTGGGACTTTCTACCACATTGCATTCCTGCATGTAGTTTTTATCTGGTCAATTGCTATGAACAAAAAAAATATAGTGATCCTCGAGCTAGTAAAACATTAAGTTGATGACTGTAGTGTTGCCCTTGACCATATTTTGACGTGAACATATTGAGTCAGTGCTCTTCTGACGGGAAGTATTGTGTCGAAATGTGATACCAAAATCCAAATCCATCTTTTGTCTCCCTCATCCTCTTCATGCAGTTTCTCCACATCCTTGTTTGCAATAAATCATTGTACAGGATCTCTCATACCGAAAGGGTTTCTGTGAAGAAGCCTTCGTCGGAGTGATGTCAGCCCAAATGTTCCATTATATGAAATAAAACATTAAACTAAGGTCATAGTTTTGAGTTTTTGCAGACAACTAGGATTGTCCAATCGTAGCTTAGCAACTGCCAAAAGACACACAACTGGCCTGTCTAGGTTTGATTCCTCTGCATTTGTATAGGGCTTAAGTAAAAGAGAGATATCTGAATAATATATTTTTCTTTTCAGCCTCTCCAAATCAAAAATCAAAAACAGCAAAAGTGTAAGGTGTTAAGCAGTGTGTTTTGCTGCTCTAGCATCCCTGGCTAACACCCTCACTGCCTACAGAAGGAAATACGATTTACTTCCAGGGCCATGGATCTAAAACCCTCAGAGTTTAAGTAAGCACCTCTGCCTTAGACAAGGAAACATGTTTGACGGATAAATTACCCTTTTAGCTCATCAACCTTGTGACTCGAAAAACAAAACAGTGGAGATCAGCTCCTCTGTGGCTCTGTTTGGCCCTCCGTTGATCCTCTCTTCTAATTACAATAATACCCAACACAACACTGTCATTTTAGCAAAGCCATACTTTGCTGCAACAGCCTGACAGGCCAGTGGCATAGTGCTTACTTTCTCAAGAAAAACACGTTTGCTCTTGATGATGTAATCTGTGTGGTGTTAAGGGCCTGTGAGGGCGATGGAAAAAGATCAGCAATCAGGTTTGGCAATTACAGGACACTCTTTATGTTTACACAATCAGAGAAACATCACAGAGCGCAATTAGTGTGAGTGGACATGGAACAAAGGTGAAAGGATTTTGATTGGAAGCACAACTGCTGTAGATCATGCAGACCACACAGATAAAAACATACTGTAGTTAAACATGTAACTATGACGACATAACAGCGGGACACAGTGTAGCCCACTGATTAATTCAATAAAGAGGAAAAAAATGCCACGCAGTAAACAAAGAGCTGCGCGCCAACATTTTTCTCAAAACACAAGAATATTCAGTCTTGCAAAGGCGATTGCACACAGCGGTTTATCTCTTGCACTGAAATAACTATTCTGTCAAACAATTCACAGAATGCAGTGTGTAGCTAGCCTGGTCCAACCAGACCATCGTACTTAATTTCATTTGTACATAAGGTCTGGAACTGCTCTATTTGGCAAACGTTCACTCACTTGGAGGCGGGTGTCTGTTGAAGTTTAAAACTATTGGATCTGCCCAGTGCCACTCTGGATCAGCCAACCAATCGCATAACGTTGGTCGTGACGTATGTCATGAGCCGGCTTCTGACGGTGCGTTCCAGTTGTAATGGGAACTCGGAAATTTCCGACATCACTACATATTGTGGTCTATGGATCTACCGGTACCTGGCAACAGTAACGTGCCAGAGCCTAACGTTTAGTTATTTGGACGAGAAAGTTTGTCGGCGTCCATACTTTCGCGAGCAGATGCACTGGAACACAGACAGGTCGGAACTCGGAACTACCAAGTCGGAAATCTCCGAGTTCTCAGCCACTCGCTCTGTTCGCTGATTGGACGTTCCAAAATTTTCCTGAGCTAAAGCTGAGAAATTCACCACAGCCCCAGACTGACTACTGACGGGAAAATGAAATTTGAGCAGAAGTAGGTAGGCGGGCGGAGCCAGGCTAGTGTGTAGCTCCATCCGTTTGGGACCCTTTGGAAAGGCCAAGTACCCCAAGGAAAGGGTGACAAAAATAGGTACGGCACGGTTACCGTATTTTGGTACCTTTTCCAACTTTAGACAGTGGAAACGCAAATCAATGGGCAAAGAGCAGCACCAAACCGAACTGCAATGCTCAGTGGAAACAAGGCTATGATTATACCAAACAATATTTCCTCGGGGTGAAAATCAACCACATGCCGGCGTGTAAAAAATAGCAACAACTACAAGGGGACAGATGGATGGAAGTTCACCAATAAACACTTGAAAAAAATGGAAACTAATTCACATACATCATTTCGTTATCCCTCAGTCAGTTGGTGAATTGGTGCAGAAATGTTTGGGAAGTAGCAGGAACTGGAAGATTCATGACTGACAGACTGAGTCTCTCTCTCCCTCTCTCTGTATTAGAGACTAGAGAGTAAAATCTTTTAAAATATACAGCAGAAGATGAAAGCATAAAACCTGTCAAAAGAAAGCACATACTTCTGTTTATTGGAGGACTTGCGATTGCTATGTTTGTATTTGGTGCTAATCCTTCTCAACAGTCCTTAGCACCGGCCCTGCAGCATTAACATACGGCTCACAGTATGCCTTCAGTATGAGATATGATATTCAAAAGGGGCTGAAATCAGATACAGTTCAGCCAGCTTAACTTCTTTCCCGTAGTGCAATCAACAACTGTGGCACATTAATTCTAGATAGCATGAATGCCAAGCAACGTTCTCTACTATTGCCGAGATAAATAGAAAACCTAAAGGTCCTTTAAATATATGATATCAGAATCCTAACATCCTAACATATTTTTAAAATGGGGTTTTGTAAGACTCATATTGCGTTGGGACACAGGTTCTTCTTGATGAGCACAAACAGTAAGCATTGGTTTGATTTTGAAGAGTGAGGAGCTAAGCCTTATGTTGTAAGACTCAAAACCAAAGTATTAATTATTAGATGGATTTAGGAGATATTGTGCATTCATTCAGAAAAATAAGTATTTGGATACATTCGCAATGCCATTATAGTTTATGAAATTTTACAAACGCAGCATGAGACAATTCAACAAACTACTGATTCATTCTCCTTAATAATTCTTGTTTGTTAAAGTAAAAGCTTGTAAAAGTTACATGTTACTGAATCAGAGGTGTTCTTGTATACTTTTTTGAAAATATGTCATTTTATATAATACAAAGTCGCATCCGGAACAGAATCACATGGAAAAGTCGTGACAACCGTGAGAATTTAACAAATCAACCGTTGCAGCGGAGGAGAGGCTGCTGGTGTGTGTGTGTGTGTGTGTGTGTGTGTTTGCGCGTGTGGGTTTGCGCGTGTGTGTGTGTGCAGGGGGATTGTGACAGCAGATGCGTCTTTAAACCTCAAAGTGTTTGAAAGCTGTTTGAGGAGCGCAGTGGGGCACACAGGCTGACTACACTTGTTTTGTTATGCACTGAGAATGGATGAACAGAGGAGTTGAACCTGGAGCCGATTGGAGGAGATTACAATGAAACTCCCTGTAATGGTGTTAGCCTAACTCTCTTCTTCAGCTAAGAACATCTACAACCACTTTGTAGCAATGTGTTTGTGCTGTGTTCAAAAGGCGCTGTGTGAGTTGTCTGCGTCTGATGTTAAAGTGGCAGCTCATTTACCGTATGTAGTCTCATATAGCACCAGTGGCCATGGCTCTTTTTACTTTACTACTACGGACATTTATGTGTAATTCTCCCAGTTTTAACCTCTTTTCCACGTTATTGTAGTTACGCTATATTGAGGAGGCGGTGGTTTATTTATTATTGACTATCAGTTCTCCGTCTGTAGAAAAAAAATATTGTTGGTAAGCTGTGATGTTCAACTAGTCTGTATACATTGACGCTATCTATCTGTTTATCTATCTATCAATCCATCCATCCATCCATAATTATTAAATTGCACAGTCTATATTTGACAGTATTGGGCTGCCATGCTTCTACAATCTTCAGTCTTCATAATGAAACCCACCATCTTTTACAACATTAGAATGGACATTACTTCTGACAGCCAGCAGAAGAAATCCCAGGCAAGTAACGGCCGGTATTTATTACCAATAATAAAGAGTTATAAAGCTGCTATGTCAGAGCCGTGCAGTTATCTATAAATAATGCACGCTCTCTGGCCAATACAAACTGAGTATTCTACAAGGTAAAACCTAAGCTTCAATACATTTCAGAAAAAAATATGCACTCATTTAAATGTTTGACACATTTTCTAAATGACGCACAATCTCTGGAGAATTCTTCATGATCACGGTATACAATGATACAATATCTACAGGGAGTCTTCTATGTTATCATTTTCAAAGAAGGATTCGTCATGGGAACACATACAAATGCACACATTTTAAATATTACATCGTTAAAATATTCCAAACAGACATTTTATCATTCATACATATTTAATATGTTGTGCTGTGTGATCGTTTTATTCCCAGTCATCATTATTCGTCCCTCATCTCCATGTTGCAAACTAAATAGTACTGTGAGTAAACAGATATTTCCATCAAAACAAGAACATAATTGACCTTTTTGCTTCCTAAAAACAAATTCCCATCTGTAATTTAATAAGTGCCTTGTCATGTGTTTTGGAACAGACGGCCTCGTGACGTGAAAGAAATAGCCAGTATCCCCAGGATCAGCTTATATATGCACCCCGGTGTATTTAGTCATTTATTTTTTAAATATTATTTTTTAGAGCAGTCAGATTAAGCTAATCTGTATGATCTCCAAGAGAGGTAGTTAATTATTCAGGGCCTTTGATCAAATGCGTGGTGTCTCTAAGGGGTGGGCAGAAATTAAGTTTTAAACAGGGGAACTTCATCAAAAATGTATCATCTTTTTTGAAGCGTTTTGGTGATTTTCTCATTCAGAGTATCTTTAATCTCCTCCAGAGAACCTGCTGGGCTGTGCCGCAAGTAAGTGGTCAACTGAAAACCCTATTTGACCTTAAAGGAGAAGTAAGGGATTTTTTTTTTAGTATAAGTGTCAAATCACTCTATATTCATACATAAATCACTTAAACAGTATGTGCAGTTCATAATACAGGTCTCCCAGTCATTCATCTTTGCAGTTATTGCCAGATGAAATTTTGAGTATCCCACTCATTTTTATCCAATCAGGAGACAGAGTGCTAAAAAAAAGCCAGGGGCCTATCCGAAAAGTCCAATCTCCTTACCTATAAGCCTCCTTTCCTATGCCTTAACCCCTAAACGTCATCGGGGTTAAGGAGAGATGAAAGGTGCTTCCTATCGAACATAGGAAAGGACAGCGTTGTTTCAAATGAATTCGACTCCACCTTTCCTAACCCACGTCATTGCGCGACGGCGAGTATTGCTGACGTGAGTCACTAGCGTGAAACTTCCTTCTCCGAAAATGGACTACAACAAGCGCTCGTTTGATCCATGCGTTCTTTTCATATTGATTTTAATCAGGTTGTCGCCAACAGAGTGAGAATCACTCCCATATATCCCAATTCACATGTGGAATAAAAAGAGGCTACACTTGTGTTGATGTTGAAATGAACTGCCCCCAGTAACTTCATTAAATGTGAAGTTGGTATTTTATTTTCTTATGGTGTAAATTATGTGCTACGAAAATAACTATTATGATGTTGGTCTTTTATGAGTTCTTTATTATCTTAATGGGGGAGAGGGGAGGGGGGTATTTTGTTTTAGCCGAGTTAAATCTTCCTCTCTTCTCTTCTCCTCTCCTCTCTTCTGTTTTACCTCTCGTTTGTATTCGTGTAGAGTCGGTAAACTCCGGCGGTGGCCTGTTGCTTTAAATCTTGACGCCGTAAAGGATTATGGGATACCACTATCTACGTTCCTTTAGCAAAGGTTGGTCAGGAGTAACCTATGCTAAAGGAGGGTTAAAGGATGAATCGAGGCTCCTTTCCTATGCATTTTGGTTATTCGGATTCACCTATCTGCCGAGCACTTCCGGGTCATCTCGATAGGAAAGGAAATTTCCTATGCAAAAAAGAGTTTTCGGATAGGCCCCAGGTCTCTGTGCCCGTGAACGATAACTCGCTGGTCTCCATCGTGGCACTATCTGACGATGATGGCTGAGCGTTCATGTAGTGGCGAGGTAGGGTCGAAGGAGGGGACTGCTAACTGCAGTCACTGACAGGAAGTTAGCTAAAAGGACCATATCACTTACTGAACCTTTAACTAAAAAAATTAACAGAGCTCGACTCAGTAGTCCATCTCACAGACAGGCCAGCTCAAATGGAAGGATCCCTGAAAAGGTCCGGTCAACGGGCCACCTTCACTCATGCTTTACTCCTATCAATGCGTGTGCTGGTGTTCATTTGTTTGCAGAGTTCGCCGCCATAACATTAGCAGAGGCTTTGCTATGGTGTACTGCTTTGTAGCTTCCGTTGACCGAATTCAATCTTTTAAAACATTATCATTGGGGTCTAAAGCCCTTACCAGTTCCTTCCTTTCTCTTTATGTCAACCTGATTCATGTCCAGGTCCTGGCATCTCTGAGAAGTCAATGTCACGTTGCCTAGGTTAGTTTGCTCATTGATACAGAGCGATAGAACATTTGTTTGGTTGTTCTATTGACGCAAAGGTTTTAAGAGGGGGAAAAATAATTGGTTTTGAAGATAGAAAAGGATATATTTTACTCAAGTAACGATAAAGAAATGCTTTGAAACAATAAGTTACAGTGAATATTAGGGTGCAAAATAGAGGTTAGCTTAGTAAGGTTATTGGCTTCCAAAGACCATGGACCCCCCCAAGTGGATGGGCCCTAGAAAGCTTTCCCACTTTCTTCCCCTTATGTGCGGCCCTGCTCATAGTTGCTAGTGAAGTTGGGGTGTTGGGTGAAAAGACAAGATTTCTGCATTTTTCACATTTAGCTTTTGATATTTACGCACCAAGTCCAGCTGAATCAGTGAGAATAGTGTAAGCTGTGGTATTTGGTCATCCATGTTATGCTGCCATCAGAGGAGGCGGCTCTATGTGAGGAAGCGTGAATATCAGTGACTCACGGAAACACTTGCTTAGGCTCAGACAGAGCTGGGTAAATGTTAAGACTTCATCCAGTCATCTCACTCCGCACATTTTAACCTTTTACTTGGTATGGCCGAGAAATCTTTAATGTGATGTATAGGTCTGTAGCAGTGAAACAAAAGCTGTGTATCTTCAAATGGTGGTGTCAAAGCTAACGTTCAAAGAAGCCCCTCAATAATAGACACATAGTAGTGTGTGTGTGTGTGTGTGTGTGTGTGTGTGTGTGTGTGTGTGTTAGTTTGATTTTTTAAACAAAATGGAATCTATATTTGAAGCAAAAGATAATTACATGTCAGGAGGTTGATCTGTGGAACTAGGCAAAGTACGGCAGATATAGCAGACTGTCCTTTTGTTCCTAAAGATAAGGCAGGCTGCACATTGTCTTATAGCATACACATTATTTTGCCCAATCTGAAATATTGGAGGTGAAGGTGAATAGAGAAATATTTTTAACTTATATCATGAAACTTTGCCAGTTAACTAGTTACATTAAAATTATTATTCTTTTGGTTAAAAACATGTCAGAAATGTTTGCATAAATATGCACATTTGGCAATATCTAATCAATTATGAGTAAATTTGCATCGCTCACTTTAAAAATCCCAAATCTTGTAGTAGGATGAAGGCATTTATAAAAAAACGGATGTTGAGATAATGTCCATTAAAGATGGTTGTATAGGACAAACATACAGATGCAAACAGACAAGGTTTTGTCTAACAAACACCTTAATGTATATATTGGACCTCTTTTCCAATGAAAAATGGTCAGTAATGGCCAGCAAAATGGGCAAAAATCTCAAAACTGAACAGTGTTTTAAAGAAAATTATTTATGTCTGCCTTGTCTCGCCCTATTTATATAAAGCTTTTTTCATATACTGATGGTAACAAACGCCTTTACGGTTTTTCTTTATAACATGATAAGAAACTTTATTGTCCATCACATTACATGACATAGAAATGTGCCTTTTACATTTTGGGCAGCTTGTTCATGGACTATGGGGGGGGGGAGGGGGGAGGTAATGTTTCTGTTTTGGAGATGGCACAAATGATTTCTTATGGCCATTCTCTTGGCTATATATATTGAGACACTTCAACATAAATCATGCCGTAATGGTTTAAACAGTATCGATTTCTTATTTAAATAATTGCGGTAGCTGCACCGATGGCAGTTGCTTTTCTATCATCATTATTTTGTGCTTTATTGAAGAAATAAAAGGAAAACATATATAGTTTGCAAAAATATCTAACATCACTTACAATAATAACTGCACTTCATACTTCAGCTCAACACCTTTTCTTTGTTTTATTTTTATTGACAAATTGTAACAGCTGCAGGCACACACACACACACACACACACACACACACACACACACACACACACACACACACACTCCTCTCAGAGCGCTGGGCCTGTTTATTTCTTCAGGGATTCCTTGTGAGCCAGATCTAATCTATGTAAGAGGGATGGATTAGGTTATAGATTATTAATCTAAAAATGGATAGGGATGATGAGCTTGCTTGAGCCTGGAGGTTTTCGGCTGTGCCACTGAGAATGCTGGGTAAATTGATCCTATGGGGTCGATGCTTGGCTTCACCCTGGTCCATCACAGAAGGGACGTCCTGCCGGGGCCTCCGGGGAGCGTTTACTCACAGCCGTGGTGAGCGAATGAAAAAGCGTCATTTAACGTCTGCACCATTCATTTGCTGCTCCGCTCGTGCTCTGCTTGCTTAAGGCCAGACACTGCAGGCAAAAAATATTCCATGTCTTCCAATACCCACACTATGTACTATTTAGTATGGTAGAAAAGAGATTTAGGATGTCCCGATTCTTGTGGCCAGATTCAGGATGGTAAGAAATACCCGGATGTCTACTACATTGTCTACATTGTAAATTATTGGTTGATTATGAATGACTCAGAAATTAACATTATTATTAAGTGTTACCAACATTGTCTTCTTCAAAACATGCCAACAATGCATTGTTAAGACCTGTACATAGTTGGAGCTTTTTAATCAAAAAAAGTCTGTATCCAAAACTTGTTCTGTAAACTGCCTGCAGAGCATTGAACACCTACTTCTAATTGTCACCCAATGAAAGATGAGGCATCACGCTCTATCTTGTTAGTCAGCATCCCACAGTCAGCAACTTAATTGCCTTTTTTCCCTTCCGCCTCTGTCTGTGACTAGAAATGGGGTTTTTCATGAGCAATCCTCACCTTCATTCTAAGTACTTATTCTCATTGTGGCAGCTTTATTGTCTGCAGTAAAGGAAAGCAAGACAACCCATTCATTTGGGGACATCCCCAGGTTGTTTGCACAACAATAACCCGGGACCCTGCGTGTGGGCGAGCGCATAGGTTTGTTTGAGGCAAAGGGTGTTATTTTCAGTTGAGAAAATAGTGTTTGTTGTAGGTGGAACTACATGACTCCCCCTCATCATAAACTGAAAGTTAAAACAATACACATGTGGATTATTTTCTCTAAGAAAATGCAGTATGTGTCCCAGCATGACCTTGGAACATTCTATCCGACTTCTTAATCAACACAACACTATTCTTTGACAAATGGAATTTACTTTTTGTGTAGGTTTATTTCAAGTTGTAGTCACCAATGGCTCTGTAAATTGAAGAAAACAAAAAGGTTTTATCTCTCATTTACTTGTACACGTTATGCTACTTTATACTTCTACTCCACTACATCTCAAAAGGCAAATATAGCTTGTAAAATCTTGTAATTTAGCATATTCAGATTAACAGTACAAAATGTGCTCAACAATCAAAAACATTATGAAGTATCATGACAGGTTCAGATTTGATGAGGTTCTAGATGGGGGGGGGGGGGGGGTTGACAAACTATCCATCAGTAAATTAAGTTATTAAAGTAAGCCCCACCTCCACCAGCTGCAATGTTAAAGTGATGAACGACACATTTAGTGCATCAGTAAATATGATCCAATAATATGATAAACATAATTCTGAACATTTTGAAACATTTGGGAATATTTAATACTATTTATGTCATGATCCCGCTTGGGCCCCTTGGCCTTATGTGTGTTTTCCCTTTCACCCTTGTCTTTGTGCTGAGTTAATTGCAGGGTTGGAGCCAGGGGCCTCATTTATCAACAGTGCGTAGAAAAGGTTCTAAATTCACTCTTACGAATGAAATTTAGTATGTGCTTAAGTAAAAAAAAATCGGTATTTATCAAACGTGCGCTGGCCTATCGTACGCACACCAGTAAGTCATCAATCTTGATAAATCCCACATGTTCTTAAGTGTCATGCTCGTTCACGCTCAGCCCATTTGCATTCAGAAACGCCTCCAATTAACCATATATGGTCACAACACATCCCTTTATCAACCATCTGAATGTGTTTTACCCCTCTCCGCCACAATGGTAAAGAGCCGAGGGTAACGAAAAGAAACTTCTCCAACACATAAATGGAAACCCTTGTAAACGAGGTTGAATCGAAGCAAAACATATTTTGTTGGCGCACTTAGTGCAGGCATTAAAACAAAAGAAAGCTTGCTGCATGGGAAAATGTGATATTTTCGAGCAAGTTGTAAGGCAACGGCATTGTTTGCCGCGATCTGACAACTTTACGTGCAGTCATTCATAAACTCTTTCAATAAAAAAGAGATGAAGATAAGCTCCTAACAACAATAGAGTTAGCCTACTAAGTGAAATGAGTGATTGGCGAGTCTGGCGAGTCACCGCGGCTCGTCCAGCTCACAGCTGAGTGCTGAGACGCACAGAGAGCATCGGAGGGATCCTCCGCTTCAAAACATGTAAACGTGACACATTTAATGAATAATCAATTAGAGCTTACCTAAAAATAAGTGTGCCATATAACTATTTATTGCATTTAGGATGTTAGCTCATTTGGACGCTGTTTTGACCATCTCTTTTCATTGATGTATTGGCGATATTATATCTACTTCAGTTTCATTACTGAGATTATAAATCTATAACTTAGATTATAAAACAAGAGGTCCAAAACACAGATGATGATTAAACAAACAAATGTATGACTTTATATTACCCTAGAAATGCACGGGTGGATTTGACGCGTGGCGATTATAGATATAAAGAGAACGCTGGCGGTTCTAGTGTTAATGCAGACGTTGAAACTCTTAAATGCTTTGCTTTGTGCTTGTAATATCGCTATTCTACCACTAGATTATGTTCGTAAGCATGGTCAGAGTTGTGCTTACATTTACACACATTCATAAGTCTAAGTACATTTTGGTAAATGCCATACTTTGCGTGGCAATGTTCTTACGCCCTACTTACGCACAGATTTGTGCGTAAGTACGGTTGATAAATGAGGCCCCAGGTGTGCTGGAGTCAATTACCAACATTCACAGCTGCCTTCAATCATCATCAACTGCTCTACATATACCCGGTCCTACCTTCCAGACACTGCCAGATTGTAGCTTCTGTTTTCATACAGTCAGTTCTCTCTCTTGCTCACCTGTTTACAGCTCCGCTTTTCTTGCATGTTTTCCTGGTTAACCCCTGTTTCTCTGCCACAGTTCTCCCGGCCTGACTCCAGCCACCAGCTCCAGCCCTAGCTCTCCAGCACTACTCCTCGGACCCCTCCTGCCTGCCTGCTCTAGCCTGCTTCCACTCAGCCCCCTGGACTTGCCCCGTTGCTCTCTCCCTGGACCCCCATGCCAGCCAGTTTCCCTCCCCGGATCACGGTCCTAACACCCTGCTGGTTACTCCTGAAATAAATCATCTTTTACTTATACTGTCTCCGCGCCTGTGTCCTCCAGACCCAACCGTTACAATTTACAGTTTAAATATACAGGTACTAATAATATAGTTCATATGTGAAATGGACACACAGAAGGGGAACAACTTTGCAATGCAACTTCAAAATAAAAGAGCCAAATTGTTGACTAAATACTAAATGAACTGAATGATCGTGATTTAGTTTTAGAAAAGGATGTGTGTCATACAGTAAGTGGTAATAAACTCGGGAATGACATCACCAAGTGTTTGTCTTCTGGTGTAGTAGCCTATCAACTGAGTCAATATTAGGTTTGGATTGAGGTCATCAGGTCTCATATGTGTGAAGTCTGAGCTCACCGTCTGGCTTCAAAAACAACATTAAAAAGACATGATTGAGATTGTCTGCCTGTAGGTATAAAAGTCTTGGTTCAGGTTTAGGAGCAACAGGTGGATAATGTGTTGGCTTTTTCACACATTCAGTCCTTGAGGAATGGAGGCGTGTTTTTCCAGCGTCTGCTCAAATCGGCAAAATCACACACACGTTATGTGATGACAGCCAGAGAAGGTGTTGTGTCAGACTCACACAACTGCAGTCCCTCGATCATATCTCCCCATTCGCTGCAGTTTGAATGTATTTTTTCAGCAGTCTCCAAGTTAAAAGGGCTTCCGTCTGTGTTTCGCCCGCTTTGTGTGGAGAGCGCTTCATTATTAATCAAAGTGCCGTCACATAAACCACTGAGGAAAGCTCCGGCAGAGTTTAAAACAAGGTTGCATGCAGAGCATTCAGAAAGAAAATGTTCACAGGGCGGCCTAGGGGAGATTTATATTGGTCTCGATTGATTTAGTCTATTCCAATAACATACTCATTCTTCAATATTAAATGAGACTGTAACTTTGTTTGTTTTAATTTTAAATGGAGATAATAGGCAATTCCCGTAAGCTTACGGATACGGACTGAACCTTGCAGTACCACCTTAAATCGTGGGGGCAGTGTAGCCAACTATAGACATTGTCAAACCATACACTATATAGTTAGTTAGTTAAAAAATACAAATGAAACACAAAGTATAGGTCCGTGTGAGAACGCTTTGTTTGAGCCCACAACAAGTCGCTAAGCACGCGGAGTGGGGATGCTGCTGACGAGCTGAATGAGCCACCAATGTTTCGGCGCTTGGGGTGCCTCAAGAGCTTATGTGCCATTGTTGTTGCCATAAACATTTAACTCTCCTTTTTCTTTTACGTAACTTTTGACTGGAATGGACTGACTGGAATGAAAATATGATGATTATTCAGTTTAAGTATCAATATAATAAGAGATAATAGATATTTACATATCTGTTTTTGTGCTTCCATTGCAGCATGAAAAGACATAGCACCTTGGGCCTATAATAAACAAATATTTAAAAAATAATCTGAAAGTTTGATAGATGAATTTGATTACAGGCATCTCTACTTCAGATAACTTTTAAATGTATAAACTGGGATCTTGTTTTTGAGTGAACACAAACATTTAATTAGCTGCAATTAGATTTTTTTAATGAGATGTTTAATTGAGCTAGCGGTAGCAATTTTCCAGATGTGTCCTAGTCACTGCTGGAAGTAAAGAGAAAAAGCACTGCACTGAGAGCATGGGACATATTTTGTTCCTTTTTGAGAGACTAAAAATCAGCTATGAGTGGTTATAGGTCACATTTCCAGCATACAGGTTACACCTGGCATCAGTTCAGACTTTTGTGAAAAGTTAATGGATATTTTTTCAGAAGCCTTATTTCCGGAAACCATATCCTCGGGGATAATATCTGTCTTGTTTTGGACGTTTTGTTTTCAGCGCTTTATTTGAGCCGGTGGTTTTCCCTTAACTTTGATGTGTTATTCCTATTGAACCTCAATGGCTGATAGTAAAAAAAAAAATTCATCCATCAGTAGCTTTCTGACAAGTCCAAATCCCTCGAAACACCTCAGAGTGACAGAGCCGAGACATAGATTTTGAAAACTACAAAAAAAAAAGGTTTTAGTATAAGCTGCAGGAGCAATTTTAACTTGGAAGAGGTGTAATGTTTGAAATCCCATTCATAAGGATTATTGGGGGATCAATAGAACTATGTGGGCACGCTGCGTATGTCATATTCTTCAGGGAAAACCATCTTTATCAGCCAAGTACAAACAATACATCATTCAATTGGCACCAGTGACAGAGAATCCTATTGCAGTTGTGGTGGATGGCAGAGGGTGCCCCCTCACTCGTCCCACAGATCTTCAATTATTTATTCAAGGTAGCCCGTTGTGAGCAGTGGCCATCGCTCACTGAGGCAGGCTGATGAATAGACCTTATCCACACACCAGGTGAGCTTCCACCCTTTGCACTTCTCCATAGAGAGACCCCCTGAGTGAGCGACATTTATCTTTGCTGTCTCTGCATAGGAATCAAACTGTTCAGTAGAGACCACAACTTTAAATAATGCATGATTTTCACTGTCCACTATAAGAAGGCTATGGCTAACTAGAAATGTCTCCCGGAAATGTTGAATGTTCCTGCCGCCTGTTGCAAACTGCTAGCCTGACATTGACATTTGCAGCGTCCCCTTATGACTTGGCTAAATGTGCTTTCGTGAAACTATGGCCACACTTGTTCTGATATAATTACCAAATGTGGTGATGGTTGGGCAGTGGGTTAAGCCGTTATGGCAAATTAGCAGTGAAACCATGCACTTGCAAAAATGATGGCACAATGCATGGCCATGTTTCTTGACCGATCTCACAACATTTTTCTGGAGATGTGTGAGTCAGTCTCCTAAGGCTGCATACCAAATATGGTGAGAATAGGTAGAACATCCAAAAAGTAGATGTCACAAAACTGTATTTCGGTTTATGCAAATGAGGTAAAATCCATCACAGTGGAAGTCCTTGGTCCAAGAGGCTTTTTTTGTAGAGCACATTGAGCTGGATATCTGGGTAAAATTTCAAGCCAACTGGTTTCTCAAGCAGTTTTTTTTTTAGGATTAACAACAGTGCCTTCAAGTAGTGGATTGCTTAGAAAAAGAAGTTCCACACTTTTCCGGTGGGGACGCACGTTTTGATGAATTTTTGCGATTCTGAACCGAAAAAGTGGCGGAAGAAGAAGCGGAATCGTATTATGTTCCATCTTCTTGATGTATAGAAATGAAACGGGTTGCAAGGAAAAACTATGCAACTCTTACATTGTCTTGTCTTGTGTAAGAAATGTATGTAATTTATGAAAGAAGATGCCATGGAGAAATATTAGCACTCTAGCTGTAATAGTATGCCTAGTCTATGTGCTTTTTGAATGTGTAATGCAATACCAATGGATAAAGAGAAACCAAATACAGAAATGCACCGCAAAAGAACAAAAAGGTACGCGTTCTGTTTTGCGGAAGCGTATTTTGTATTTATGGCACATTTATCTATTGTTTCTCAGCTGCTTTTCTAAATGTCTAAGGTGTCATCGATCTGATGAAGTTGTTTTTTTTTTCATTATTTGCATGCCTTTTCTTAAGCCACAGCGCGCTAGGCTCTCGGGGTAACAAGTGTTTCAAAAGCTCCGCTATCAGAACTCCACTCGTAAGTCCCCGAGCGTCAGGGACTGCACTGCTAAATCCCATTCTCCCCCCTGAGCAGCTTTGACACATCGTCTCACTACAGTGCACCGCCACAGAGAGACGGGGCTGCTGAAACTCTTCTCTGAGCTCTGCCTGAGAGTACTTGTACAATGTTCCCTGATTTTTTTTAAATTGAATTTCAGAGGAGAAAAGGCATACTTTCACTTCTAAGACCCAGAAGGATCCATGTCTTATATCATCACCTTCTTTTTCCCTGTGTTGAGTCATTTTCTTCATCATTGAGTCCTTATTTGATCAGTGTCCTTATTTGACACCAAGTGAAGTGGTGAGATATCTTAATTTTTTATTTATTTTTTATTTTTTTAAAGCAAAGACTCATTATCAATCTACAACCAAGCTATTAGAGAACTTAATTGAAGCAGTAAACATTTTCTGTTTTATGATTCACAACGGCTGTTATGAGGTCGGTTTTTAATGGTCGATGTATTGCAGGGTTGATTTTATGGCTAAAAACATCACCCAGCAAAGATAGATGACTGTACCTGCTGTTGATACTAAGACTAAAATATACTGCACTGTGCGTCCAGATCTTGAGCTATGAGTCAGCCAGCAGCTAAAGGTAGCCTGCTGGCATTCTGTAGTCTCCTCAAGGCCTCAAGGCGTCTGTGCAGTGTGCCTCCTGACAGCGGTGTGTGGTGAGATTATACAGTCGGCTGCACTCATTGCGAACCAGTTATTGTTTTCTCTGCTCCGTCAGTAAGCTGAATCTACAAGTGCTATACACAGGCGCAGTTATGATTTAGGGCCAGCCACTGCAGGCAAAAACGTTGTTTTTTTCAAGCACTGGTCAGTTTTTTGTGTAGTTTGCTTCCATAACATGTCTTCTTTCATAGTAGTATAAATAAAAGGTCCAAAATGTGTTTATTTTAATAAACCTTGTCTGTTTGCGTTTGTATATTTCTGTATATTCTATCAATTCAACATACATTTTTGTCAATACTCAAGTAAAAATGTTACCTTCTACGTAAAGCACTTACCAGTAAACTTTCCATAATCATTCTTAACACTATTCTGAAGGTTATTACTGAAGGATTTGTTCATATGTTGTTAATTGTCTTACTTATGATACATTTTCTTCTTAAAAACACGCCAAAATTAAATTTTGTTCGCCACTGCATCTTAGAGAGTTTGTGCACACCCCTGCCTCGCGACAATGCTTTTCCACTCGCATATACTGTTTTGTGCACTTTTATCACTGTTTTGTCTGTGCGCAAGTGTTAAGACCCGCCAAAAAATTACCGTGACGATCAATACCCACGTTTGTCCCTTATAGTGAAAGGCAGCTTCTGATTGGTTCGGGTAGTAGTCGATCTAGCCTCGTGAGACCAGCCACATCTCACAGGCTTATTCGTAGATTCATGTTGATGTCAATGACTACATGAACCAATCAGGGGCTGCCCTCCACTAACGGACATGTTTGCTGTCTCCCCGGCATAGCTTGTGGCAAGGGTTGGAGGAAAGTGCTCTGGTCAGATGAGACCAAATTTTAAGTTTTTGGCCTTAATGCAAAATGCAATGTGTGGTGGAAAACTAACACTGCACATTACCCAGAATACACAATCCCCACAGTGAAACATGGTGGTGCATCATGCTGTGGGGGTGCTTTTCTTCAGGAAGGCAAGGAAGCTGCTCAGAGTTAATGGGAAGATGGATGGAGCCAAGTACAGGGCAGAAAACCTGTTAGAGTCTGCAAAAGACTTGAGACTGGGGCAGAGGTTCACCTTCCAGCAGGACAACTACCCTAAACATACAGCCAGATCTACTATGGATAGGTTTAGATCAAAGCATATTCATGTGTCATAAATGGCCCAGTCGAAGTCCAGACCTCAATTCGTGATTGAGAATCTCTGGAAAGACTTGAAAATTGCTGTTCACAGACGCTCTCCATCCAATCTGACCGAGCGAGAGCTATTTTGCAAAGAAGAATGGGCATAAATGTCAGTCTTTAGATGTGCAAAGCTGGTAGAGACAAACACCAAAAGACTTGCAGCTGTAATTGCAGCGAAAGGTGGTTCTACAAAGTATTGTTAAAACCATGTATCACTTTCATGGCACTTCACAATTATGTGCCACTTTGTGTTGGTCTATCACATAAAATCCCCAAAAAATACATTTACATGTGTGGTTGTAACATGAATACATTTGCAAGCCACAGTTTATTTCACTTGTACTAT
The DNA here is from genome assembly GCF_949987685.1 of Ammodytes marinus. NCBI lineage: Eukaryota > Metazoa > Chordata > Actinopteri > Uranoscopiformes > Ammodytidae > Ammodytes > Ammodytes marinus. The sequence goes on along the minus strand of NC_137216.1, from coordinate 10,659,520 downwards.
CCATGCACATGTATATTTTTGCTTAAGTTGAAGTTACCTCCGCGGAATATGAGAATCAAATTTGTACTGGCACCTGATACATATTGCAATCCTGATGTCAGAGAATGTGGCATTGAATTAGGCGCCAGGCTGTGAAAATAATCATTTTGCTGCTATAATGTAATGTTGCTAAAGTGTCATTTGGGACACTTGAAAGGCGCTAACAAATGAATGTATTATTATTATAATTACATGTATTTTAGCCACTAATGTAGGCAATCCTTTTCTAAGCGAGACTTGTTTCCACAATGAATATCCAGCATGGATTGGAATAAAAGTGTTCCCCATTAATACATTAATATGCAGGTTTATTAAGGGATGGCCCTCCGCCCATTAGGAGCTCCTTATGAGCTCTTTGTCTTGGAGAATTCAAGGCGCTGACACATGGGTATCATTGTTGGAAAATATTTGTGTATGTAGTATGAATGCGTATGCGAGTGTGTGTGTGTGTGTGTGTGTGTGGGCGAGCTGAGGCGAGAGGCCCAGGAGGAAAATCTACACTCAACAAAAATATAAACGCAACACTTTTGTTTTTGCTCCAATTTTTCATGAGATGGACTTAAAGATCTAAAATTCATTCCAGATATACAATATTACCATTTCTCTCAAACATTGTTCACAAATCTGTCTAAATGTGTGATAGTGAGCACTTCTGCTTTGCTGAGATAATCCATCCCACCTCACAGGTGTGCCACATCAAGATGCTGATCTGACATCATGATTAGTGCACAGGTGTGCCTTAGACTGTCCACAATAAAAGGCCACCCTGAAATGTGCAGTTTTGTCTCACAGCAAAATGCCACAGATGCCAAAAGCATTGAGGGTGCAATTGGCATGCTGACAGCAGGAATGTCAACCAGATCTGTTGCTCGTGCATTGAATGTTCATTTCTCCACCATAAGCCGTCTCCAAAGGCGTTTCAGAGAATATGGCAGTACATCCAACCGGCCTCACAACCGCAGACCACGTGTAACCACACCAGCCCAGGACCTCCACATCCAGCAGGTTCACCTCCAAGATCGTCTGAGACCAGCCACTGAAACAGCTGCTGAAACAATTGGTTTGCATAACCAAACAATTTCTGCACAAACTGTCAGAAACCGTCTCAGGGAAGCTCAACTGCATGCTCGTTGTCCTCATCGGGGTCTTGACCTGACTCCAGCTCGTCGCCGTAACAGACTTGAGTGGGCAAATGCTCACATTCGATGGCGTCTGGCACGTTGGAGAGGTGTTCTCTTCACGGATGAATCTCGGTTTACATTGTTCAGGGCAGATGGCAGACAGCGTGTGTGGCGTCGTGTGGGTGAGCGCTTTGCTGATGTCAATGTTGTGGATCGAGTGGCCCATGGTGGTGGTGGGGTTATGGTATGGGCAGGCATCTGTTATGGGCGAAGAACACAGGTGCATTTTATTGATGGCATTTTGAATGCACAGAGATTGTCGTGATCACAGCTGGCTGCTGTGCGCTCCTCCTCCTTCTGCCACTCCCACTCCCCCTGTCTGTCTCCACACCTGGTTCTCATCACCAATCAACTCACCTACATCTACTCCTGGTTTCCCTGCTGTCGTCGCCAGATCGTTATCATTCCCTACAGTGGTAACTATTCACGCCTGGCTCCAGTTGATAGTACTCGCTCTTCTTGTTTCTTGTGTAGTTTTGTGATTCCTTCTTACTTGTGTTTTCCTCTGCCTGCAGTTACCCGGATCACTACCTCCAGTCTACCTACCTGCTGCACTACCCCTGGCTTCCCCATTCACCACCTGCTCCCCACCTCGTTAAATAAACCTTTTATTTAAATCCTACTTCGCCTCTGTCTGCTCTTGGGTCCAGCATCGTAACCGTAACAGAACGATCTGGCCAAAATGGACCCAGCGGACATGGACTTTATCCGCGGAGCTCTCGCCGCCCAAGGCTCTCGGGTTGCGGAGCACAGCAAAGCCCTCTGGGACGCTATGGAAGCCTTTAAGAATCTCGCTACTCGAGTTACTCAGTTGGGTGCGCAATTGGACTTACTGGCCTCCCACATCACAGCGCTTCCACTACCAGCGGCACCTCCGCCTGCTCCCACTCTCCCGTCACACCTGCCACGAGCTCGTGAGCCCTTCATTCCTGCGCCGGAGCGCTATTCTGGAGACATGGGTACGTGCAGAGCCTTTTTGATCCAGTGTTCCCTAGTTTTCAGTCAGCAGCCTCTCACCTACCCCACTGAAAAGGCGAAGATCGCTTACATTATGGGGTCACTTAAGGGTAATGCACTAGCGTGGGCTTCAGCATTATGGGACAGTGATTCCCCAGTTAATGACAATTTTGACCTTTTTGTAGCTGAAATGAGGAAAGTTTTTGATCACCCAGTAGAGGGGGGGGACGCCGCCAAACGGCTTATTTCATTACGTCAGGGCTCCCGCAGTGTAGCTGAGTTCTCCGTTGAGTTCAGGACCTATGCCGCCAGGTCAGGCTGGAACGACAAGTCACTACGTGGGCTTTTTCTTTCCGGTCTCAGTGAGACAATCAAGGATGAGCTGGCTACTAGGGAGGAAGCGGACACTCTCGATGAAATGATTTCCCTCTCTATCCGGCTGGATAATCGCCTACGCGAGCGGCGTAGGGAGAAGACAGTCAGCTCCGTGCCCCCGGCATCCGCTGCTTCCCATTCTCCACACTTCCCTGAAACTGCCCTCTCTGCTCCCGTGACGCATGCTGTCACTGAAGAGGAACCCATGCAGCTGGGGGTCACACGTCTCACCCAGGCAGAGCGGCGTCATCGGATTAAGACCGGAGTGTGTCTGTACTGTGCGCTGCCCGGGCATCTCATCTCCACCTGTCCGTCACTGCCCGAGGGGCAGGGCTCTGCCGTGAGACTCGGGGCCCTGCTGTGCCACGCCTCCTCCGTCCCCGTTCCTCACTGTTCTCGCTCACTGCTGGATGCCACTCTCCTGTCCCTCGGTCATCCCTTTCCTGTGTCAGCCCTGGTGGATTCTGGAGCGGAGGAGAACTTCATTGACGCCGGTTTCGCGTCTCAGGTTGGCATGAGTTTGGAACAATTACCCTCTCCCTTAACTGTTAACGCCTTAGATGGCCGCCACCTGGCCCTTATTACTCACCGTACCAAGCCCCTTGAGTTAATTGTTTCTGGTAATCACCACGAGATTCTTCAGTTTCATGTCATCCTGTCTCCCCTCACTCCCCTGGTGCTGGGTAACCCCTGGCTCAAGCGGCACAATCCCCAATTTGATTGGTCTTCTGGCAAGGTGGTGAGTTGGAGCACTTTTTGCCATTCCACCTGCTTACAATCTGCTCTGTCTCCAGCAGAGGGAGGTGTTCCATTGCCACAGGAACCCCCCGACCTCTCCTTGGTTCCCTCACATTATCATGACCTGGGAGAGGTCTTTAGTAAGTGTTGTGCGCTCACCCTGCCTCCTCATCGCTCCTATGACTGTGCCACTGATCTCCTCCCCGGCGCCCCTTTGCCCAGTAGTCACCTGTTTAACTTGTCCCGTCCTGAGAGGGAGGACATGGAGAAGGTCAGGGCAGTGACAGACTGGCCCATCCCTGATTCCCGCAAGAAACTGCAGCAGTTTCTGGGATTTGCCAATTTTTTCCGGAGGTTCATCTGTGACTACTGCAGGGTTGCAGCCCCTCTCACCCGTCTCACCTCTCCTGCCCTCCCATTTGCCTGGACGCCTGAGGCGGACGCTGCCTTCTCTGACCTTAAAAGGCTTTTCTCGTCTGCTCCCATCCTTATCCAACCGGACCCCTCCAGGCAGTTCATCGTGGAGGTTGATGCATCTGACACTGGGGTGGGGGCGGTCCTGTCCCAGCGCTCAGCTTCTGATGAGAAGATTCACCCCTGCGCTTTTTTCTCTCGCCGGCTGGTTCCTGCTGAGCGTAACTATGAGGTGGGTGACAGAGAACTGCTGGCTGTTAAACTGGCGTTGGAGGAATGGCAGTACTGGCTGGTGGGGGCAGAACAGCCGTTTGTGGTTTGGACCGACCACAAGAATTTGTCTTACATTCAGACGGCCAAGCGCCTAAATTCCCGTCAGGCCCAGTGGGCCTTGTTTTTTGGACGTTTCAATTTCACCCTCATTTACCGGCCCGGGTCCCGCAACGTCAAGCCTGACGCCCTCTCTCGTCAATTCACCGCTGTGAACACACCGGTCCTCCCTGACACTATCCTCTCTCCTTCCTGCCTCAAGCTGGCCTGCACGGTTGATGCTCGGGCCTCTAATGGCAACACAGTCCATCCCCAGGTGCCTGTCAAGCACCCTGTACTTCGTCCCCAGTATTCCTTCCAGGAGCCTTTACCTGATCTCCATGTGCCCGTCCAGCGCCCTGTGCCTTATCCGCAGTATCCCGTCCAGCGCCCTGTGCCTTATCCGCAGTATCCCGTCCAGAAGCCGGTACCTCATCCCCTCTTGGAGCATAAACCATATTCTCCGATTCCCCTCTGGGGCACAGAGCCTCATCCCCAGGTGTCCGACGATTCCCCGGTGCCCGTGGGGCCCCCTGTGTATTCCCAGTTTCCCCTCTATGAGCCAGAGCCTCATCCCCAGGTGTTGGAGGATTCCGAGCCTCATCCGGATGTGGTCAAGGACTCTGAACCTCTTCCCCAGGTGGTCAAGGAGACCGGGCCTGCTCCCCAGGTGGTCAAGGAGACGGAGCCTCATCCCCAGGTGGTCAAGGACTCGGAGCCTCATCTCCAGGTGACTTTCTGGGACCGCGAGCCTCTTCCTGAGCGCCACTCGAGGGAGCCTTATTATGATCCCCGGTATCCTGACTTCAACCCTGAGCCTCATCCCCAAGTGGTCAAGGACCAAGAGCCTCATCTCCAGTTTCCTGTCTGGGATTCCGAGCCCTCGTTTCCAGTGACGGACCCTGAGCCTCAGCCCCACGTTCCCCTCTCTGAGCCTGAACCTCTTCCCCAGGTGGTCAAGGAGACCGGGCCCATCCAGATTGGCCTAGGCCGCCAAGAGGCGTCCATTGAGGAGGGGGTACTGTCGTGATCACAGCTGGCTGCTGTGCGCTCCTCCTCCTTCTGCCACTCCCACTCCCCCTGTCTGTCTCCACACCTGGTTCTCATCACCAATCAACTCACCTACATCTACTCCTGGTTTCCCTGCTGTCGTCGCCAGATCGTTATCATTCCCTACAGTGGTAACTATTCACGCCTGGCTCCAGTTGATAGTACTCGCTCTTCTTGTTTCTTGTGTAGTTTTGTGATTCCTTCTTACTTGTGTTTTCCTCTGCCTGCAGTTACCCGGATCACTACCTCCAGTCTACCTACCTGCTGCACTACCCCTGGCTTCCCCATTCACCACCTGCTCCCCACCTCGTTAAATAAACCTTTTATTTAAATCCTACTTCGCCTCTGTCTGCTCTTGGGTCCAGCATCGTAACCGTAACAGAGATACCGTGATGAGATCCTGAGGCCCATTGTTGTGCCATACATCCATGAACATCACCTCACGTTTCAGCAAGATAATGCACGGCCCCATGTTGCAAGGATCTGTACACGATTCTTGGAAGCTGAAAATGTCCCAGTTCTTGCATGGCCAGCATACTCACCGGACATGTCACCCATTGAGCATGTTTGGGATGTGCTTGACCGGTGTATACGACAGTGTGCACCACTTCCCACTAATATCCAGCAACTTCGCACAGCCATTGAAGAGGAGTGGACCAACATTCCACAGGCCACAATTGACAATCTGATAAACTCTATGCGAAGAAGATGTGTTGCACTGCATGAGGCAAATGGTGGTCACACCAGATACTGACTGGTTCTGAGTCCCCAGACCCCCAATAAAGCAAAAAAATGCACATTTCAGAGTGGCCTTTTATTGTGGACAGTCCTGTGCACTAATCATGATGTCAGATCAGCATCTTGATGTGGCACACCTGTGAGGTGGGATGGATTATCTCAGCAAAGCATAAGTGCTCACTATCACACATTTAGACAGATTTGTGAACAATGTTTGAGAGAAATGGTAATATTGTGTATCTGGAATGAATTTTAGATCTTTAAGTCCATCTCATGAAAAATGGGAGCAAAAACAAAAGTGTTGCGTTTATATTTTTGTTGAGTGTAGTTGAAGGAAGGCAAATGGGGGATATGACAAATGGTAGAGGGCAAATGTTTCTCCCCTTCCACCCTGAGGCAAGTGTTCCAGCAGTTAACAGAAGGGCCATTCCTCAACCTTCCCTCCCTGTGTGAGTCACACACACACACACACACACACACACACACACACACACACACACACACACACACACACACACACACACACACACACACACACACACACACACACACACACACACACACACACACACACACACACACACACACACACACACACACACACACACACACACACACACACACACACACACACACACACACACACACACACACACACACACACACACACACACACACACACACACACACACACACACAGTTCCTTTTTATCTCACACACAGAAAACTCTTTTTTGGAAAGAAACAAGTAGTTACACTGTGAAAGGAGCACTCCAGGGACCATCTCTTAGATTGTGCACCAGCCTACTCATTCAGTGGTAAAATAGAAACAGGATGGATGAATGCTCAGAAGTGTGAGTTTGTGTGCCTGTCTGTAGGTGTGCATGTGTGCGTGCGTCATTATTAAATCGATCAAGGAAGGTTCTTTCAAAATGCCCATCCCAGTATGTGTACTCTTAAAGAGATGCAAATACATTACTGTGTTAGTGTCTGTCGGTCAATAGGTGCATTTCCGTCTACCCGATTTTCAAAGTGAAAATGCTCATTAAAGATAGCTGGCGGGAATTGGAATGGAAATGTTGTTGTCTATGTTTAGTTGTTAAGCTTCAAATGACTTTTAAAAAAAATATGGCATGTTGTTGCTCTCTCTCCTCCCACAATGGTTTAATGGCACCTGACCACCAGCTCTCCTGATGCACTCAACTTCTGATATTTGCATAATGGTAGTGGACAGAAACATGCATTCATTAGCTTTTTATTTTGCCCAATTATTTCAAAATCTGCTGACATGTGGTAGCCTGGTCCTACCAGATCATCGTACTTATTTTCATTTGTACAGAAGGTCTGGAATCGCTCATGATTTGACAAACGTTAACTCACTTGAAGGCCGGTGTTTGTTGAAGATTAAAACTATTTTATCTGCCCATTGCCACTCTGGATCTGCCAACCAATCGCATAATGTTTGGTTGTGATGTATGTCATGCGCCGGCACTCCTCTTTGCTGATTGGACCGTCAAAAATCTGCCAGGAGAAAATCTAAGAATATACAGCAGGCCCAGACTGACTACTGAAGGGAAATGAAAATTGAGCGGATGTACGTACAGTATGTTGGCGGGCAGCATCTACCACATATGGGAGGTGAAGCCAAGGTGGAAGTACTTGACCTTAAAGTGCCATGTCACTAACAGCAGCTATATGCTTCCTCCAAATTACTCCCATTCAGAAAACACCAAATGCTTTCACGTAGTACAACGTTTCCTCGAACCATTGTGCTTTTGATCGCAAGCTTTAGGCCATATAATTGCCAGTGGCCAATTTCAGATATGATTGCTCCAATGATTGTCTGAGTTGGAGGCTTACAGAAAGCTTTGATGTCAACTATGACTTTGATTGACAGCTGTGATTGAGTTTGCTCAAAATAGACCAAACTCTTTGGTCTCTCGCATCAGTTATTCTGTGTTTGCAGAACACACAAAAAACCTCCAGTATGGATTTTGGCGTTTTTAATGATACTTGATTATAAGAATACATTTCCTGCTCATTTTATTTGGGGTCTGTATAGACGATACATTGCCATTAAGCCTTGATGAACTACCAAGCCTGCTAACCAGAAGGCTAGCTCTGTCAACTGACTGGAATATCTCTATTTTTGTACATAAAGCAAATTGCACAAATGTAATTTCTTATAGTCGTACACAGCTGTCTCCCTCTATTGTCTTACAATAATCGTTCTGTAACTTATATCTAAGGATTTAGTATAAACATTTCTCTCACTCAGTTGAAGATTGTAGCACTGTTGTATTTCTTCTAAGAGACATAGTGATTCAGTGCACACACTGTGTGACTTCCTCTGCTTCATACTGTTTTGAGCTACAGTGAAATACAATCCAACCAGAAGGGCATCAAAACTACATGAATAACATCAAAGAAGGAGTATTATCCTTTATCATTTTGAGCTATAAGTGCCTGCATGTAAGTATGATTGTACACTCTTTTATATCTTACTTGTATGTTGCATTCTGGTATAGGGGACACTGTATGTGCCACAAGACTTCTTTTCTCCTTCCCTGCACTGATCTGATGTCTTTATGTTGCGGATGAAAAGGCTGCAGACACATGCACCAGCTGATCAAAGAGGAAATGTCACATTGACAATGGATTCTTTCACCACAGAACCTCTCAAAGACCATTAGGACTTATTTCTTATTAGTCATCCATACAGCTTATATGAGTCATAGCTTCACTAGAGCTGCAACCCAGATTCAATGAGATTGATAACCATAAACAAAGGGGCTTTTGGACTGTCAGCTCACCTATATGTTTTTACATTAAGGAGGCATTTCTTTAGTAGCTACAATCCCAAATTAATATGGTAATGGTCTTTGGGGCAGTAGGGATGTGATATGTTTATCTATTAATGTCTATATTATATATACAAACCCTGTACCCAGGGGGCAAACTGGTTGTATGGGCATGGGCTGTTGTAAAAGGTTATTCACCAGAAATTATATCTAGGACCTTCAAGGATCACAACCTGGGTGGATAACCTACTCAAATCAGTAATTTGTACGGCGATTCCGACCCACAATCCACTGCACAGCGAAAGATACGCCACATTGACCGAGCCTACGAGTGAAAACAACCAGCAGCGTCCATGGATGCAAAGGATAAGCAAGTGGCAAATTCGAAGCGTGATGTTGTGATGAAATAAATAAGTGAAGGTATGTCCCCAATCCCCATTATATGCCTACTGCATGTCAGCTGTAGTTTGTTGAAAGGTAATAGTAAATCTTACACCTTGCTGCTAGATATTATGGGAGATGTATATGGCACCAAAATGGGAGGTTTAATTAATGTCATATTTGGTTTTGTGGATAAAATACAGTTGTAAAGTAAACACTGTCTTGATATTCATGATACATTCATGATGTGATAATAACTTTACCTGATGAATCCATCCCTATTTCACGCAGTCGAGTTATTTTGTGCTGAAGAAGATAAAATATCCACCAGATATCACTGTGTATTTGGGCATGTGGACCAATTTTTTCCCCAGACTAGAGCATTATACCATAGACTAGAGCAGGGGTATTCAACTAAAATTCAAATAGGTCCAGTTAGAGAAAATGTCCTCAAGCAAAGGTCCGGAACATCATAATGTCTAACTTGCGTTATGATTCAGTGTGATATATAGTGAAGTAGCCTAGTAGTTGTATCAACGTCTGCATGTAATTAACAACTGACTGTCAGATCAATATAGAAAGAACAATTCAAAAACATTTCAACAATATTTATTCTCACTTTTAAATAATTATAGATATATAATACTGAAGATATATGTATTATTTAAGTGACTCAACTGAAACTAATCTCTTCATAGAGAAGGGCTGCATTTAAAAATAAAATGGTGAAAATAAATATAATAATAATCTTAAAATAAAGATAAAATATATAATTCATTTTTGAAAAATTAAATAATTTTGAGAAATATTTTCAATGTATCATTTCTAAACTTCACTATACCTACTATGTTTGTTTAACATAGTAATCTCCCACTTTGTCTAATACTGGATTTTTATTTTGCAATTTTGAAAAGCTCTGAAAAAGTGACATGTCAGAAACTAAACCCCTGTAGGGGGTCTGGGGGTTTCCCCCCCAGTAATTTTTTTTTGTGTTTTTAGAATGTAATCGGAGCATTCTGGTGCATTATGGGGAAAATAATAAAAGAAAAGGTCAACATTTAATATAGTTAAGATGAATAGAAAAATTAACAAAACAACATAACTTGCTAGCAGCCAGATAACTGGACTGAGGGACGGATGACCACTAGCTTTCGCTAATGTTAGTGGGGGCTACTGCCAAATGTTTTGCTAAAAAATTAACCTGTATTTATAAATTCTGCCATTACTAAGAATATGTAAAACTTAAAATGTAGATAATTGAAACTACATAAATTTTTTTTTTTTAAATAATGTTTTTCCTGTTGCTGTTGTGGGCAGTAGATGCAGTGCTGCTGGCGATTGGTGATTATGTCAATCTTGTGTCTGTGTCATTCACACATAGGTCTACATCAGGGTAATAGACAGTCCACATGATTGCACCTTGACCGGTTTTCACCATGGTTTTCACCAGTCTTACAAAAGGGGAAAAAACCATAGATAGTAAATAATAGGAAAAAACTCAGCTGTTGATCGCTCGTTAACTCGCTCGCGACACACGGAGCCGGTGAGCGAGCGGGCGAGCGAGAGAGAAAGCGGTCTCTCACTCTCCTCCCGCTGTCTTTCTCACTCTAATCTGACTTATTTCGCTGAAATTCTCGTAATTCTTGCACTTCTCTCTGTCATCTCTCGCATGATAGCTCACTGTCTCTGTCTGTGAGCCAGCCTGAGCCGGGAATGCACAGATTCGATTGGCTACCTGAGTAGCAGGAGGCGGGATGGCTTAACTCGAAAGCATTTCCTGATTCGCTAAACCAGTACCGTAAAGTCTAGAAAAGCTGCGCCGGTCAAAATAGAAGCGCCCCGTCAAAATTTTAAATACTTAAATAATTGATTGACTACAGGTCCGGCCGTCCGGGTCCGTATAGGACGGCGTCTGGGTCCGGACCCGGACCGCAGTCCGCCTGTTAGTGACCCCCGGACTAGAGCCTTGGGAGCATTGAGCCATGGGACCATTGATATGCTCCCGATATTATAACTGAACCGGTGTTGCATGTTTTTAAATCCCTCTATATACCAAACAATATAATTATTTCTGTTATGAAAACTGCATAAGCTCTCCCCTCATTGATATGTGGTGATCTCATGGTGTTGAATAAGTATGCACTCATATCCCAGCTCTGGAATTTAGGTCCTTGAAAAGGCTGATGAATGACCAGATCCTGAATACCAATGCTTGAAAAACATTTCATCTCACCAGTCTGGTTTTAGGAAGCAGCACAGTACAGTAATTGCTGCCATGCCAATTATATTGTTGAAGCCTTGGATGCCAAGAGTTATTGTGCTGCCATGTTTTATTGATACGTCCAAAGCATTTGATGCTGCTGACCATGGATTGTTTTTTACTAGAGATTGTCAGATAGGCCTGACCGTGCAAGCTGTTGATTGGTTCTCAAAGGACCTCTCCAAGTGCAAGCATTGTGTGCAGCAATACAGTGGTCTCTCCTCCAGCTTTCTTAATGTGACCAATGGTGTGCCACAAAGTTTGGTCTTATGACCCGCCATATTCACCATTTATATAAATGATGTAGGTCCAACTATTGATGCCTCTTTGCATCGACATGGCTAAGACAGAAAAAGGGCCATCTATTTTGCCCCCTCAGCCTGGAACATACTAAATCTGTAAGAAAGAAAGGGGGCTCTGTAGGGGTTTGCTCTTGTACATAGTCTTGATGACAAATCTATCTTTTGACAAATTTGCACTTTTATGATTTATGACTAATGTTCTATATTTGTATTTGTTTTGAATTACCTGTCTGTTACTAACACTGTGATGTACTGTGGCTGTGTGACCACTGGCCTCATTTATACGTAAATGTGGAGTATAAACGTATAGCCTATTTAAAGATTAAGACATTAAAAAAAACTTTACTTCAGAATATGTGGTCTTCCAAGGACTCTGACCCATTATTTTGCACAGAAACTGGAGAAATGAGACACGACTACCGTGATGGCAGAAGAACGAAATGCATCAAAACTTTGTCATTCTTAAGGCCTCCACACACATCCTGCGTCTACCTCTGTAGCGCGTCGCCTTCCGTTACTGCTGCCTCTCTCGTGCTTTTTTCGGACACACATACAGTACAACATCTCAACTGCTGCTGCAGCGCTGCTTTTAAAAGCCCTGTCTTTCTACATAGAGTTTTCATAGATAATTCACATTAAAAATGAAGTTTTGCATATGATTTATATTGAGTCTAATATTGAGTCTCGACAGTAATCCGTGCACCCCAATACCTTTTTTTCCCAAATTTTCGCTTGTTGGAAGTTTAATTTTGAAAGGGACACACCAGGAAATGGTGAAACTACAGCGAAAGCTGCCTGTATAAAGCCAATATGAGTCCCAGCAGAGTATTTCTCTATCAGTTAAAGCAGAGACCCGAGAGAGACGCGCGTCTCTCAGAAGCCGCCTGAGGTATAGTGGAGCGTCGCTGCAGACTCGCCTCCGACGGGCATCAGCAGTGCGTCTGAGGTTGGATGTGTGGTGTTAGGATTTTAATTTCTAATTAAATGATGTTATAACCCCCATCATTAATTTGCATTACTCATATATAATCAATAGAACAATCGATATATTCTTAACTTGTGTCTAAACTTCTCTCATCTTCTCTCACTCCAGACTCGTGAGAAAGGAAAGGAGGTAGATATGCGTTTGCAACAAAAAGCCCCTTCATAACTTTACAATGTTTTTTCATTTAAGATAAGACTAGGGGCAAGATGAGGTATCGTTTTAAACAAAGGCCTTCTGTAATTCCGTTTACTCAGCTGAGCAAGCCATTGATACATTCAAGGTCTAAGGCATAGTTCATATTTTTTCCCATAGTACAGGAGATGATGTCAGCCAGAAGAGGAAGCACTATGAAACACATGACACAAGTTATCCAATGATCAGCCTTGTTATGTTTGCTTTATAATGATCCTGCTGTAGATGGGAGATCACTTTTTTCCTGTACTTTTTTTTCTGCTCTTTGACTTGTTGCATACTGTATCCTGTGAATTTATATAATTAAACAACAATTATAACTTTGAGACTTTTTTCAGACAATCATTTATTTTTTCACCTTCCATACATCCGATCAACGAACACGTGTATATTATTATTCACATTCACAGCATCTGCCACAGGCTGCCACTCTTACGCCCACACTTTCACCAGACAACATATTTCTTCTAGCCTCCTCCCCAACAACAAGAAAATGATTGCATTTTCTTTGATCGTTTTCATGAAATATGAATGAATAATAATTACAGGCGTTTCACCGAATATTTATGGGCTAACTGTGGGCTTTACATCAAGCCCGCAAAGGTGCCACACATTTGACTGTGATTGATGAAGGGAAACCGACATAGGGTGCACTGTTTAGTGTGCAAGAACTCTGTGTTGTCCCAACACAACCTTTTGATGTTAATCCTACAAACAGTTTTATAAATGAGGATCCAGGTCCCTCTGTAGAATGAAACCCTGGCTGTGTTCGAAACGGCCTACTAACCGTTTAAACTGAAGTATGCAAGCCGCAACTCTGTGCATCAAACCAATAGGTGACTTCCCGCCTCGCAATGTCCATCTGTAAATATGATTGGAGATTGACAGGACTATTCTGTTCAATCAACAAACTACCATGGTTTGCAGCAGTAACGGCAAGTAAATTGGGCTAAAACTCTACTAGTGCTGCCGCTAACTATCAAATGAAGCATAGATTGAGTTCAGGCAGTTATCAAGCATAAGCCTTGTTCAGCAGGTAGCAGCATGTTAAAGTGTAAATTGCTACAGATCAAGTGGCCTGAAGTTCTCTACTTTTTTTTAAAGCCTCGGCTGACTACGTCTTTCAGCTCAGGCCACCAAAAACTGCCTCTAAATGCTTTCAGCTAAGTCCATCTTTTAGACTATAAAGTTGAAATGGCTGTCAGCAAATTACCCACTCCAGCACACACAGAAAAACATCAGCTTTTCTTTTTAGTCGCCCTGATTAATGTAAGTATTTGTTTTCTGTGTGTTTAATTATGTGGGACTGTGCATATTAATCAACATTAATTAAACTGTAACTGTGCCAAGACTGACTCATTTTTCATCAACAGTCTCTTGCCAGAATGTTAATATGACTCTACCTGCAAAGATGCATGGGGACTGTTATTACAGCAAGACACTTTCCATGTATTACAGGTTATGAACACTTAAAAAACTTGCCAAGAAGAGAAGACATTAAAAATGGGTCACTTTTGGTCATTGGTTACTTAACAGTCCAAACTCATCAGGTAAGATGCGCTGTTGTATTTGTTTGTATCTTCTTTTATTATTATTTTTTATTTTTTACTTGCCTGAGGCCAGTGGTTTAACTCAGGCTAACTATAGTTGACACACAAAAACCTTTCAGTAAGCATATGTTGAAAATATAATTAAGAGAACGTGAGCATAAAAATAAAAACTTATAAATGTAATTATTTCACTGTATTTGATGAAGGGATGTTTTATGTTCATTTTTAGACTCATTAAAAACAAACCAACTTTAATCGTTGGCAGAATGAAAGATTGGATGGTGCAGTAAATGATTTTCTATTAAAAAAAAGCAAGTGGGTGTCCTTAAATTGTCATTGCCAACATCATCTATGAGAATAGAAGTGATCTGCTACTGTAGCTGAACTTTTTTTTCTGTTTGATAAGAAATCTTTGAGTCTACAATGAGGGAGAGTCTCAGTCTTGCCGCTTGGAGAGAAAGTAATGGCCTCGCAGCAGCGGGCTCATTATAGAGTATAATATTGCTATAATAGATGCATGGATGCGGAAAGTATGAGGCCTCATTCATACTCAAAGACCATGAAATATTTCACTCCACAAACTCTCTCTAAACCAGGGCAAAGTAGCTAAATCTGCTATAGAAAAGCTTATATTTTTCCCCCGTCTCCGAACGATGTATGCCTCTCTGTTTGAAAAGAAACATCATTTTCTGCCGAGGAGCCGGTGTAATTTTTGACATTTCATTGCCTGACCGCTCAGAATTTCAAAAATGATAAAAATGACATTGAATGGCAAGACAAACAGAGGTTAGCGGAATTTTAGAGCCTGAGAAATAATAAATAAATTCAACGCCAAAACACCTCTGTGTTTCTCTGTTTCATTGATGCCTCTAAGGCATTCGATAGAATCAACCATGCAAAACTATTTGTAAAACTACTTATGAGAGATGTTCCTAAATATATTGTTAGAATTCTAATGTATTGGTATGCTCAGCAAACATTCCAGGTCAAATGGGATAATGCTGTTTCTGATCCTTTTCATGTGGCGAATGGGGTCCGTCAAGGAGGAATCTCATCTCCTATTCTTTTTAATGTATATATTGATGACCTTTCAAGACAGCTAAATGAATGTACAAACAGGATGTATTGTGGAAGATCAAGTTGTGAATCATCTCATGTATGCTGATGACCTGGTTTTACTTTGTCCATATTCTGCTGGGTTACAAGAGCTGTTGAGGATATGCACACAATATGGAAGAGAATTTGACATCAACTATAATGCCAAAAAGAGTAGGGTCGTTGTTGTGAGATCTAGAGAGGACAAAAAATCCTCTTTTTCTGCTTTCCACCTCTCAGATGGTCTCTTAGAAATATCCAGGGAATTTAAATCTCTAGGACATATCTTCTCAGATGATCTCATGGATGACAGTGACATTCGTCGTCAATGGTGTAAAATATATGCACAGGCCAACATGATGATGAGGAAATGTTCCATGTGTTCCACAGATGTTAAGTGTGCTCTGTTTAGGGCTTATGTCACGCCGCTGTATACAGCTCATCTCTGGTCCTCTTACAGAGTGAGAAGTATGCAGAGGCTTAGAGTGGCATATAATGATGCCATGAGGTTGTTGCTCCGTGTTCCTAGGTGGCACAGTGCTAGCCAGTTATTTGTGTCCTCTAATGTACCTACATGTCAGGCACTGTTACAAAAGTTAATGTTCAATTTCATGTGTCGATTGGATTTATCAGAAAATAGCATCATTATAGCCTTAACCAACCCTATGATGGGCTATAGGTTCACATACAGGCTTCGAAAGCATTGGCATTATAGCTTGCACCTATTTTAGTACAGTATTTTATTGAGTAATGTATTTTAATGTTTTTAATGTGTTATGTGTGTGTATGTTGGATGTGTGTG
Organism: Ammodytes marinus; assembly: GCF_949987685.1. Taxonomy (NCBI): domain Eukaryota; kingdom Metazoa; phylum Chordata; class Actinopteri; order Uranoscopiformes; family Ammodytidae; genus Ammodytes; species Ammodytes marinus. The sequence continues at coordinate 10,643,352 of NC_137216.1, read as the reverse complement.
GACCATCTGAGTCCTTAATAAAGATTATTAATAATAATAATACCTCAAGGACTGACTGTGTTAAGAATTCAGAAGCATACAGTAAGCGGCCAGGTGAGAACCCCTTTTTCATTTCACAATCACCATTAGATTTGCTGTTGCTGACCAAGTGGAAATGAGGATTAATTCATAACAGCTCCACTATAATAGTCTAAATAAGTAATTCTGAGTATGCACCGGAAAGCTATCGTTGGCTTTCCAGCTCAAGTACTGTGCTACATTATCATCATGAGTCACCATAAAGGATTTTTCAACCTTAAGATTCAGTTAATGTCCAAAATATTGCAGCCACTTTACACACAAAGCTGAAATATATTTATTCTTTGGAGTACTGTGGTTTTCTATATTTGTCATTTCAATTAACCTGACGCATTCTGTCTAGGAGCAAAACAAATCCAATTCTCATTCCTTGTACAGTTGTGGCCAAAAGTTTTGAGAATTACATAAATATCCATTTTCACCAAGTCTGCTGCTTCAGTTTTTATAATGGCAATTTGCATATACTCCAGAATGTAATGAGAGTGATCAGCTCAACTGCAATTAAAGGGGAAGTAAGTGATATTTTTTGTTAAAATATGAGATAAATCACTTTATATTCACACAACAATCACTTAAACAGTATGTGCAGTTCATAACACAGGTCTCCCAGTCATTCGGCTTTGCAGTATTTGCCAGTTAAAATTTTGAGTATCCCGCTCGTTTTATCCAATCAGGAGACAGAGTGCTATAAAGAGGCGGGTCTCTGTGCCCATGAACGATGACACGCTGCTCTCGATCAAGATAATATCTGAAGAAGACAGCTAAACGTTCATGTGGTGGTGACGTAGGGACAAGGGAGGGGACTGCTAACTGCAGTCACTGACAGGAAGTTAGCTAAAAGGACCATATCACTTACTGCTCCTTTAATTGCAAAGTCCCTCTTTGCCTTGAAAAGGAACTTTATCAAGAACTTCAATTGTTGCCAAACAGGCTCCAGGGCGCCCAAGAAAGTCCGGCAAGCGCCAGGACCGTCTCCTAAAGTTGATTCAGCTGCGGGATCGGGCCACCACTAGTGCAGAGCTTGTTCAGGAATGGCAGCAGGCAGGTGTGAGTGCATCTGCACGCACAGTGAGGCGAAGACTTTTGGAGGACGGCCTAGTGTCAAGAAGTGCAGCAAAGAAGCCACTTCTCTCCAGAAAAAACATCGTTACAGACTGATATTCTGAAAAACGTACAGGGATTGGACTGCTGAGGACTGGGGTAAAGTCATTTTCTCTGATGAATCCCCTTTCCGATTGTTTGGGGCATCTGGAAAAAAGGTTGTGCAGAGAAGACGAGGTGAGCGCTACCATCAGTATTGTCTCATGCCAACAGTAAAGCATCCTGAGACCATTCATGTGTGGGGTTGTTTCTCAGTCAAGGGAGTGGGCTCTCTCACAATCTTGCTTAAAAACAAAGCCATGAATAAAGAATGGTACCAGAACGTCCTCCGAGAGCAACTTCTCACAGCCATCCAAGAGCAGTTTGGTGATGAACCATGCCTTTTCCAGCATGATGGAGCACCTTGCCATAAAGCAAAAGTAATAGCTAAATGGCTCGGGAAACAAAACATAAAGATTTTGAGTCCATGGTCAGGAAACTCCCCAGATCTAAATCCCATTGAGAACTTGCGGTTAATCCTCTAAAGGCGGGTGAACAAACAACAAAAACCCACAAATTCGGACAAACTTTAAGCATTAATTATGCAAGAATGGACTGCCATCAGTCAGGATTCGGTCCAGAAGTTGATTGACAGCATGCCAGGGAGAATTGCAGAGGTCTTGGAAAAAAGGGTAAACACTGCAAATATTGACCTGTTGCATGAACTCAGTGTAATTGTCAACAAAAGCTTGTAATACTTATGAAATGTTTGTAAATATATTTCAGTATACCATAGACACATCTGACAACAACACCTTAAAACCATGAAGCAGCAAACCCTGTGAAAATGTAATATTTGTGTCACTCACAACTTTTGCCCACAACTGTACAATTGTAACAAAAGGAGCCACAACAGATTATTGCATTAAAGGTGGAGTCAGCGTTTCTGGAGAATGCCTGTTGTCAAAATCATCATCATCATCATCTTCAACCGCTTATCCGAAATCGTGTCGCAGGGGCAGCAGCTTGAGCAGGGAGCCCCAAACTTCTCTTTCCCGGGACACATCAACCAGCTCTGACTGGGGGATCCCGAGGCGTTCCTAGGCCAGCGTGGAGACATCATCTCTCCACCTAGTCCTGGGTCTTCCCCGAGGCCTCCTTCCAGCTGGACGCTCCTAGAACACCTCCCTAGGGAGGCGCCCTGGGGGCATCCTTACCAGATGCCGAACCACCTCAACTGGCTCCTTACAATGCAAAGGAGTAGCGGCTCTGCCCCAAGTTCCTCACGAATGACTGAGCTTCTCACCCTATCTCTAAGGGAGACGCCAGCCACCCTCCTGAGAAAACCCATTTCGGCCGCTTGTACCCGCGATCTCGTTCTTTCGGTCATTACCCAGCCTTCATGACCATAGGTGAGGGTAGGAACAAAGATCGACCGGTAGATCGAAAGCTTTGCCTTACGACTCGGCTCTCTTTTTGTCACAACAGTGCGGTAAAGCGAGTGCAAAACCACACCTGCTGCTCCGATTCTCCGGCCAATCTCACGCTCCATTGTTCCCTCACTCGCAAACAAGACCCCGAGGTACTTGAACTCCTTCACTTTGTCAAAATCCGTGAATATCTCCTCACCATCTGCTACTTGCCCGTACTGTGTTTGCGCTGAAAAAAGTGTTTATACTCAAACTTGCGCTCTGTAAACAGGCATGTTGTTAGCTATGGTGGGCCCCTTTGTTTACGTACCCTTTGATTACATACCAGTTAACAGAGCCTAGGATGTGTTTGGAGTATGGACAGGTACAGCGGATCGGAACCTTTAATTACCAATACATTTATTTTCCTTCGCATGTATAATATTCAGATTTCAAGCCTGCAACAAGTGATCATTATCATTTTCATGAACCAATTTCCAAATAATTTTTTTTTTCATTATTAGAAAGCGCTGAATGGATAGGCAGATAAATAGTGAAAGGAATGGCCACCTCCAAGCTAAGTGAGGTGATGAATTGCCAATCAGTGGCATGCATCCAAATGTCAAACGAGCACGTCTCTGATCCTCTGTGGACCATTTATGGGAGCTAATAAAATGTTTATTAAGTGCCTCCCCAGGTGACAAGACATTTATCGTGGTGTCAGTGTGTCAATGTTTCTCCTGTTTCAAAGTGTCAATCCAAAATCGGTGCAGAGATTTCTCAAGGGAGATTGGCACTGCGCCACTGTCCCCATTGGATCAATAGTATGAGTAGGTGAGTAGTTGGAGTTCAGATACGGCCTCTATCACTCATAAGGTTCCTACTGCTATGCTAACGACACTGCTATTACTTCTGCTAATACAACTGAAGTCTGAAGCGTCAAATAATAATGTTTTGTTTTACAAGTTTTCCTGAAATGTTTAAATAAATATGCAAATAATTAACTAATTATGTGTAAGTTTGCATATCTTTAAAAAAACAAAAATCTAGATGTTGGATAAAGCCAGAATTGAAATCTTAATTTCCTTTTTTACAACATACAGCCCTTTTCATTTTATTATTCCAAAAATAATATATATATATATATATATATATATATATATATATATATATATATATATATTTATATATATATACAGTATATATATATGTGTGTGCCTAAAAGTGCATTGTCTGCATGTTTTAAAGAATAAAATGTATCAAACATTTAGACAATTAAGAACAAATGATCAAATCCTTCTTTAATAACCTTCACGATAGTGTAAGAATGATAATGGAAAGTGTTGAATTAATAGAATGTTTTTTTATGTGTGTTTGCATGTTTTTTTAAATGTAATGAAGCAAGTAAATATGATACATTGGCATGATTGATATGCTGCATGGTATTTGGGATACATTGACCTTGAGATTGACAATCTGAAATAATAATATTACTTTTTTATTTTAGATTGGAACCGCATGTACCGTCAAAAATGTTGAAACTTATGAGGGAAATGTCTCTTCGTTATTTCTAGCCTTGACAGTGGTGTGGCATTGGATGGATTGGCATTGGTACAATATTTTTGTTCAGGCAATAATGGTTCCCAGACTAGGATTTATGACTTTGGAGATTGGATGTATTTTCCTCTTACATAGAGGTGTGGTTTTGCATTTGTGGTTTTGGGTGAAATGTCTCAACTTTTATTTAGAGTTATTGGGTCATTTGTCCTATATTTATACTGCCCTGAAGAGAATAACAAATGTTACTCGGTCGAAAATGTGCTTAAAATATTGCTTCTTGTATTTCCCTTGACCACTGATGTTAAATTGGGTTGAATATTTCCACTTACAGGCTCTGCCTTTAAAAGAATAGTTTGATTTTTTAGAATCAAATACTTACTGGAAATAAACCAGGAAGTGCCTTTGTCATGTATGTATTTGGTTCTAAAATGCAACATAACGTGGTAAATAGACAAGTCCCAACACAATGGATCGATTAGTGATGTTCTCTAAGGTGTATCTTTTGACCTGCTCTCCTTGACTACTATTGTTAGAGCTAAGCTAACCTGAATGACCCACCTTAAAAAATAGATGTGTTGGTTATATATTTAAAAAATATTTTAATGTTGAAAGGAGAAGGCATTGAGAGTGATGGCCGGATATCATTGCCTTTAAAAGGTGGAGTCAGCGATTCCAGAGAAGGCTTGTTGTCAAACTCAGTGAATATTTCCAGCGCACACACAGTACGTCAAGGGGAGCGGATCGTGAGGAAATATTCACAGATTTTTACACAAAATTATTTTGACAACAAGCATACTCCAGAACAACTGATTCCACCTTTAATGTTAATCATTGGTCATACAGTACAGTATATAGTCTGATTGAGATAAATATAAAATGTGTTGCAAGAGTTACGTCAGTTTAGAAATGTAATTTTAATGCTTTGAATGGATCAGCCTCCTAAGGGATTTATATTGTATATAGCAGTGAGTCCAGCCTTTTAATAATGCTTTTTGATTAGATGGCCACGTCTCCAGATGTCTTGTTTGCAACCCTGGAAAAGATAGGAATATAAACATGATGGATGGGTTGAGTGTGCACAGCACTCTCAAGCAATCAAAGAGATTCTCAGAATTCCTCCTGGAGTATTATTCAACCTTCAAGCACAGCCTCAACTCAAGGGTTTCCTCCTGAATTTCATCGCCAGTATCAAACATTTAAAAAGCCTTTGCCATCAAATAAATATTGAATAGTTGACAGAATGTGTAGCAACACTGGATGACGCAACGTGTGGGGTCATCACTTAAAGCACCCATTATAGAGGAATTTTCCACTCTCCTAGCATTTATCGCCCACATAATTTTTTATTGTCTAAATTAAGATACATTCAGTGTACAAGACTCACCAGTGAATAAGACACAGTATTGTTCTGGGTGCCAGCATGCAAACTTGTAACCATTCGTCAAAATGTGTAGTTTTAAAACCAAAATCAACCACAGACGTGATTTGTTTAGATCGAAAAACAACGAAAAACTAACATCCGCTGTGGATGCGCATCATCAAAGTGGAACAAATCCATTTGCTATTCAGCGTCCTTGACGTATGTACGGTCCCGGACAAAAGTCTTGTCACTTATCAATGTTGTAGAAACAACAACTTATAAACTGACTTTTAATAAATCCATTGGTTTTAAAAAATGGCTCATATTAAAGCTAAAACCCTCACAAATTATGTTAAATATACTAAAATAAATTTGCTTCACTACAGAAATATTGATCATTTAATGAACACAGAAAGGTCAGATGTTGGCAGGACAAAAGTCTTGTCGCCTACAGAGAGTAATGTGAAAATGTAACAAATAATTTACTTCAAATACAAAAATACTATATGTTGCATAACATCAGTGAATTAAGTAGTGGTGCTGTGAGATCCATATTTAATATCTTCTATGACTTCCAAGAGCTTGAAGGACTGCATCCATGCGGTTCGACAATGATTCATACAATTTATTGACGAAGTCATCAGGAATAGCAATGAAAGCAGTCTTACATGCCTCCCAGAGTTCATCAAGATTCTTTGGTTTGGTCTCCCATGCTTCCTCTTTCATTCTACCTGCTCTACATGCTCAATGATGTTCATGTCTGGTGACTGGGCTGGCCAGTCCTGGAGCACCTTGATCTTCTTCGCCTTGAGGAACTTTGATGTAGAGATGGAAGTATGCCCACCTTAGATAGCAACATGCCTGTTTACAGAGCCTAGGCTTGTATTAACGCCAGATTTTCAGCACACAGTACGGACAGGTAGCAGATCGTGAGGAGATGTTCACTGATTTTGAAAAAAAAAAACGATTTTGACAAGCAATTGCACAATCAATGAATAATACAACACCCTTCAAAAAAGGATTCCATTATTTGCAGTGATGGTACTTCCACCAAGTGTATGGAGAAGTTGTGCAGCACTTGGGGAACCAGCGAAGCAGCAAACAGAAAATAAAGAAACACAGCATGGCGTCTCACACTGAGAGATTACCTCATGTAAATGAGCAGATGGGAAACATCCATCAGAAAGCTATAAAAAAAATAACAATTTAAAGACTGGAAAAAGTTCCAGTTTGATTGACACTGAGTTAACAGTAGATTATGAGGCTTGCAAACAACTTTAAAACAGAGGAGGACATGCACACGTGAGTCTCTATAGGGAAGACCATCTGCATTTCTTCATCTGTGAGGTACAATGAATGCCACATTCCCTGGAGGTTATTACGTTTACTACTACGGAATCTATACTGCCAACTCTCGACCAAGCTGGTGATATTGAATTTCTAAAGTAGGCCATATCGCTGCTGCAAATGTAAGCATCCCACCCCCACCTATCACTGCACCAATCCCATATCGAAATCTATGCAAATTCATAATAAATCTGTAAAAGAGTCCTTCTGTCCCCCCCCCCCGTCACTTTCCATGTTAGGCTAGTTCCTCAAGGAATCCCCTGCTCGCTGACTGTGAAGCGGTTAAGGGATTCCCAATGGGGCTCTGAGGATCTGTGGCTCGCACGTAATTACCACAGCGACCAGGGACCAGGAAGGAGGCGGCCATGTTTAAAAGTGCTTCCTAAGTGAAGTCGTTTGAGCCCTCATTGAGGAGAGGACACATTGGCTTTACAGTTGTTCTTTACCCTGACATATTATTGTCCAAATAATGTCTGAATAAATGAATGATACATAAATCCATTGCAAGGAAGGGCTCACAAGACACCACCAATTCATATAAGCCAGATCTAGCAAGATGCATATATCGTACATTTTTAAATGAGACGTTAAAATGACATTCAGAAATCATCGACAAAGCAAAAAACAAATCTATGTTCAGGAATAACTTATCTAACTAATCTTAACTTTTCCAGACCAAATCACCAGAACACTCATTCCTATTTCTGGTCACGTGTACCCTATCTAGTGGGTAATTGACGTACTTCAAACATCTTATTCCACAAAATACTTACGAGAAAATTGGACTCATAATGGTTTTCTTCCACATTTCACAGCTCACACAATCTGCTTTCCCTCTGAATATTTTCATCTCTGCCAGCCTCTGCGGGAAGAAAAACCTGTCCTGACCTGCACAAGTGAAAATCTCTGACTTTTAAATTAGCAGTTCATTTATTTTGCAAACATTAGCTTATTTTGATATTGACAAAATATTTTTTAATAATAATTTTTTTTTTAATCATTTAACATTACAGCACCAATTTTTTTGTGTAGGCACATCGACCTCCCTTAAAGATGTAGCCTCATATCCTTTCCCTATAGAGGGGGAAAGACAGTCTGGCTTATTTACATTTCTTTAAACCAATAACAATGTTCTTGGAAGGCTCTAAGCCCAGGGGAAGATGAAGAAGAGAAGCCACGCCCCCCCCATTACAAACTTAACTTGGCACTACCTCCACCTGTGGTAATCACACCCACAGATCCCCCTGAATCTCACTGGCATCAAGATTAAAACTGGCTGTTAGATTCAGGGCCAATCAGAGTAGACTAGGCTTTTTGGAAGGCAGGGCTTAAAAAGACAGAGGCTGTGTTCGGAAAGCCATACTAACGTCCTACTCGTACTCATTTTGACTTCAATTTGAGTATGTGACGGTTGGGTATGCGAGTTTGGGTATGCGAGAAATTCCCGAATGAGTACTAACTTCCAGGAAGATTTTGGGTATGGATCGATTGGATACTTTTCCTACTCAACCGCCCCACAATGCACTGGGTCAATTCTACCCGCCCAGGAAAATGAAATATTTTTGAGCAAGTTGCTAGGCAACGACATTGTTTGGGGTCCACGATCTGACAACTGTACATGCAGGCATTCATAAACTCTTACAATAGATAAGAGATGAAGATAAATACCTAACAACATTAGAGTTACTAAGTGAAATGAGTGATGTGAGTCTGATAGTGGAGAGAGATCAGAACAGATTGCTGTTCCACACACCGCGGCTCGTCCAGCTCAACTCACAGACAGCTGAGTGCTGTCTGATGAGCCGGACAGAGAGCGTCGGAGGGATCCTTCAAATGCAGCTCATACTGCAGATATGCATCTGTTTTGCCTCAAAACATACTTATAAAACAAGAGATCTAAAACACAGATGATGAACACAGGACTGTAAAAATCTAGTTCAATATCTAACCTGTAGAGGGCGGTTATACGCTAAACAGCGTCTAAACTGCCTGAATCTTATAAGAAGAAGAAGAAATTCTTCATTGCTTGAGTATACTTCAACTGAAAACGTTTCGACGCACCTCGCATACACAATCGATCTTTGAGTAGACAGTATGCAGTATATAGATGGTGAGTATGTAGGATGTAGGACGCTAGTATGGCTTTCCGAACACAGCCAGACTCTGAAACAAAGCTTTTCAGACAGAGGCTGAAAATAGGAGATTCAGTAATGGCACTGTGAGAAATATAAGTTTTCCTGGTTTTTTTGGCACCACACCATGAATACAGTTTCTAGTAGAAACCCCAAAAACTATTTTGAAACTGAATATTAGCATATTATGTGACCTTTAACATTGTTGTGTTAAGCAGCAATGTATTTCTCATTCCTTCAAATGCAGCTCATACTACAGATATGCATCTTTTTTGCCTCAATTGATAAAAAAAAATGTTATGTAAAGTATCCTTGAGAATGAATGCTTCATTCTAAAGACATTTGAAATCAAATGTAATTTGCACTTATGTCTCTCCATAGTATTATTTCAATACCGAGGCTGAGACTATCATCCGGCCCGCATCACTTTGTTCTACCCACACAGACACAGAATGGGCCCTGTAGGGGGAGGGAGCGAGGGAGCGAGGGAGTGAGGGAGCTCAACAGAACCAGGTGTGACAGACATGAACACTAGCACCTCTTTGCCTTTGGGCTGTGTCTCTGATTGAAACTCTCTCTCTGTCTCTCTCTCTCTCTCTCTCTCTCTTGTTGTGTGTTGAGTGCCGTGAAGCGGTGAGATGCAGACTCTGCTTAGTCTGAAAAATTAGTGCCATCAGCGTCTCAGCATGGGGATTAATGAGAGCCCGCGGTGCTGAGCCAGGCAGAGGGCTGCTCATTTGTTTGGTAGACCCGTCTCCATTAAACAGCAATAAGGGGAATTCATGGAGCTGCAGAGCGTAGGGGTTGCGTTGGAGTAGCTTTCCCGCAAAGGGATCCCTCACACAACTACAAGCTCATCGCGCTCAGTTATCTCACATGGATTTAAAAAGCCCATGCAATGCTTCCGGAAGAAAAAACTAAAAATTACATATCTTTTTTTAATCATTTTGCCTCCTTCCTCTTTTTCCCCAATTTACTTGTTCCTTTCATTTTGGCAACCATTGTTTCTAGGCACCGGTTCCTTGGCTCTGCTCCCGTCTTGTGTCTGCGCCAACAAGGCAAGTAATGAAAGATAAATGTCACACACTATGCAGGGAGACGGGCGAGTTGCAATGCACCATATGGTGTGGAGATGTACTGCCGATGAAAATTGTAATCATTAACTGAATAACAAAGCGAACAACTGTTACTGTGTTTCATCATCAGATCTATCCATTGTCTTCCACTTGATGTGCTGTGTGGCTAGGGAAGAAGCCAATAGCCAGGCCTTCTGTTCTGTTTGGCACATACAGGGATGTCAGCGTTGTATTTCGCATGGAGTTTCAAAAGAGGCTTTGAACTGAGCACATTGCATCACCAATATTAGAATAATTTTCTTTGTCATTATTTCATAAAGGCTGGTGAAAATAAAGCCCACAGTCCGTCCAGCAGGGGAGAGCGGGGTGGATAGAGCCAGTGGGTAAGATGAGCTACCCCCTATCTAGGTATCCTTTAAAGAAATGTGAACAAAAAATAAGAAGCTGTAGTTCACATAATGCAATATTGGACTCTAGGACTCAAGCACATGGAGAGACTGGTAAGAAAACCAGACCCCCCCAAAAATGAATTTTGTCAATCAAAGTGAACACATCAAGTTACGAAAATTCTCAGTCCTCTTAATTTACAAATATGTTCAGAAGTTCAAAATGATCAGAATTTTTATTTATTTTGTGTAATTTTATGTCAACATTTAACGTTTAGGTGGCACTATTTACCACTATTGTTTTACCCCTACACCTTGGGGCAAGTTGTGTCATAGCAAAAAAAAAATTGATGGGTCTTTGTTTTAAAAACCACAATAACTCACATAAATGGCTTTAATTCCTGATGGTTCAAAACAACCTAAGGTATAGTATTACACGATACAATTACACTTTAAATTCTCTGTTGAATGATCAAAAAAGTGGTTCATGCTACCCCGTTCTCCCCTAACCCTGCAATTGCAGGTAGATGTATTGACTCGTACGCTTGACCATGCAGCCTCCATGTGAATTTTGCGGTGTTTTCATGGTCCAGCAGATATAATAGAATTGCAGGGAGAGAAAGAAAACCATTTAAAAACAATTAGCATGTATCATTAGGCAGGATGAGAGGAACACACCTGAAAAGAGGAGCGTGTGGAGTAGAGTCAGAGGTATGGGGGGAAATGGAGAGTGAAAATGAGGCTAATAGTCAGGTACAAGGACATTTGTGTCAAGGAGGATCCAGCTCCCCTGCTGGTCCCATGATCTCTGTAAGGCGCTGATGTGAATCATCTGGGTTTATCATGGATTTCAACCAGTCCATGATCTCCTCATCAGTCATTAATGTAATACTCTAATTGCAGCAAACCTCTTTACTATATAAAAATAACATTTGAAGAGGGAGAATAAGCCACATTCAAGCTAGAAACCACAGGTAGACTAAAAATGGCAATTACTGAGTATTTAAATAATTGCAACAGTTGTCCTTTAACCGCATATGGTTGAGATATGAGCTACACCAAGTGACTCAATTGGAAGCTATAGATTCCGGGCTCAATACCAAGAAAGAATTGAACTTGGCATCAGGAATATGCACATCGCATACTCATGTTTACCATCGCGGGCCCAGGCAGGAGCGTTTTAGAGCTATACTGTAGTGGTTGCCAGAGAGACATCAGATAGAGGGGGGGCCAAAACCACGGACTGCTCACACTGCAGCGGACACCTCAGGCCAGATGTCTACACCTCCATGTAGATGTTCACATGTGTTTATAACTAATGACAGGCTTTCTGATGCACATGGAACAGCCTCATCTCCAACCCGTTGAGTGTACAGCACGGGTGAGGCTACTCATAGCTCCCATACCACCACCATGGGCTCACCTTTAGATAGACTTAAATCGCTTCACAATTGAGGATAAAACAGTCATTAACAAGAAAATGAAATAACATCCACCACTCATAAATCGTTTAATTATGAACACTGTGCAAGACCATAATCAGTGAAGCTGATAACAACCGTCAAATGTTTTAAATATCAGGTAACATTTCTCACTTGAGATGTATTGTCCTCTGTACACAAATACCCGCAGCTATCACAACTGTGTAGGCCTGGTCTGAAGTCAGCTTGAGGTGGGTATATTCTCATAAAAACCTCTTCTTTGAAATATTGGTTATATTTATATTATGTATAGTGCGTGTGTGTGCGTGCGTGTGTGTGTGTGTGTGTGTGTGTGTGTGTGTGCGCGGCTCCACCTCCCAATCACGCTGGCTCCTGTACACCTGCCTCCAATTATCATCAGCTTACAGCGGCACATCAACCCCGGGTCTTCAACCATTCTTTGCCAGAACTTTGTCTCCACCACAGTATTCGTCACGCTTCAGGCTTCTTTGCTAAAACATATTCTCTAAAGACTATCCCGCCCGCCTGCCTGCCTGCTAACCCACCTTCCACTCTAGCCTTCTGCCTGGATTCCTCCCTGTGCCACGGGCCCCTTTGCCTCCACCTGTCACCCTGCTTCACCACTGCACTCCATCACAGTAACTTTGCAATAAACTCTTTTAAACTCGGCTCATTGTCTGCATGTTCCGCTCTCGGGTCCAACCGAGGAACATCCCTACAGCCACAGTATAAGACGATCAAAGGCATTTTCTCAACAGGAAAGTCCTTACCACTATGTACAATGCCCGTCTCCTTACTCACAAACAGAGTCGGGTCTGATTCTACAAAGCTACACATCTCACAGACACTCCCAAGACCATATCAAGTGTTCGGCAAATTGCTTCAACTGTGTTGTGGATGGAATTACTATAGAATAACCGTCTTCAAATTGGAAAATTAGCCTCATATCTAACACAACTGTTAAGGTCAGCTCCATGGTCAGCTGCAAAGGCTTTCAAAAGGTGGAGTATATTATAGTGCTATACTCTTTACCATCTCTGTCTCTTATGTGAAGGCTCATCGTGCCCTTCTACAGTTTGATGATTATTTTCAAAAGTCACATTGTATGCCCATGTTCAAGCACACAATTGTATTTTGTGTTTCTACTTAAAACACAAAAAAAATATGGTGTAGTGTCCAAAATAAAAACTTTATATTCCATTGTGGAATCTCCTATTTTTCAGCCTTTTTAATGGTCACAGTTGTAATAATAATTTTGATGCTGTGCCTAACTGTAGCAACCCATTGTGTTTTAAAGAGCCATTACCTTACACTTTACATGACAACTGTAAGTGGTAAGTAGCCACGAGAACATTGCTGGTTTGAATTCCTGGAAAATGTGAGGCCAGCATGAATCCACTCCTCGTGCAGAAGTTTTAGAGCATCTTTACCCTCCAGCTGTGTCCATGTTGCTCTCTACCCCTGAAACTACTACACCTCCCAGGGCTGCTGACTCAATGACAATGTCCTCTGTCTAAGTGTGTGGTTGACTGTGACAGGAACAAATGAACTGAGATGAATCTATAAAACCAGCTCCTCTGGGTAGAAGACTTTGTTTGGCTGACTATACAGCAGCGCTGAATAATAGATGCCTTATTTGAAAATATAACAGCAACACGCGCACACACACACACACACACACACACACACATACACACAATGATTAATTATGATTCTGTAATGAGAAGTTCACCAAGACACACACCACTGGAGTGTCAAATTAAACTCATAATGGACAGCTATTTCTTGTTGATTTATGAAATTCTAAACCTTGATAAGGTCAATTTTTGATACACTACAGTAAATTGGCCTTTTCACCTGTCACGTCATAACACCCAAGCTTATTTCTCCAAAGCATGCATGACAAGCCCAGAAAACCCCATTAGACTTTATGCTTATCTAAAGTGTTAGCAGGAATAAATCTAGCTTTTATAATTAACACAGAACAAATTGTATAGGGGAGAACGGGGTAAGTAGGCACACTTTTTACTCTAGTGAGAATTGCTCATCACCAAAACATCTGTCAATAGCCATTCCTACATTAAATTGAAGCTTAAGGTGTTGGCTAGAAATGTGTGTCTCTCTTTTTTTCCAACTTATTGTAATGAAGAAGTAATTTACCATCAAAGACACTCTGACACATTGTGACAACCAACCCCATCAAGGGGTCGGTTGTCACACACTATGGGGTTGTTTGTCACAATGTTATCTTAATGGGAAAAATCTTAAAAAAAAGGCAAGGAGGCAGAACCAAATTTGAATGTTTAATTGCATTGTCAAGTTGACAAATAGGCCTACATAACGTTCTGTAGCCTTGGCAGCTGGTCTAGTTTGGGATGCACTGGGTTGTTTTGATTTTGTTGCCCTTTTTTCTTTTGCTTGCTAGCTGCCTTTTCCTGCTCTATTCTTTCCTTCTCTGGGGTGTCAGTGAGGATACAGCTTGACAATTTCTTTCGTTATTGGGTTCCTTTTCTGGCTGCAGCCTTGAGATAACATGTGACAACCAACCCCCCATAAAATTTGACGACCAACCCCAACTTGAATTTCTTGCTAGCATCAAGGCCAACAACCATCTGACAACTAATTAGCTTGCTAACCACAATCTAAACTATAGTTTACCCTTCACACTTTCTGAGGGTAACAAGTGTTTTGTTATAAACCCATTGTGTAAAAGCCTAGAAGAAAAATACTGAGAAGCAAAATATTTTGAATTTGACATGAAAAACACAAAACATCCTCTCACCTGAAATGCAGCTGTCTTCCTCCAAGGAAGTCTATGTATGTGACCTCTGATCCCAATTCTGGACCTTTTTTATATCAACATTTCAGAGCTAGCGCGCTCTGGTGGCGAGATATAACGAATGTGACATCCAACCCATGTGACAAATTACCCCGTTCTCCCCTACTATTATTCTGTTGGTTGACCTGCGGTCAGGAAATAATGAGGCCAAATACTTGCAGCAAATGCACTGTTGTAGGTATGCAGTACATGGTTGCCCACACACAAACACACACAGCGCATATCAATCTACACAGCCTTCCATTAACAGGAAACACCATGGGAGTTTGAGGTAATAGTGTCGAGGCAATAACAGTTTTAGCTAATGTAATCAGCACTCTTTATGGGTTTTGAGCTCATGGGGCTTGTGGCATGCAAACAAACTAATTTTCCTTTGGTAAAAAATGGAAGCTAGATTGAATAAATGTAAAATGTGCATGTCCTTTGTTTAGAGTGTAGTGCATGATGAATACAAGATCATCACATCAAGTGTTTGCTGAACGACACTGCAGTAGATACTCTGTACGGGTTTGTTCCATAGCTGCTTTACGAGCTGTCCCTTTGGGAAAAGTTGCCAGCAGCTCTCGTCAAAAACATAATGGGCAAAATCCATTTTTTTGTTCAGCCTTTGCACACCATTCCCCCCCAAAAAACAGCACTCGGGCCTCCCCTAGAACACTAGAGCTTCAACTCAAATGACTCCGAAATGTTCAAATTCATTACACTCTGATGCTGGCGGGAGTGCTGCCTTACAAATAATCAGTGTTGTGTTAAATGAAAAACAAAGTTATCCCAGGCCAATAGCCCCTCATATGGTAAAATTAAGTTTGTTACATGCTGATATTCAAAATGACTTTCTCTATGCTCACAGGCCGCATCAACTGCTGGAAATCCTCATGAATGTGATCTGTGAGGAAAACATCCATCTATACATGTATAGTACAAAACTGTAAATTCCCAATAGTATCCACTCATCCACTCAATCATCAGACTCGATGTACATCATTGTTTTCCTGGTGGTGGTATTGCAAAGTGGTCTGTGGAAGATTCAAAAAGATCTACAGAAATGATCATTTAAAAAGGACTAGAATGCATTTGTATTACGCTTTTATCCAAAGCAATTTACTTTTTAGTTCTCATTCACCCACACACACACACACACACACACACACACACACCAATGACAACACTGATTAAATTAACCAGTACTGACATAATTGTTCCCCTTATTAAACTTTTCATTACTACATTACAAAAGGCATGAAAATGTGTGTCTGGCATTTATTCCTCAGGACACAGGCCGTGGCAATACTCTCCTCCCAGGAAGAACAGCATCCCCCAATACCACATTGTGTACAAAGTGACAAAGATGATTTGAAGGCATACAATTGGGACATACTATTACTTATGTATTTCATCATAAAATTGCTCATTGAACGGTAACTTCCGGTGTGCAATGGATTGTGGGTCAGAATCACCCAAAAAGCTGCTGATTGCCACACACCAGACTGGATGTAGTAGGGCATCAGGGTGTTTTTCAGCATGCTGCATCTGACCACATGTATTGGGACATCCTAAATCTTTTTCTAGCATACTAAATAGCAGGGAAGTATGGGGATTGGAGCACAGCCCACAAGAGTCAAAGTTTAATCGTTTTTTTCCCACATAACCACTATCCATGACCTTATTATTGTAACCATGGTGACAAAGGGCCCCTAATCTTAAAGTGAATTAACCCAAACCATGTTATTTCCCGGAAAACTTAGCAAGTCGTTTTTTTGTGTCACATAATGAAATGGATTTATTTGCACCAGTTAATTGTAATAGTTTTGGAAAGCGCAGACAGAGAAATGTTGTTGTTGTTCTGCTGATAGGGGTGTCACGTTATGAGAGAGGGAACAAAAAGTAATTCCATTGTTTATCTGGCGCTTATTACAATGCTAATAAAACCATTGCCACTGTGAAACTTTACAGAGTTGTAAAATCCTTGTCTCTTTGTATTATAAAGCCGGCTCCTGAAACAATAAAAGCCTTTGCTGTTAGTCTTGGTTAGCTTTAACAGCCCGGTGCTGAACCAACAGCTTGTCTACAAGCGCTGAAGCAGCATGTCAGCAGCTCCACTCCTCCATCAGTGTCACAGTGTGGATGTGGTAATGCACAGGGCTGCACTAGTGTCTTGTGCCACTGCCTTTGCACTCCAATACAAAATCAATATAAGTCAGTGAGTTGGTAAAGCCTTAAAAGATGCTTAAGGTTGCAGTATTGCTCATACAATGTGACCCAAAAACGTGAGTAGTAGTAAATGAAATCACATCTGTTCTATAATGGTTTTTCATTGCATCGTCTCTACTCTACTCTCCTTTCCTTTGGTATCAGGTAATTTTTTGAAGGGGGTTTTCCAGTACAAGATAGAACCAATGATAGCGCGCGTCTATGTACAACGATACGTTGGCTAACGATAAGCGCCTATGTGTTTCTACGCAGTCTTAACCCTTGTGCACCCTTAACTTTTACTATACACAGGACACCCAAGGCCAAAAAAGGCCTCTCCCAAAAAACTGCCTTATACAATAATGTTTTTTTTTCTTTTTTTATAAACCATTTACCCTACTTGAGCTGTTTACATACATATTTAATATTTGTTGAATTTCCTTTGCTTTTAATTCTTAAAATGCCTGTTTTTGGGTCAAAGTTAGTCTTTTTTTTTCAAAAAATGAAAAAAAAAATTTTTTTCTGATATAATAGATGCAGACTGGATTTTTTGAAGTGGAATAACTAGAGTATAGGACATGTGATTGATTTACACAAACATTTTTTGATGCATGTTTAGTTTTTGCGCACGCTCCGATGCAAATAAATTGTTACACAGAAGACCCTAAGGCCAAAAAAAGCTTCTCCCAATTAACTGCCAAAAAACCATTATACAGTAATGGTTTTTTTTTACTTTTTTTTAATAAACCATTTACCCCACTTGAGCACTTTACATACATATTTAATATTTGTTTATTTTTCATTGTTTTAAACCCTTTTCAGACTAGTTTTTGTGATGAAGTGAGACTTTTTTTCTATAAAAATAATAATAACTAAAACACTTTTGATACAATAGATGCAAGATGGATTTTTTTTGGTGGATTTTTACGAGATCGGATCTATTAATCATCAACGAAAAGATTGACATTCATGCATTTTAAATTTTTGAGCAACAACAACATTTATTTAACAAAAAAACACAAACAGAACATTAGAACAGGCTAACAACATTGGCCGCGTTTCCCAGAATCGATCGTTCTTTGGGGCCAAAGGGTCGAAAGAAGGGTTCGCCAAAGAACGAGCGTTAAGATACGGGTGTTTCCCAGATGGCTTCTTTGGTGCCTTCTTTGGAGAACGCGTAAGTTGAAGCGAAAGAGGCTCTTTGGTGGGAGCTGTCCACCGCGGTCGTGCTGAAACTGAATAAATCGATGCCAGGCGAATCGATCACCCACCTCTTTATCAGCGCATAAGTCACACACAGCGCCCCGTGGTCTCCCCCACACAGGTGGAATTAGGCTACGCATGTATCGTGTGTGTGTGTGGGTGCGGGGGGGGGGGGGGGTGTGGCAACAAGTGTATCCAAGTAGTAATCAAGCCCATTAGCGCATATATACCCCGTGGATAGGCACACACATGTGAGAGTGGAAGAAAGCGGCAGAAAAAGAAACAAGCGGGCACCGTCGTTTACCGCGGAGGAGATGGGCGTTAGTGGACGAGGTCTGGCAGCACCGGGCAGTTTTATTCGGGGGAACAAGGGGCAAAAAGAACATCACGGTGAAGAACCGTGTTAGGCAGGCCATAGCCGAAAATATGTCCCCCTCCATCCCATGTGGCCTGCGTGACTGGCGTGCTGTGAGGAAGAAGTGGCAGGAGTTCCAGAACCAAACAAAAAGGAAGAGTGCGAAGGTTTCACTAATCAATCTCCCTTCGTTGCAGGTGATGCAGACGCCCAGTAAAGACAGCGCAGAGTAACCCCTCCCCCATATGGTTTCAATAAACTACTTTGGTTTCCTTTTCAACCATGTATTGTGTGTATCATTTTGCATTGAAATGAGAGTGTCAAACCTATAGCAACAAAAAGTCCCAGGCAATTTGTAATTTATCTAAGCGTAGGTTAATGACGTGTGCGTATAGTGTGCCCTTTCAACAGCATTCCAGTGCCAGACTTTCAGGTAAAGCACTCGGACACTGCAGCAATACTCATAGTGTGCAGGACGTTACATGTAGCCTACATCTGCTGGTTCTGTTTATTTATTTCAGCCTTCAGGCCTGAGAGTATATGGGTGATGTGGTGGTTGTGGGTTTATGGTTTAGTGATCAGTGCTTGGTGACTGGTGGTAAAGGGGTAGGGGCTGGGGGTTGTTGGACCTCAGAAGAGGTTGATATGTTCTTAAAAACGCAGCGCAGTCAGAAGCTGCATCTCCGGGCTGAAGGAAAAATTGCATGTGTGTGGAGACACCAGAGTGATCAGCCGTTGGATCTCCGCACGGCCGGGGCAGTCGGTACTTTGCCTGGACGGCCCGGTCTGATAGCACGTCCAGTGGGGAGAAGTGCCGACGCACGTATGCATTTATGTAAACCGTCTGGCTTCGCGCACGGCGAGGCTGTTGTAATGCAGCCATGGTTTCTCACACGCGCGGACT
Organism: Ammodytes marinus; assembly: GCF_949987685.1. Lineage (NCBI taxonomy): Eukaryota > Metazoa > Chordata > Actinopteri > Uranoscopiformes > Ammodytidae > Ammodytes > Ammodytes marinus. The sequence goes on along the minus strand of NC_137216.1, from coordinate 10,623,991 downwards.
TTGGCAACGCCTTTATAGCAGGTGGAGCCGCTCTGGATGAGGTTCAGCTGAGTTCAATTAAATCTGTTTCCTTGATATCTGCCACAGGGTTGTGGATGTTTTTTTATGTGTAGTACTATAAACTCACATGTGTGTGGAAAACGTAAACGTGTAATTCATTAAAACATTTTTTTTCTCTACTATTAGTTTATGTTTATTGCGCCAGGTCCGCATTGAACATTGTTTTATTATTTCGAAAAGTGGAGGAAATACATTTCCCTGACGCAGCATGATCACTGACGATTTGGTCGCTAAGAAGGTTGAAAGAGTGGGTCAGCGCCGTCGTACAGTTCCATCTTAGTGAAAGTACTACTTTCGCTAAGAACGAATCTGGGAAACGCATTCTTCTTTCACAGCGTTCTTAAGAGCGCTCCAAAGTAGTACTTTGCCCAAAGAGGCTCTTAACGATTCTGGGAAACGCGGCCATTGTGTGTGTGTGTGTGTGTGTGTGTGTGTGTGTGTGTGTGTGTGTGTGTGTGTGTGTGTGTGTGTGTGTGTGTGTGTGTGTGTGTGTGTGTGTGTGTGTGTGTGTGTGTGTGTGTGTGTGTGTGTGTGTGTGTGTGTGTGTGTGTGTGTGTGTGTGTGTGTGTGTGTGTGTGTGTGTGTGTGTGTGTGTGTGTGTGTGTGTGTGTGTGTGTAGAGAGAGAGCGAGAGAGAGAAAATACATTTGACAGAAGGGGCACAGACGCTGGGTGCATGCTTTGCAAATTTTACATTTGCTGCAGGTCACAAGGGTTTTTCTTTTGCTAGGGCAAGTCATGCAAATCCGTCGAGGGGTAGAAGTCGAAGGAAGTTCTTCCTCTAGCTCTGAGGAGCGGCGTGCTCCCTCGACCAATGTGACTGCCGCTGGGGTCTGAGGCAGCCTTGAACGGCTCTCGATCAGCGGGGAGACCAGGGGCCGGTTTCCCGATAACGTCATCTCTTAGCGCGCTACGAAGACTCCTACGTTATGACTTACTGTTGTTTACCTCTGTAGTCGTGGTTCCCGAACGGTCTCTTAGGAGTCTTCTTAAGAAACAGTCCCTACGTGGCTCGTACAGGGCGCTGTCCAGTGCTGAAATCGATGGCTCAGAGTTCGATTTTCCATTTCCTGCTTATTTCATGCGAAGCTGCATGACAAGTCTTTGCGAATAAAAGATTACTAGAAATCCTTCTAAGCCGAAACATTTATTTAACACCTCTTGCTTTATAATCTAAGTATCTTTAAGAACAATAATCACGTTTCGTGGTGGGTCAGTAAGGAAACTGAAAGTAGAATATCGCCAATGGCCTATATCAATAAAAACAGACGGCCCAAACAGCGTCCAAATGAGCTAAAATCCAAAATACAATAAACAGTAACATGGCACACTTATTTTAAGGTAAGCTTTAATTGATTATTCATTAATTTTTTCACACGTTTACATGTTTTGAGGCGGAGAATCTGACGCACACTGCGGAGCTGTCAGCTGAGCCGGCTCAGCTGACAGCTCCGCAGTGTGTGGAACACAATGCGATGGTTCTAGTGTTAACCTTGGTCGAACGTATTACCATAGCCTATAGGCCTACTGATTTAAAAAAGGTAGCCTAGGCTATAGAAAAATATAGAAACAGCGGAGGAGATTAAGATTGTTTCCAGCAATTATTTTCTTCATGAATGACTTGTGGCAGTTCCATGCGCAACAGGGATGTCACTCGTGTCCGTTTTACGCATGGTGCTTACGGAAGGAAATGTGGGGGTCTGTAGTAGCCAAGCCTATCTCTGGCGATGCCACAGCGATCGCAGGGACTTCACTTGTCATTAAACTTATAAATCTGACTGTATTTCATATCAAAGGGACACAGCGATGACTGTATTAAATATCAAACTGATAAAAACGATCCGACTGTAGGCTGTAGTGTATCACGTATAAAGTAGCCTATTTTCATATTGACGGACATCGCATCCAATCAGTTAATGCTGATTGTCAAGTCAGTTAGATGACTATGTAGGCTACTTATAGTTTGAACACTTTGTGAATCAGAGTGAATGGTATTCTGCTAACATATATAGCTTACTTTAAATGTGATATGTACGCTATATACAGTTATCGTTTTTAACAGTTTGTTATTTAATACAGTCATCGCTGTGTCCGTTTGATATGAAATACAGTCAGATTTATTAGTTAAATGACACAAATGAGAGCTGAAACATCCCTACGGTAGAGCTAAGAAGGCTCTGCGGGCGTTCCAGACCAACCTTACCAACGTAGGACGTACGAAAGAGATTCGTAGCAAAGAACGTTTCGGGAAACAGGCGAAATGTTAAGTAGGAACTCTACGTAGGGGTTACGAATGACGTAGCGTTAAGAAGGCTCTACGAAGGCTTTGGGAAACCGGCCCCAGAGCTCTCCCCAGCTCCTCCAAAAACAGCCGCCGCTTGAAGGTTTTCCCCCGGTTCCATATAGGGTCGACTTCAGACTAGAGGACGAAGGCATTGAATGCCGACACGTCGACCATGTTGCAGAACAAGACTACCGGCCACCTATGTGTCTTTCTCCGGCAGCTGTATGTCCCGAGAACCTGTTAACTCTCGGCTCTGAGCTGTTCTTCATTCTTATCCACATGACTAAAATCTATAAAATACTAAAAATGTATTGGCTTTGACACACACACACACACACACACACACACACACACACACAGCTTTGGGAGAGTTTCAGTGAACATTTGTGCATGCTGGGTGAGCAGCCACCTGAAAGCCCCAAAATAGCAGCTTTTAGCTGCATATACTGTATATGGAAGCACATAGAGACACACATATGCACACACAATAATTTCATACAAAACACACAGACACGACCCTTAGGTATCCATATAGATCCTAACCTTTCATTTATTTCTCATATTTCTTTTGTATAGGGCTGCAACTCAAAAAAAATGACAAATGATAAAAATTCTTGATTTTTTCTTGTTTTGTTTAAAGGTCCCATATTATGCTAAATGCACTTTTTAAATGTGTTCTAACATATCCATGGGTCCACGGTGTGCCTAGAGACTGCCAAAATATCAAAAAAAATAACAATATCTCCTTTTCTCACTCTCCCCCTTTCTGAAACCCCCACCCCTCCCCCCCAATATACTCCAGTCAGAATTCTCCTCGTTTCTGACCTCAAACTGGAAAGCCAGAAGCTTCCACTGTGCATCCCACACCCCTATTTCTTATTGGTCCACAGCCCTGACAGAGGGCGAGGCGTATCTGGCTTTGCTTCCGGACAGGGGGCGGGGGGAGCTCAAAGATTGTATATTTACGAGGGGAGCTGCAGCTCTTTTAAAAAAATAGGCCATTGTGAGATTAGCTGAATATCAGTATAGTACAATAAATTATCTATTTTCAGCAAACAATTAAAGAAAAACGTATTAGGGACCACTAAGACCATATAATACAGTGTTTCCCCTACCATTATACAGGCCTGGCGGGCCCGCCAGGCCAACGGGACCCCCCGCCAGGCCAACAGCTGCCCAAAAAAAAAAAAAAAAAAAGTAAAAAAAAAAAAAAAAAAAAAAAAATATTAATCTTTTTTTTTTTTTTTTTTTTTTTTGTCTGCGCTACGCCGCGCGATGCACGTGTGCATTCGGAGCGCACATGTCAAACAGGGAAACTGACGAGAAAGAACCTTCCTTTATAGGTCCATGGCATAGGCTACACTGGAGATATTTAGGACTCAGTAACAGGGAGTTGAACAGGAAAAAGTGATGAGCAAAAAAGAAAGTTAAAGTTGCTACGTCGCCATGGCAACCAATCTGTATCAACAGCTGAGACAGCGCAGCAAGTTATCTTGAAAACAGCAGGCTATAGTAGCCCTACAAGCTTTATTTTTTGGTATTTTCAATGCTACTTTATTTTTATGTTTTAAATTGAGAACTAGGCTACATGAAATATAATGGGTCGGAATACAAAATGTTGCTTATTTTGCACACATTTTGATTGATAGGCTAATCATGATGTGTAGCCTAGGTTAATTCATTTATTTTAAATTAATATTTGATAAATTAAAGAAAATGTTTCATGATCCAGATTATTCCAGAAAGTAATACTAGACAGGATATACCTGTCTATATTAGGTCTTCGTGTTTATTGTATTTTATTTTCATATCTATGTGTTTTTCTTCAATAGTTTATATGGCTTGTGTCTCCAAATTATTCCATAAAATTGTTTTAGGCAGGACATATGACAGCTGTTTACAGAGCAAAAAAAATAAAATCAGATTTAGCTTCTCAAAGTGCACCAGTTTGATGCATTTAACTTTAAAAAGGTAAAGGTTTTCTTCCGCAGGGGCATGCCCCAAGACCCCCCTAGAAGGTCCATTCTCCCCCAGCAGTCTCAAAAAATCCTGAGGGAAACACAAAATGTACAAACGTACCGAATGTGAAGGTATAACCCTATGCCCTGATTTGTAGCGGGCTGTCAAAAGAGGCTCATCCATAATACAGTTAGTTTTGGTCAATTTCTACTACAAATTTGGTACGCACGCCGCGCGCATACTCTTTATCAGCTTTTACCACCGGGCCTAAAAACAATTCTAGGGGAAACACTGTAATATGGTACCGAAAAGTGTATAATATGGGAGCTTTAAGGGAGCATTTTGACTTACCAGTAAAGCAGGAGTAAATGAATAATTCAGCTAAATAGGGGCAACAAGTATAATTTTGGTGTCTTAAGTTTGGGATGCATGCCTAATATCATCACATTCACATATATCTGTCAACATAGCTATGGTTTGAAAAATAAAGGTTTTTGCAGATTTGAATGCTTTCAAATTGAGTAATTTTTTACAAACAAGTTTGGGTGTGTGAAGTTTGGCTGTCTGTACACACACACACAAACCATAAGTTCTCAATATCCACATATAAACCACACACTGGTATCCTTACCAACACACTCACACCATTTAGGTTGAAATATTTTTTTTCCATTGACCTTTGGGGGACAACAATATTGCAGTACTGACAACCAGAGAAGTAACCTGTCATTCAACCCCATGCAAAATATAGGGTACCCCCAGTTAGTTGTGTTGAAAATCACAAATGTGTATGCCTTGTGTCAAGGATAAAAACAATAAATCATAAACTATATTTTATGCTTGTTTGTCAGCAGGATCAAATTTGGAAAAAACAGACGTTTTCAATGGAAGTCAATGGGGGCCGAAAATGGTCTTAGGGTCTTCTGTGCAACAAAAAAATGTCCTGCCTTTATAATAGGTGTTAGAAAGTTGCTGAGTAGAAATTCAGAAGTTATCTGCAAAAAAAATAACCCTGGCCAAAATGTGTTAGGCTAACATAAGCACAGCCAAAGTTATTCAAAAAACTTAACAAAAAAAAGGCCAAAAGGCCAAAAATGGTCCCAGGGATGCATGAGGGTTAATCATGTCGATTATTTACGCATTTTGTTTTTGGATGACCAAGTAGGTACCATGTACTTTTTCATCGTGGAAAACCAAAAAGAGTAGAGTAGAGTAGGTACCATGTGATGGAAAAGCGCCATGAAATACACATTAGATTGAGAACTGAAAAGCAATGCGCGTATATGTCCCTCATAATGAACACACATGTGCACCCGAGGGACTCTCTCCTCTCTCAGCACTCCCATTTTCTCATCACAGGCATGCTTAGTTTATATTCCAGATGTATTTAACCATCTTAACGACTTGAATAGTGCAATGGCAGGTGCCTTTTAATGTGCACGCACAAATGTTGCAGCTGGGGGATATCAGTGTTTGGTATCGGGAAACGGTGGACTACTTGATAGCAACTGCTTTACATAACATACATCCCCCTGATACAAGCTTTAATGATTGTATCACCATAATAAACAGATGTTTATTTATCAAGTAAATCAAGGTGAGTTCACAGAGTTCAGGCTCATGTGCTGCATACATACATACATACATGATCACATTTCCATTATATTCAGCAGCAGCTCTCTTGTTATTTTATACTAATGGTCATTCAAGTGGTTTCATTCAGACACACCACTGATGATCATTCTAGCTGCTATTTCACAATTGATTGGAGGAGATGATGATAATCAACTTTGGCCATATAGTTTGAATGTGTTAAAAGGTAATGAGCATGACCTTTGAATGAATTCAAGAAAGACATTTATTATTATTTATGATAAATGTAATATTAAACTTGTGACCTTTGTTGTACCATCCAGTGTCTCTGCATGCATTTGCTGGCCCACGGCACACTGTCTTAGTGGATTCCAAAATACCCCTATGGTTCAGTGTTCAATGAGACAGGATAAAATACTTTCAAATTATGACTCCCGGACCGTTTGCGTTAAAATATCCCCCCCCCCTTGTGATACAGAATTAATTGCCTTTTGTTAACTGTCTTTGCCAAGTGACTGTGGATTGCAGATACTCTTCAAAGAGCCAGAACACCACATTAGTTCTCTTCAATCAGCCGCCGAATCTCAAAAGTGGCCTTTTAAAAAATCGTCTCGGGCAGCGCAGAGATCATTATGGGAATCACTGCATATTCTATCTTCACAAGTGTGTGTGTGTGTGTGTGTGTGTGTGTGTGTGCTCTATTTAACTTTTCACAGTTCAACTTCAAAAGGATTGCTGAAGCCACTGAAGGCCTCGTAAAAAAAATTGCTTGATTTCAGGGTAATGCATTCCTTTTGAGTGAATAAGGGAATGTATTTGACTGTCCAAAACTAGATTCTCTTCTCTTAATCTGGTGTTCAAAATCCAGATTTGTCTGATCACTATCCAATTAACCAACTTATGATTGCCAGATTTTAGTGCACCCAGTTTGTTGTGTGTTACTATATTTGTTGTTTGATCTGTTTCCGCAACAAACAAAAAAAACGCTGCGTATGTGTTCTGCTGAAGATCTTTTCTTCATTTAGTTGTGTTTTGGCAGGATTAATTTGCACGTTTTTGTCCGTTTGCATATTTTGTTACACTTCAGCGACTTGAGCTCTCTCTGCCACCGCACAAGTGTGACATGATTTGCCCTAACAGCTTGCTTTAGAATTGTGGCCTGATAAACCACTGTTACTGTTAATGTAAATATTGGTACATTTCAGTAGCTTTAGAAGCCATATTGTAGAAATGATCAACATACCCATTCCTGTGCATGTTTTCCAGTCCAACACCTTAATAATGTTCGGTATGGAATAGTAATAGTTATCATTGAATATCTTTACTGACTTTTTTTTTTAGCTAGAACTCAAATGAATCTTCCATTGAAAGACTTGCATTCAAAAGGCTTTATCATACTAAATGAGTAAGTGTAACATGTGCTTAGCAGTAATGGGTTAAGTATTATTTGGAGTTCAGGAAAAAGGTGATGTTTGATGAGTTTGAACAGCAGAAAAGACATGATCAAGAAGCATTATTGTGAGAAAAAGCATTGTGGAGGAATCATATCTTAAGGCCAACAGTGATTTTTATTCTTATTCATAAATTCACAGATACAGTAAACTTTACTGCATAATAGCATGCCGCACCTTTGCATAACAGACATAATGGTATCAGAAAATACACATGTATTTGTAAAAATTTATTTTCTCGCTGAACCTTAATGGTCACTGGAAATAACATCTTAAAAGGAGGTTCAAAACTAGCTCTTCTAGTTAGGAGAGTCCATCAGAGTGCTCTCCTGTATTCTGAATTAGAACTGGCATCCTTATAATGAGACGTACAACCCATAAAGTGACATCAAATGGACTAGGCTTTAGTAGCTCTGCCTTGGAAGAGTAGAGTTACATGGTGTGCGTCGCTCCCTTTGTTCATGGTACTTAAGCCTTGATACTTTAAATCATTATTCCAATGCAGCGTGAGAGAGGGAATGCAGTTGAAGCTCTGATCTAAGAGACTGCCCAATGGAGTGGACTTCTGTATTAGTGTGAGGGGGCTTCACAGGACAGACAACTCTACTGGGGTTAACGGAACACAGTGTTTCATGTTTTTGAAGGACTTGATATCGATTGTTGGGAACTGGCTTTATTTCTTTGCTTGGGAGAATAAAAAAAAACTTTTAGCCTTTGATGTGGTTTCATTCTGTGTTCCATAAGCACCAAATTCAGCCAGGGACCATGGAAACAAGCTGCAAAATATTCTCTGAATATAGAAAAAGGTGAAAAGCTTGAGCATCCTTGAGCAAGACCCTGGATAAATGCTGGAGTGTATATTCATCTATGACTGTATTCTGTTCCAGCCCAACCTGTTCCCAGAAAAACTCTTCATTTATTGCAAAAATTATTGGTTCTATTTCACTTCGAATTATACATATTTGTTTTATACAGCCTAGATTTCTATATTCATTTAAATATTGGAATATGTTTTACACATTACCTGTGTGTAGCGTGGCTTGTAAGAGATCGAAATGTAACAACTACCCAAAATATAACAACGGCCCGAAATGAAAAAAATAACAAAACCCATAATTTAATAACTGGTCGATAATGTTACACAATCCTTATCCCCAAAAACATATTTTAAAATAGTTTAAAGGTGGAGTCAGCGATTCTGGAGAATGCTTGTGTCGAAAACACTTCTGTCAAAATCATAGATAGTAAATAATATGGATGTAGCATCCGGGCTGACCTCAGTTATTCACACGGCATCCAATAATCCTGGTTTGTGTGCGTCGCCATTTTGTGAGGGGGAGGGAGATAGCAGACGTATACCTCCGAGGCAAAGTGAGGGACAACGGGCGGAGAGCCACTCAAGAGATCGCGCCAATACATTTTAACCTCCAAAAGAATGAAAACTAGCGTGGTCCAAAAAAATTCAGCCCCCTCAGTGTTGTCATGGAGATATGACCTAAACATACAGACTAAAATGGTTTTGTGGCCCAGGCTGTAAATAGGTTTAATAATGCTGTGAAAACAGCATGTTTAACATTGGAGTCAATGAGAAATGGCTGTCTTCTGCATACAGCCCCCAGTGGCACTTCATGGTTACTACAGTTGTGGTCACTTCCTTATTGGTTACTGGTAAAAATCGCTGAGGTTGGGGCTTGGTCAAAACCAGTGAATATATCATCACGATCCGCTGGCTGTTCATAATGTGTGTGGCTTGGGAAAAAACTTGTGTATGTAACACTATGAGCCTTGAATTACATTAAAACTGAGAAAAGAAAAGAATGCTTGTATTGATACAACACTCTACATTGAAGCAATTAACACTTTAATACAGAAATTATCGACCGAAAATGTAATAAATTCTTACATAAAGGGCAAAGTAAATGTAGCCTATGTTATGCTCTCTGTTACACGTCTTCCTCCTCCAGTTACTGGGAATACTTGTGTCTCTTATGTGTTTCTCCTGGCTTCCCCCTGTGCATGAAAATGTGTGAAATGAAAGTGTTGGTATGTTGTGTGTTTGACAAAAGCTTCACTGCTCTTCAGGTGGACCTCACTCTATGAATATTTGATTAACCTGTCTATACGTGTTGTGTATGTATCTTGGTTGTCAAAGTTTCTCTTGTGCCCTGTTGCAGACATGTTGAACCCTTGAAGGGAACAGCACGATGCTTCTCTCGTGCAAAACTGGATTGTATTCACAATGCTGAATCTTGGAGTGCCAAGGCCTACAATAAATATTAAACAAAACTTTAAGTACGAGATTACAATTAGAATGTTTATGAGTTGAGCAAAAATAAGAACATGCCAATTAAGTGCATACAAACATACTGTCATCACTTTCTCTCCTGTTGGCCCTCCTGTCGTAAATCATGGTTATATTGCTACCAAGATATTTCTATCTCTCTCATTTGATTTCTTCTCTGCAAGTTGCCAAATGCCAAGCTAATGCTGAGAAATGAGGAAAAGCTTCATTCTCACAGCAATAACCGCTTCCCATACACAACTGCAAGCTTTCCATATTTGCATATTGGCTTTCATTGCCTCCTGCGTTCTCATTTTCGAGGTCAAGATTTAATTTGGGGTTTCTACAAGAAACTGTTTTCATGGTGTAGTGTCCAAAAATAACTTCATGTTTCTCACACTGCCATTAGTGAATCCCCTCTTTTCAGCCTTTGTCTGAAACTCTACTCTATTGGCGCTTTTCCACTGCATGGTATCAGCTCAACTCGACTTGCATTTTTGGCGTTTCCACCGCGGAAACATGGTACCTGGTACCGGCAGCTTTTTTTGTTATCGCCTCGCTCTAGGTTCCAAGCGAGCTGAGCCGATGCTAAAAGGTGACGTCGGCAGACGGCTGGCCGCTGATTGGCCAGACGGTAGTCTGTGGCCAATCAGTGGCCGGCCGTCTGCCGACGCTTCTGATTGGCCAGAGACTACCGGCTGCATTCTGTTGTTTATTCTCCCCAACTCTCCAGGACTTTTGAGTGTATTTACGCCACGTGCAGCCTTCTCTGGCTCTTTCATTTGATGTACATCACAGATCCGAATTTTTTTCCATATATTCGCTAAGCTCACCCAGTTGTGTTGGTTGTTGGGGAAGTTACTTTAAACATACGAGAGGAGACATGTAGGGCAGCTAGCAGCTAGGCTAAATAGTCGTATGGAAGTCCTAAAAACACGTATCCTGAAACAAGCACTTAACAGTCAACTGTGTCATGCCCGTGTTTACGTGCATAAGGATGTACGTGACGCATCCCTACAGCTGACTGTGTGGCAGTCACATCGGGACACCAACCCTCCCTTTTAATGGCCCGTCACAATATTCTTCAACTTCTTTTAGCAAACGGACACAAGGGGGGTATTTCTTAAACATTTTTCTTCCGTGTTTTTGGCGGTTGGTTCAGTTAATAGTGCAACAACTGCTCGTGATTTCTGCTTTGCTACTTTGCTCCGTAGTTGGCTTTCAGCCCCTTTGTATGACGACCCCGCCCACGTTCAGGAGCCTTGGCCCTTAATCTAACTGCCAGTTAGGGGTATCTAGGGGCAGTGCTTAAGTTGTTTGGTAATGCGGGGGCGTGGCTTACCCCCTTATGATGTCAGAGGGGGAGATACATCTGAATGGGGTTTTTGAACATAGATTTTCAGAAAGGTGGAGAAAAACCTGGGAACCATTTTTAGATGTTTTAAAAAACATGAAAAAGTGCATGTTGTGAGGTGAGATGAACTTTGAGGTGATGACTTTTATATTACGTTTACTGGCATATTGCATTGCCCTTACTAAACCCTCACATGACCTATATGTAGGAGCCTGCAGCCATGTAAAGGCAGTTGCAATCAACTGTAAAGCATACAAGAGGCTCTGGAGACAGGGTAAACGTTGGGACATTGTTGTCAGTGTCCTCTTCTGTTAAATCAGTGCCAGACTACTGTTGACTTCAGTAAGCAACATTGGCAAGCTGGCAGGATGTCAAACCATATCTCTCAAAATCACTTGAGGACTGGGGACACATTCATACACTTGTTAAGTTGTACTATAGTTAGAAAAAGTAGACCTTTGCGAAAAGAGACTATTTGGTTTATTTAGCATTTGTACCAACATATATCAGCAAGAGGATGGGGCTCATTTCTCAGCAGCAAGTTGAACATGATTTTGTTTTTATAAATGTTTTCTATTGCAGAACATTGTGCTCTTTTTGTGCTCAATCTATATATGATTGGTTGGTTGGTTTGTGCTCTAATGTATTTTCTTCCATCATGCATCAGTGAGGCTCAGCTAAAGCTCGGAGTTTGGGTTATCTATGAAGTCCATTAAATACAATTATATCTGGAAAAATTGTTGATCATTTGGATTTTTCAAATCAATTAATCCTCATTACACTATGACTTACTTTTCAGGGGAATAGGGTTAATTGTTTAACTTTTAAATATCATGAAACATTTGAAACATTGCCAGTTGATTACTTACATTAAAACAATAATTATTACTATAACAATGTTATTCTGAAATGTTTGAATAAATATGCAAATTTGGCAATATCTAACTAATTATGCGTATATTTCTGTGTGTTTTTTTTCTCCTAAATGTTGGATACAGCCTTTTTTCATGTTATAAATCGAAAAATGTTATGTACAGGTCTTATAGATTCCTTTTTGGCTTGTTTTTAAGACAAAATGCGTCACAAATCAGACAATTAATGAAGAAATCCTCCTGTGATTACCTTCAGAATAGGGCTAAGAATGATTATGGAGAGTTAAGTTGAGATTTATTGAGTGTTGAAAAAACCAATGTTGAGATAATGGCTGTAAAAGATGATTGTATAGGAGATACATATGCAAACAGACAATGTTTAATCAAATAAAATTATTTATACTAGTATGAAAGAAGACATGTTAGATAACATGTCTTCTTTCATACTAGTATAAATGGTAAGGTATAGTATACCTTACCATTGACAGATTAACATGAAAAAAAATATTGAAAATTGCCTATTTTTTTGAAGATGAGAAAGTCACATTGCAGAGTCACGTTAAAGACGCTATTAGCTCAAGGGCTTTCTCTCTTCAAAACGGTGCCGACTCCCATGTATGGAAAGGTGGGTAGAATCTGATTACCTCAGGGAGTGTTTTCGTGTGTCCTACAACCTATATCTCCAGACCTATCTTATTTCCCCTCTCTCCCTGAATAAACAGCCCATATCTCTGGCAAGAAGCCACCATTGATTGTCCCTTCTTTTCTCAAAGCGTGGTGCCTCACTGCTCTGCCCCTTGTGACAGGATTCAATCCAGCACATAACACTTCATTCAGATTGAGCCGACAGATCGTTTTGACCATGGAGCAAATTGGGTTGAGAGATGAAAAGATTCCTTTGTCTTTTTTCTGTTCAAACTTTAAAATATGACCGGCAAGCTTTAACGAGATTACTGAGGTCAACGAGGATCAATTACCATTAAAACTGCTGCTCATTCCTCCACTTATTGTTATTGGAAGTCATAAATGGATCGAGCCCTTTTCCCAAATGCATTAAAGACATTATTGTTTTTTACTCTGAACAATCTGGTCATAATCCAATGATGTAATGCTTGAAGTCAAAGAACATTAAAAATACACTGTTGTCTCTTTCATGCCTCTTGGGAAATATAAAAAAAATCATTATATTCATGTTGTACAGTGGGCCGCTTTACCCATGCCAACGCTTTACAAAACTCATAAACTTTTAACCACACAATATTGGGCGATTAACACATGGAACATTCAGCTTCTCCTTCTAATTTTAATTTGTTTCAGAGTATTACTTCCATTGTGAAGCCTCTGACATAGTGATCAAAAGGCTATATAGCAATAGCAGGAATTATAAAATGTACGGGTATATTAAACAATACTCAATGTTGCACAGATAATGGGAACAGCTGGAAAAAAAACATAAACATTCAAGTGAAAGATGTCCTTTGAATGTTCTGTAATATAGCATTTTGTTAGCCTGGAAATCCAGACCCTGATATCTTGAACGATAGAGGGTCTGGCCACGATCAATAGTAATTTCCAACTCAAGGGGCAGCTCCTACTCGTGCATTTCAAATGCCACTGCACGCAGTTGGAAAGCACTACAACCAATCAGAGCGATGCACAAGGTGACGTAAGCCCTGTTCGTTTAGCGAACAGCTGTTAAACTGTTAAATTAAACGTTTGCCGTTGTCGGTCGGCAAAACAGAACATTCCACTTACTTGCTAATGAAAGATTTGAGTGCCGTCTTCCAAATCGTTAAGGGTCGAGGCCAAAGCAGTCTCAAACTCACAACATATCCGCAGCCATCTTTGATGTTTACTATCACGGCTTCGACGTCGCATGCACGTCACTGTCGTCATCCGGTTACGTCCTCCCCAGAGTACCATATAAAGGGCTCTGGCGCGCCCATATTAGATAGAACCAATTGAAACGTGAGACCCAGATTTCTGGTCTTCTTGATAAAGCTTCAACGGAGCGTGGCCAGACCAACATGCCCAGCTAATTTAATTTGCCAGCGCCTAGTGGCAGGTCTGGGAATGCCAGGCTAGCATTTTGTCAGAACCTTAAAACAATCTGCATTGGAATAAAATGACATCACTTCTAGCAAAAAGCAATCCTTCAAACTCTTGGGCAATCATGTTTTATCCGAACACTACTCATTTTTGTCCAAACCTTTTTCAATGTTCTCTTCTACCACGAGCTGTGTGAAGTGGAAAGTTGAGATTGGACCTGTATGTGGGAAGGGCAGTGTAGCCTGACCTGTTGGGATGGAACAAGGAGGGCCGATGGTGTGTTCAATTTCCCATGACTTTCAAGATATTGGTTACAGCAGGTAACATGCATCAATCACACTCCGTTAATGCAATGCTGGTGCGTGTGCGCGCGTGTGTGTGTGTGTGTGTGTGTGTGTTTGCCAGCGGGCACACACAAGCAAAAAGGGGTAAGTACTGTATAAATGTTATAATTAAAAGTTTATCTAGATTGGCCTCGTCTGATTAAGACGAGACACTGCATAAAAAAAAAACATTGCTTTTTCAAACTGTTCTGAACATCATTACAGATTCACTAATATGTTGTAAAAATGAGAAAAATCAAAGATTTGAATTCTGGCTTTATCATTCATTTTGACTTTAGTTTTTTTTTAAGAGATGCAAAAATTAAATAAATAAGTCCAATTGTGTTTTCTATCAGCAAGCTCACATGCGGTCCACGAGGCTTAGAATAGTTTTATATATTCATAGTTGGGTAACTTCAGGACAGAAACAGTGTGAGTCGCCAAACAAACACTGACATATTACAGCCTTCCTCTCTCCAACCACATTGGCTATTTCTGCAGACGTTGCCTCCGTGCACATCACTGCTTGTCTGACATCACATCAGCACGACCCGGTGTTACTATGTCTGCCCACGTCTGTTCGCAGTGGTCCAGCAGTCGCATCCCGTCCAATAAACCTTCTCCTGGAAAATTGCATCGGCCAACAGATAAAATGCATCCAGCTCCCAAAGTTAAAAGTTATCTGATTGTGACGAAGGACACACAGCTAGTACTAACTCACTCACACACACACACACACACACACACACACACTCGGCTGAAGTTGAAATGACAAATAATGAAAGCTTGACAGCATTATAGAAATCCGTATTGATGTGATTCAGGCCAGTACTTGCTTTACAGTGTTTTCTGAATGGAAACTGAAAAGTGAAGTAGCACTACGTAAGCACAACCTTGGCTACACAACCCAGTCTCCTATAATACTTGTATACACCTAAATGGTTTCACCAAATACAATTTGGGGGAAGTGAAAATGCTCCAATGAATATTTCAACTTAAATGTTGTCTCCCATTTCACAAAGTAGTACTTGCTTGTACCATCCAAAATATTCTGGGGTAAAGGTTAAGCCAAAAATTCAAATTCACGTTTGCCAATATACTTCTATCACCCAGCAGCAATCTGGCTGACCAGATGTAGAAAGTGCAGATTGAACTGGCGAAGGATTTTGTCGGCAAACTCCTCCCCTTCCTCTACCATTGCTCCATATGCTCCGCTAAGAACAGGAGACAACAGAAACTGTGCGCGTGTTTGATGGTTAAGGTGCAGCGTCAATAGTATATAGCTCATAGACTTTATATAAAATGAATGTTGCCGCTCAGACACTTGCACGTGCACGCACACAAACGCACACGTCATTAACGGCGTCTGTTGGCACCACATTGCACTGTTTTGAAAGTCCACGTTGCTGCTTCCTGTGCTTAGCGCCGCCAAAGACGATTGTCATTGGTTTAATGTAATGAAAACAGGCCAGCCCAATTTTTCCCTCCAACCTCCAAAATGTTAAAGCATGCTTCCAGACCATACTATAAGCTGTAGTTTAGTCTGACTGTGCGAGTAGCACTGTACACTGGGAATCCTACTATTTCTACTTACCTACATTTACGTCTTTATAGTTTTACACCTTTACATTGATATTGTATACCTGCATGCATATTTTCTATGGCAGGGCAGTATTATTTTCCTTTGTACATTTTTTATTTTATTGTTTTTTACATATATGTTTCCTATATTTTTACTTTATCTGTTGGATTGCATTGTTGGAGGAGGTCTGAGGACAGAACATTTAATTGCCAACGACTGCTTTTGTAATTGTTGTGCACATGACAAAGACAAACATTTATTTTTATGAAAAAGCTACGCACTGTAGCTTGAACTGACAGATCGTTATGTTCTAAAACGCAGCTCGTTTTCTCTCCGTGTACCACAGAGATTGCCCGGCACAGCTTTTTCCTCCTCAGTCTGTTATTTGTTTTAAAGCACATATCGAGCACCACTCCCAATCCGTCCAGAAGGCTCACTCACACTAGATTGCCTCATCAGGTCTAGCTGTCTTGCCCCTCGTCGACCTGGTCACAATACAAGCCTTTGAACCAGCTGACACTTGTATCACAACCCCTGATCAGTCTGACACACACACACACACACACACACACACACACACACACACACACACACACACACACACACACACACACACACACACACACACACACACACACACACACACACACACACACACACACACACACACACACACACACACACACACACACACACACACACACACACACACACACACACACACACACACACACACACACACACACACACACACACACACACACACACACACACACACACACACTTTACCGACAAATAGCCCACCTGACATTGCTCGTGACAGCAACACCACAGCTGGCCCTCACACCTTATTACCTGTAAAGCATGCCATCCTCAAAGGAATGCCCCGGGGGTCACACACAGGGTTATTTACAACACCTGTCACCTGCCTCAACACAAAGCCTTGTGTTGTTGTGGTTGTTGCTTGCTGCTACAACTTTGATTTGCCAGATACAACAATGGAGCAGCAAACATGCTTTTCACACGGCCATGTTTTTATAAGACTGCTGCTCAGCTACCTTTCTTTACTGTACTATGTTGAGACCTTGTGAAAACAGCCAATGTTGACACATGGCCACTACAAACACTGGTAGAAAGGTCAGTCATGCCAGGTAGCGAAAAAGCAAAAATTCATAGCAGGTATGTACTGTGAAAGCTTGGTTTCTCCCCGGAATATGTTGCCATGGCTTTTGAGACTTGGTAGCAGCCAATAATGTAATAATGGCTGATAATGTAGTAACCTGCCAATGACGAACAAAATCTCTGAACCATTAACGTAATGACTTTTCATAATTTGTAAAAGCTATTAGCCTATGTTGGCTGGTTGTTAAATGTATACGTCTGGTAACACTTTACCATAAGGATACATTAATTAGCTTAGTTAAGCTTTAACTAACTGTTCATTAATGTTCCCTTATTGTCAAGTGTTACCAATAATATCACTGTATGTAAGGTTGATTTATTGGCTAGAAAGTGTCACATTACCTTTTTATTGCGACTTCAGAATTCCTGCCTGAAGACCTGACCACAAAAATGGGAAAAAAGTTATGACATTTTTGGTTCGGAAATGTTATTACGTTATCGGTTGTTATAACGTGATGATTGGCTACAGCCTTCTTCGTAACATTTTACCTGTTCTTTTTTGTAACATGCAATTAGGACGGATTATTTGGCCTAATTGGAGCTGTGGTATTGGTCTGATCTACCTTCAAAAACTTGCACATGCGCTGATTGCCCAACCTCTTCGTAGCTGAAAAATGCCACTGATTAACATTCAACATACATGACACGAGCCACTTTTGAAAGCAACACATTACTTCAGACTTCCAAGTGCTTTTCCATGATGTGGTTACATTGCTGTGTTTACCCTAACACAGGCATTTAACATGATTTTCAACAGGGTAGATTGTGACATCAAGCAATACGGCGCTGATAAGAGGAACAGAGAGAAAACATGCAATCACACAGTGACAGGGTTTTGAAACCAGTGCAACACGTAACACTTTTAAAGTGTCAAATTCTGGAGAATGCTTGTAGTCAAAATAACTTTGTCAAAATCAGTGAATATCTCTTAATGATCTGCCACCTATCCATACTGTGTGTGCACTGAAAAAAATCCAGTGTTAATAATACACAGACTATAGGCTCTGCAAAAAGGCATGTTGTTAGCTACGGTTAGCCCCCTTTAGCAGTTAATGGAGCCTAGGCTGTGTATTGGCACCATTTTTGAATGCTTCCAAAGCTTTTCTCATATAGGGTGATAAATCAGTACTAATGGGCTAACGCATCGCTGGATTTGGTCTTTTAATGAGATGTGTTGGGATAAGGAAAAACAGCGAATAACACCAGTGTTATCCCTTTAATTTTTCAATTGCAGTATATTAGTGTCAGACGATGATTATTTCTGTGACAAACAGTCCTACTTGGCACGGGCACTGTTCAAATGTGACATCCCATAATGCCCTTTGCAGAACACACAGCTATAGCTCTTGGAATTGCCCACTGAGGTCAGCTTGACCATCTGCTCCTCCACTTTCTAAATGTGTTAATTTGGCCAAATGAGTAAGGCCTGCCCACTGCCTCCTGGAGATATTCAAACACTGCCTCCATCTAGTCTATGATCGCTAGCCAGACATATTAACAGCCTTATGAAAATACTGTATCTCTGCCAAGGATATTAACATTCTGTATAAGACATAATAATTGGGAGGGGAGGGGGGCTACAGTATCATTAGATTTCCAATTGGTTTTATATTGTATGGTGTTACTCTCTTTTCAGCGTGGTTTCGGGTTGGTTAGCGGCGGTCACAGAACATTTTAACCTTGCCAGTTGAATGCCTACATTAAACAATTATTTTTTAATTACATCTTTTTAATTAAAAAACAAAATTCGAGATGATAGATAAGGCGTTCGAGTACAAATCTTTATTTCTGTTTTACAACATATTAAGAATAAAAGGTTTTTACAGAACATATTTTGGATACAGCCGTTCTTCATTTTATAACTCAAAAGGGTACAGGTCTTTTCAAATGCATTTTCAGCATGTTGTAAAGGACAAGATGTATCATGAATTGCCAAGAATGATTATGGAGAGTTTAGTTGATGTAAGTGCTTTACAAATTGAGATTTTTGGTTCAGAGTATTGAAAAAAAGAAAAATGTCGAGATAATGGCCGTTTAAGATTGTTGAATATGAGAAATATACAGACGCAAAACAGACTCGGTTTTGTGAAATAAAATATTAATGTACATTTTAACTTTGATTTATACTACTATGAAAGAAGACATGGAAGCAGAAGACAACAATCTCAAAACTGACCAGTGCTCACTGCAGTGTCTCACCTTAAAGTTTGTCATGTAGTATCATACCTTACCATTGACAGATTAACATGAAACTATTTGAAAATTGTGTTTTTGGAAGATGAGAAAATAACATTGCACAGACACGTATAAGCCCCTGGTTCAAAGGCTTTCTCTGAAAAAAGGTCCCGAGTCTGTTACTACATCATTGGCTACAGTCTTCTTTTTTAACATTTGACCGGTTCTATTTTTTTGCAACATGCAATTGGCCTAATTAGAGCTGTGTTCTTTGTCTCTAAGTGGTTTGGAAGTTGAGATATTCGGTTCGGAGTATTGAAAAATATAATAATAATGTTGAGAAAATGAATGAAGACATGGTAGGGAAAACAAAATGGGCAAACATCTCAGAATGAACCAATGCTATGTTATTGCCTGAAGTGTCTCGCCTCAAGATCCTTATATTGTATTGAAGCTGTTCTTATGCTGTTTGTACCGCGCTAAGCATCATCTCATGCATTTCTAGGGGATAATCTGGACAGGAAAAATGAAAGAGACGACAAGAAAGTGAATCTAACAGATATTCACATCATGTGTCTTCTTACTTCTCATATCCTGATTGCTCTCAGTCGCCCAGAGGAGAGGATCAATCCCACCTCCTTCAAACACCCCTATCAACCCTCCACATCTCAGCCCTGTCTCCTTGATACGTCCTCCCAGACTATTTCTTATCCACTCCCATACAAGACTCAGACTGGAGCAGCTTTTATCTACACTCTCGTCCCCTGACTCTACCTTGCCTGCCTCTATCTCCTCCGAGTTCATCCCCCCAAAATGATTTTTAGAAATAAATTAAAAAAAAACACAACAACCTTTATGTCCTTAGCTTGACCATGCTCTCTGTAGAAAAATCCACATGGAGTTAAAGAGCTAGATCACAACAGAAGTGAGGTTCTGTGACGGATAACATTCCCATGCAGCCCCTTTTCAATCTAATTAAGGGTGAGACACTGCAGACGAAAACATAGTTCTTTCACGCATCTGTGAATTGTGGAGATTTTTGTCTATTTTGTTTCCATAACATGTCCAAGATGGACATTTAGCTGTTTATTTGACTACACCTTGTCCATTTGCGTCTGTATATTTCTCCTATACAACCATCTTTAAAAAGGCCATTATCTCAACTTTAGTTGTTCTCAATACTCTGAACCAACAATCTCAACTTGTAAAGCACTTTCACTGTCATTATTGGGACTATTCGGAAGGTTTCAACAGAAGGATTGGCTCACATGTTGTAAATTGTCAATATAAAATAAGACATGTGGAGAGTATTTCTTGATATATGAAATGACAAAATGGATCCACAATCTCTCCTGTAAAACCTTTGGACTCTGATATGTATATTTTTTTAATTAAATCAATATGTTAACGCTGCCTTTATCTAACGTCTAGATTTGAGTTGTTCTAAAGAGATGCAAATGTTGACATAATCTCATGAATTCTGCATTAAAAATTCTGCATTCAAGATGAAGACGCTTATGTCAGCATACCAGAATATTTTTGAGATGATTTGCTTCAAGAATTCAGCCCTAAATGAACTGTGAAATTCTCTTTCTTCCATCTATCAAGACTCCAGCCATAATCCACTTGGGAGGGACAACCCGTTGCAAAGGTTCCACAACAACAACCTCTGAATGGAGACTTTATGGGTCTGTAGTTATTAACTTTTATAAGGATACTACAGAGCCTGCACTGGTGCTTCAGCAAGGTACAGACCTCACCGTTTCACAGTGTCTAAGGTTAACTCTAGTGTTTTACTAGGTTGGGAGTCACTGTGGTACCTTTGGCCATCATTTCTATCAAAGTACATGTCCAGTGAATTGAAGATTTAAGAAAAAAAAAAATGGGAGACACACATGCAGTCACAGAGCAGACTATTCCGGGAGTCTCCGCCAGTTACCTGGCCAGTTTTGCTGTTTCCCAGACACTCCCTAAATTGGATCATACCAGCTTAACCTTGCCGACCTTATACAATTGAAGTGACTTTCCTTAAAACTCAGATTAAATCAAATACAGACATGTCCACCATAACACGATGCAGAGAAGTCACAAATACTAGCAAAAACAAAATGACCAGAATGCAGTAAATTAAGTGTTTGACGCTCAAATTTCTTTGTGGGAAGACAACCAGACACCCTGCGAAATGTGTCCCCCCGCCCCCCAAAATTGAAAGGAAATGTACACCCATGTCCTGAAACAGTAGCAATTCAAAAGTCCATGGTCCATAACATAACTCATATAATATATCAAAGACAATGAACGCAAAGTAACACTGAACGCAACATGAGCATACCTACATTCTACCTGTTCATTGCTGGGATTTGATTCTATTTTTTAAGTCATTTTGAGTTCTGAACACTGAGCAGCCGACAGCTACACTGGAAACATTCCGTCTGTTCTCTCTCCTGGTTAAGAGACTCCCTATTGAGCATCTTTGGGGCATCCTCAAACGGAAGGTGGAGGAGCGCAAGGTCTCTAATATCCAACAGCTCTGTGATGCTGTCATGAACGAGTGGAAGAGGATTCC
Organism: Ammodytes marinus; assembly: GCF_949987685.1. Classification (NCBI taxonomy): domain Eukaryota; kingdom Metazoa; phylum Chordata; class Actinopteri; order Uranoscopiformes; family Ammodytidae; genus Ammodytes; species Ammodytes marinus. The sequence continues at coordinate 10,602,261 of NC_137216.1, read as the reverse complement.
AGTGGTAACCTGTTAAGCTCTGGTGAACTCCATGCCCAATGTTGACCTTTTTATTAATACAAGTGTGAAAGATGACATGTTATGGAAGCAAAATAGACAAATCCGAAAATGAACCAGTGCTTGAAAACAACAAAGTTTCTTCCTGCAGTGTCTCGCCTGAGATGGAATGTGTTATTAGAATTATTAAAACCCCAAGTGTTTGTAATAATGAGAACTGAGTCAAGCTTCTTCAAAAGCAGAATGAATATTTACTTGTAACAGCATACAAGGGTCAAACAATCAATGCATCACAAGTCTTACATTGTTAAGCATACATGGATTGAGACAACGTTTGAACAGAAATAGAGGTTATATGTCCAAAAAATAGGCGTATACACACTTGTTTGTGTGTCCAGGTCTTGCAAGGGAGATGATACAATTGCACTGATAGTGCAATAAGTCCTTGAACAGAATGTGCTGTGTGTTTCACATCTTGATGTGTGACGAGGCAGTTTTACTTCTTAAGAAAAACATGTTTACCACAGTGTTTGTACAACAGAGTTCAATGTGAGGTGAATAGGTGAATAGAATGATAGCATTAATATGTTATACAATCATAGAGAAATAGATTTCGTTAACAGAATGGGACTAATAATGAATCAAATTAATAATGTATTACATAATTAACAAACACCAATAATATATAAAAACACCTATCCGGCTTAGTATTCAGGCTAGGTCTGATTTTAAATTAATTTAGCTTATAGAAAATATTGCATGGACCAGCACCATCTTGTTTTATCTGACCTCATCACACTTTATTTGCCAGCCCTTCGATTCCAAAGTGCTAGCCTTCTGAAAACTCCTGGGGTTTATAAGCAGTCTACAGGCAACAGAACTTTCCCCCACCGGTTCCTATATTTATAGAACAAACTCCCAGCCACGGTTAGCCTAGGGCCAGCTCTTGTTGAGGTGCAAAAAACCCATACCAACTCTTGCTTAATGGTGCTCTGAGGAACCTTACGTTTGTGTTCATTCTTGCAATGCACCCCCTTTGGACTAAAGTGGTAGTGTTTTTACTACGCCAGCTGTTGTTCCTGGGTGAGCGTACCCATGACAAAGGCATTAAAGGAAAACTATATAGAAATAGCATTTTTTGTACTGATGGACTCGTTTGCTGTTACATGTAATGTAATTAATGATCAACAGAAGAAAAATTTGAAATATATTCTATTCTAATAAGTTCTTCGTAGCACCTTTAAGTTAAGACCAACAATGAATCATAATGTAATGTACTAAGATGGACTACCCCTGACTTGACTGGCCAAACCCATAGAGTCAACCATTTAAATTACATTTCTAAGTGCAAACATACAATCCCACAAACATGCATGTCCAAAAATGAATTAAATGCTTTGGGTTTATAAAGAACAGGGGAATCCCTTTGAAAGTCAACAGCCGATTATTAACCCAACAAACTCAATCCATGTAATGCTCTCAGAACAATGTCTCTGGTTCCGTAGTGTAGCAGATGCATAAAGACACTAATCAAGAGAATGCCCTGTAAAGATGAGCGTTAGCATATATCCAGCAGCTGCTAACCTCCTCTTATGTCACCAATATGTTTATGTTGTCTCTGTGCAAAGTTCTCAAGCAAGACGTGCCAGTGTCGACAATGATTCATCCATGATCTACCATGGATTGTATCCCACTTTCATTGTGATTAATTCCACCTTTTTTCAATGTGTCACAGGACATGGCGGCAGATGCTCTTTTGTATTTTGAGTCGGTTTAATTTTTTTAATTGTTTTTGTATTAATATGCAGAGTTTTTTTTTCGTGGCTGCTTTTGATAAACACCAAACCATGGGGGGGCAATAATCCTGTTTGCAAATGATGTAGTAGAGCTATGTTGTATAATCAACTATGAAATGCTGTTCAGCCCCTCTGACAAATTGGGTTTTGTTAATTATGTAATGAAAATTATTCATTTGATTCATTATTAGTCCCATTCCATCTCAGGCGAGACACTGCAGGAAGAAACTTTGTAGCTTTCAAGCACTGGTTCATTTTCGGATTTTTGTCTATTTTGCTTCCATAACATGTCATCTTTCACACTAGAATTAATATTAAAAAAAAAGGTCAACACTTTACATTTAGGTGTTTATTTGCCTAAACCTTGTCTGTTTTTGTGTATATTTCTCCCATACAACAATATTTAATGGCCATTATCTAAACATGAGTTGCTTCAATATGTCAACTAAACTTTCCATAATCATTGTTAGGACTATTCCGAAGGCTATTACAGAAGGATTTGTTCACATGTGGCTAATTGTCTGATTTATAATACATTTTGTTCTCAGAGACATGCCAAAATTGTATTTTTTCATTTAAAAAATGAAAAAAGGCTGAATCCAACATCGGTTCTGTAAAATCTTTGGATACTCATAAGCTGTAAAAATGAAACAAAGATTTTTACGCTGGCTTTATCCAACATCGTGATTATTGTTTTTTTTAAGGAGATGCATATTACATATTAGATATTGCCAAATCTACATATTCAATCAAACATATCTGGAAAGATTGTAATACAAAAAAAACATTGTTTTAATGCAAGTAATCAACTGGCAAAATATCTCGATCAAATTAATACAAACATATATACCCCTATTTCCCTTTAGTTTCTCGCCTTTATGGACAGTGACAGTAATATAAAGCACATCAGTTGTATGAGATACGCATGTGTTCTTGAAGTCGGCATCAGTAAAAAGGCAGCGGCCTTCAGCTGTCTTGGGCTTGATGTAGGTCTTAGTAATACAGCAGGCAGCGTGTCAGCCTTCAACCTGTGACGGGCGGGCGCTCACTCAAGCTACCCAACGTGTGCTTTCTTGTTCGTTATTGAAGATTTTTTTTAAAAAGGTGTCTGCTTTCTCCTGGGAAGCACATGATCAAGCAATCAGTGAAGTATGTATGTGTCATTAGCCCTCAAATGAATCAGGACTTTGGCCATGTGGAGTGGAAGTGTTTGTCGATTTGGCCCCGAAAAAGGAAATTCCCTGTCAAATCCATCTTCATATCAGTATTTAACCTTGCCTTGCTCTCTTTGGATGAGTGGTCCGCCTATACACATCAGTTTGCAAACTGTCGCCGCTCTGGTCATTAATTCCTCCTACTCCCGACACCTTTCACCTACACTGCTGTGAAAAACAGCAGCATATGAAAACACATAACTGGGGGTTGCATTGCTTTGTGTGCATCTTGTTTGCCATGTGACTTATTGACATGAATGGATAGCTTTCCGTCAGGGTTGCAAAGGTTCAATGCTAAAGGTAGAAAAAAGTCACAGCACATAGGAAGGCAGAGAAATAGCCCCCCCCCCCCTTTAGACTATGTGCAATAACCCTCTGACATATTGAATGTATTTACTGTTTTGTTACGTTTGTTATGCGTATATTTAGCATGGAGCCGACTGTGAACATGTCACTGCAATGTATTGTGTATGTGACAAATAAAATCTGAATCTGAAGCTGCAGACAGAGAGAGAGAGTGACATCTGTTGGACAGATTAGGAACTCCATACATGAGGCATTAGAAAAGAAATACAAGATACTGTATGTTAGAATTTAAAAAAAAACAGCAATACGGTGTGGTGGGGTATTGCACTCGCCTAAAAGAAATGTGAAAAACATCTAAACTAAAGGCATTATTAAAAAAATGTTACCTTCCGCAAAGGCATTTTTCCCATTCCCAAACACAGCGAATATATTTCCACAGGCAAGAATCAATTTCCAACCACCAACAAGCTCAGGCAAACAACAAGTCAAGTCAGAAGCTTGATTCATCCTTGCATGCTAAAAACAATGTCACACAAACACAAAAATCCTTTTCAATACAGATTTTTTTCATCCAAAATGTACTTCCTTTCAAGTGACACCATTTAAATGGATATTCCCACCTGGTGTTGAGCTGTATTGTTCAACTTTCAGTAAGAAGTGATTATCCACACACCCATTCCATTTAGATGAGGCTATAGCCCTTATGTTCATTTGTCATTCTCACTGAAAAGATCAAAATATTTGTAGAATCTATCAACAGGATGGGTTCAGAGGAAATTGAGAACCACCATGCTACATCAATAAGAATATAGGAAGGACAACTGATGTTTCCATTTAAGCCATGTATTGCCACAATGCACATATTTAAAGATTATGAGGCATGATTTGTCATGATAAACAAAGACAAATTACAATACAATTAGACACAATGTAGGATATTACATCACTCTTTTACTTAGGTGCATAACAAACAACACATTAGTAGTCTAAGGGATAAGGGGAAGGCCTAACAATCCTAAATGAATCATTTACCACAGACACACACACAAAGACATCCTCAAACTACATCAAATCAATATTTAAAATTTGTTCATAAAGTATTAGCATCACCGTTGTCCTACTTTAGGTAAATGATGTGCACTGAGCCCAATATGCTATATGGAGGTCCAAGGCAAACAAATGTGACAATTCTTGCATATAAACTTCCACCTGAATGTTGCTTGAATTCAAGCCATCGAGCAACGAGTTAACACAAAGTTGACAAAGCCTATCAGCTCAACACAACTCTCTCTGTATTTCAAGGTAAGGTCAGCGTTCACAAGCTGGTGTCACCCTCCGACACAGGTGCAGGAGCTCAAGAAAAATACAGCAGACGTACAGCAGAAGGAATACAATCCATTTACAATCACCGAAGGCTTACCTCATGTAGATGCGCAGACAGTGTTGTTGTCATCACTCAGTATTCCTCATGGGTGTGGCATAAGTGACACACAATAGCTTTAAAGTACAGCAACATATGGAAAAGCAATAACATCACTTGATCATGCACAACCATAGGTTTGAATATGGGACAGAGGGCCCTCACAAGTGGTTCAAGTTGCTGCCAGCAAGAACGAAGGCAATGGGTGGGATTTATAGAAGAGGTGACTGATTAGGACTGAGTGAGATCAGGTGTTCAATGGTTGGATCCACTCCACAGGTGTAGGTGGAGGATTGCTGAGTAGTGTGGCTCTTTTCTACAACCCCTGCGTTCCAATACCCATTCTTCACTGCTATTTAGTATGGTAGAAAAAAGATACTGGCTGTGTCTCATTTAAGGGGCCGCAGCATGGAGGGCCGCAGGCTGCGAAGGCTGCATTTGAAGACCGATTGTGTCATAGCGGCGCGCAAAGGCTTGTCCCATTTGGAAGGCTCCTTCATATGCGGCCAAGAAATGCAGCCTTCGTTTCACGGTTTTGAAGGGTCCAGTATCCTTCGCGGCCCAACATATCCCAAGATTCATTGCGTTTTTTTGAGAGATGGCATAAAATAAAATAAAAAATAACAAAACAACGTGTTGCTCCATCTTCTTAACTTTTATCTTCCTTTCTTTCTTTTTTTCTTGTCTTTTCTTTTATTTCTTCTTGTACTTTTTTTCTTTTCGTCTGGTAGGCAACTTCTTTTTATTTTTTCCTCCGTTGACAAGGCTGTCTCCGTTGGCAGCAATCAGGGTTGCTAGGCAGCACAGGAGTGGCGAGTCGTCACGCAAGGTAACGGCTTGTTACGCAAACCAGAAATGCTCGTATACGGAGACATGCAGAGACCGTCTCATTTAACAACGCTCGTTCGGCCTTCGATTCGGCCTTCACGGGCTATGGCCTTCATAGACCGCGTCGACCACGTCCTTAGAAGGATGCGGCCCCTTAAATGAGACACAGGGTTAGGATGTCCCAATTCTTGTGGTCAATTAAGTATGCTTAAAAACACCCGGATGCCCTACTACATCAGACGATTTTTAGTGTTCAGCATGTTATTTGGGCGATTCAGACCAACAATCCAGTGTGCACCGGAAGTGACGTCAATTTAACGGAGCGTCTGTATGAAAACAACCAGGGATGATACGGATATAAGGAAGAAGCAAGATCAAGGCACAATGCTACAATGAAATAAATAAGTAAAAGTATGTCCCAATCGGGTGCCTACTGCATGCTAACTAGATTAATTTAATGATCAGCTGTAGTATGTTAGAATAGAAAAATAAAATGGGATTTGGAATGCAGCCTGTGTCAAAAACAAAACTTCAGAACTCTAGGGACCAAACTGACAACCAGGAAAACACTTTGATGATTGAATGAGGGCACATGTGTTTTCTCTCTCTCACACACACACACACATTTACCATCTGAAAAGAACAGATTTATCACTACGCCACATCACCACAAGCATATCGACCCCTGAATGTTACATCTGTGTCTGATTGATGAATATTTCATTCTAGATCCATGGGCTTTATAGCTATAGTGCGTAACTTTTTAATGTAAATGGATGTCGGTTACATTCAAGCCATCGCCAAACAAGTTGACACAAAGTTGATTAAGCCTATCAGCTCCACAAAACTCTCTCTGTATTTCTCATTATGGAAAGGTTGACAAGCTGGTGTCACCCCCCTAACACTGGCACAGGAGCTCAAAAGAAATCCCAAGCAGCAACCAAGAAACGTTTCAGTGGTTGATTCTACTGCTAAGAAAAAACCAAAGACGTACAGCAGAAGGTATAAAATCCATTGCCGAAGGCTTACCTTTTGTAGATACGCCGACAGTGTTGTTGTTGTAATAACTCAGAATTCCTCATGGGGGCGACAGAAGTTATACACTATAGTTTTAATCAACCAGCCTTCACTCTCTGGGAATTCTTTCAGCAGCGTTTGGGAACCTGGCCCATTCAGCCAGCCGACCATACAGTATATACAATATTTGTGACAAGAGAGTTTTCATTCTTTTGTGGATCTCAGTAGTGTCGTTTGAAAACACATTGTAGTTTTCACTGGGTATCATTTGGACCATTGTTGCTCCTGAGTATTGTGACACTTTGCAATATATTTCTCCCTCTACTCCACATTGCGAATGCTTGTGCCCGGGTTTTTTGTTTTTTGTTGGCCCGTGTTCCACCCCAATGTCTCAGAGGGACAACTTTACATTCACTACACAGGGACACAGAGTCTCATAAACAACACGTTTGCCATAGCTGTGCAAAACTTTCCTCACTGCTGCACAGAATGGGCAATACTTTGAAATAGTATTCGGCAGAGACTTATTTGGAGGCTACCATATTATGGTGGTTTTTTACATTTCCAATTTAGGTTTCTCTTAAAGGTGCAGTTTGTAGGATTTATTAGCATTTTTTAGGACTACTAGATGACGCCAAAAACACGTTGTTACAAACTGCACCTTTAATGATTTTACTGCTTATTGTCCTAGAAAGCGAAACGCAATAATCACTTTGACTGCAAATGAGATTTGAAGAGATTCTGTAATTCTGGCATTGGTTTTGCCATGTTAAAATATCATCATGCCATATACAAGACAAGAGCATGTGCATTATGCTTCATGGAAAGTGGCTGGCAGGGTCACCTAGCTCCTCTATAGTAATGACTGTAGAAGGGCCTGCTCCATGCAATCATTACAGCTATGTCACCTTGTATATATTCTTTGCCTTGATCACACACACCAGTCTGTCAGCATCACCACCTCTAACCATTCCACAGGGGTTTTCTTCGCTGTCTGTTACTCTGTGCTGACATTCAACAGTAATGCAATCCTAAAAGTCCAGAGGTGGATTGGTTTTCTTTCTTCCAAAGATTGCATCATTCTTTCTCACTCTCAGTATTTTGACCTAACTCCATGCTCGCTCGCTCACTGGTTGGTTATTAAGAGATTTTTATACTTGTATTCTCACAACAAACAGAATGGTTGAGATGTTTTAGAAAACTTTAAGTTTAAACAAGTGTGACTAGTGGGATTATTTTCGGCCAAGGCTCTTAGTTCAGTGTTCCACAGCAGGTTGCGGGTAGTAAACAACACAAAAAAACGCTGAGCTGGCTGATATTTATCTGTTTTTTTTTTATTAATTTGACCCATTGCTAAATAAAACAAAAATATTTATGAGTGCAGTTTTAAAATATATTAAGGGCCGCTGAGCATTTAGAAAAGTGGGCCACTCTGCAGCACCTGATCCAGGGACAGCTGGCTGGTGGGTGTCTTGTTATTTTTTTAAATGCGCTTCAAGAAAAAAACTCCAAAGTTGGACTACGCCGGTATAGTTGCAAATTGTCGAAGAGATTTCAACTTCTGGCATCAAAAACATAAGCAAAAAATCATTCAATTCCCTTCACTCTGACACAGTGCAGTTATTAGTGGAGCTTAGAGAAAGTCTCAGTTAAAAAATTAGGTCTGCCTTTTGACAATATTAAAGATGCATCGTTTGTGTTTTAATAACATCTTGCTTGTGAGTTATTGATCCAGGAATTACAAACTGGGTCAATATCTATACAACTTTACCACAGTCTTGAACCCTCGACTTTATTCACAAAATTATATTTACACTTTATTCTAGACACTTTGACTTTAGTCAAGTGCATAATGATTTTTTTTCCTCCTCTCTTTTTCTTTCTCTCCCATGTCCCTAATACTCTTCTGTAGTTAGTTATACTGTCACACAACAAGTTTGAAATTCATTGTGGTGATGCCTCCATATCTTTCATATCATCTTATTTACTGAGACAGTGCGGATATGTGCACTCGAGAGAAACCCTCCTTCATCTATAGCTCCAGTTGTGGCAGTAAGCAGGAAGCTGGGCTCAGAATCCCCCAGAGGCACCGGGAGCTTTTCAACCAGTTTTCACATCATGGCCAGCCTGTACAGACAGCTGTGGTGGTGGCAGCTCCTTCTCTTCAAGCTGCACTCAGTCTGTCAACCATTCCTCTGCACAAAATGTAATAACTGGGTCAATAATGGGACAAAATTCTGCACCCTAAACATATTGACTATTAACCATAGATCAAAATATTTTTCACCTAATATTGTATGGATTTCATGACATTATAGAGTGGAGTCAATAATTCAAACGGTAAATTGCTTCAAAGAGGAGTGTAGTATCGTACACAAAATCACACCATGTGTCACAAATGTACGGAAAAGTATTAGGGCCACGGAAGAGGGAAAAAATGAGAGGAGGAAGTTTTCTTTTCTATTATGCACTTTGAGAATAAAGTCAAAATGTTGGTAATAAAGTAGCAATAGAATGTCAAGAAAAGACTGCGGTAAAGTTGGAAAGATGTGAACAGATTTAAGTTTACGGGATCAATAATCATAGAAATCATAAGCAAAACGTTATTAAAACAGCAATGATGCATCTTTGCTACAACCTCATTTTTACAGAAACCATACGTCCTCTAAGATCCACCAATAACTGCACTGCACTGTATCATAACAAATGCATCGCATATTTTTCTCTTCTGCGTTTCCCTTTGTAGACGATCCCTGTGCTCTCGTCTCACATCAGTTGAGAGCAATGTTATTAGTGGAGCTTAAAAGACGTTTGCTTTCAGTAAAAATGAGGTTGTAGCCCATTGTCTGCCTTATGACGATAGTAAAGATGCATCGTTTGTGTTTTAATAGCCTAACGTTTTGCTTTTGATCCTGGCTGTTGAAATATGTCGACATATTTCCAGCATTCATGAACTATCGAACATGTTCTACACATTATAGTTACACTTTACTCTTGACATTTTGACTTGTTTCTTGAAGTGCATAAAAAAAAATTCTCTCCCTTGGCCCTAATGCTCTTCTGTACGAGATGTTCTGCACAAAAACAATATAATAAAATAAAATAGAGGCGCGTTATACATGTCCCATAGGAAGGAGTTGATTTAGGACTGCCCCACTAGCCAAAGTACATTTGGATTACATTTTAAAACAGCACAGCCTGAAACTCCTTCTGATTACTCATGCACAGTCCTCCTCACATCACCCACCTTCCTCTTATTCAAAATCCCTTAAGCAATAGTGACACCTGGTGCTCACAATAGGAACTGCATTTTAATACAGTCCACTGTCAGGTATAACTTGATTGTTATTTCAGACGGACACCCCTAGATCTTCAATTAGGGAGACACAAGTGGAAGGAAATATAATTTATCAGTTAAATGAATGAATAGAATGGTGTCAAGTCAAAAATGTCTTGATGTTGCACTGGAAGAGTCTAGACTAATGACCTCATTATTCCTTAAAATCCACATGGAAGCGGCCTAACCTTTAAACAGTTTATCAAGAAAAAAAACACAAACATTTTCTTGTTTCAACTTTTCAAATGTGAGAATTTTGTATTTCTTTCTTACAATTATTAGATAGATAGTAGCCTATATTATTAAGAAATTAGATAAAACGTAAAGACCAAGACTCCAGCACTTAGAAACAGATATCAGCCTTTATTGGAATGTTGCAAGGCATTAAATACACAAATTCCATAATTTTTTTTATAATTTGGCATTTAACAATAAAAAAAAAAATTCTAGTCTAAAACAATACTGGTCTGACAAGTCGTTCTAATTCACTTTCATCTTTATGACCTCATAAGTCCTCTCTCTCTCGCTCTTTTCTCTCACTGCGTTCCAGAGGTGGACTCCTGACAAGTGTGGCAGATGTGGATTCTAAAATACACTGAATGGAGAATCAAAGGGTCGAGACAGCAGAAGAAACACGCATAGGGGAAACAATAGGAGGAAATACTGCGTATATCAAAGCTGCATCGTGGGTTCAAACAGTCTCTTGCTGATTCTGGTATGCATTAAATCTTTTTTTACCCCTGATTTTACATATAAAAAACTTTAGTATGAAATATAAACAAGCTCTTACGTTGATACACAGACGAGTGCATTGGGAACTGGAAAATAAAAAGGAGACAATAATATGTTCTAAACTTGTCAATGATGTGGCGAGTCAGCGGCCTGGACTCATTTTTATAAAAGATAAATAATATGTTCTGGTGTCAGGAAATCACTATTAATGTTTCTGTCATAATCCTATGCCTTTAACCAAGACCATCTTTATCATCATAATAACCTGAACCATCATCACTCACAGCGTGTTGCTCAACAGATCCAGAAATGCTTTTTTTTTTTTTTTATTCATGTATACAATCCATTTTCCCTCATCTTGAAAAAAAAAAAGAATTAAAAAAATCTATGGCAGCGTATTGATGCCACTAGGAAAATATAATAAAAAAGGATTGATCTCGTTATAAGAAGAGTTTATACACGTGATAGAAACTTGGCACTTTATAGTTTTGTCAAAGCGTGACATTTTGGAGAAGTATGTATTGTGCGCCTTGTTTTTCCCTGTTTCCATGCCAAGCGCCACTCCGTTCAAGACCGGACGTCTTAGCGATTTAAGATCTCACGTTCCGATTAAGTTATGATGTGATGCGTCTTTATCTCGTGATTATGAGATCAATCGGTATCTCATTAACATGCGATAGCGTCACATTTTAACTTGATACATATCACGTCATAACGAGATACACATCTTTCTTTTTAGTATTATTACCCTAGTTTCATCAATACGCCGCCAGAGAAAAACAAAAAAACACAGAAAGAAAAGAAGAAAAAGAAAGAAAGAAAAGGAACATTCCGGACAAATGTTCCATGTGGTCTGTGTTTGGTCTGACCTCTCTTTTTCTCTTTATATTGTGGAATGCCTTGTGGTCCCACACTTCCATAGCTGAACTAGTAATGTAAAAAGCACACAAGCACCAGCGTCCTCCCCACCCCTCTCCTCCCACTCCACAGTTAAGACATGACTCCAAAGACGGGGTTGTGGCGACAGATGCTCGGCCCGATCTCTTCGTAGTCCTTCTTGGTGTGGCAAACCTGGTAGAACTCAGGCTGTGGAGAGAACATATGAAGATCAAGGTCAGTATATAAGAACTGTAAAAAAAATAAAAAAATTTTTTTGCATATCTATGTTGTGCAGGCGCTGTTGTTTTCTTTGTTGCCGTTGATTGTATTTAAATGTTTAGCTACTGCTGGGAGAAGTAGCACTTTCTTTGCACCAAAGGGCCCTGGGCCTTTCTCTCAGATCTAGCAGATGGCAGGTGCTTTAGCAAAGTCAAAATGAAACTGTAATTGGATGTTTTTCTTGGTAAAAACAACAAGCATCCAAAAGGGAGAAATTGACATATAAAAGAGTTTCCAAGTGGGAGGCAGTGCTGGTTCCAGAAGTGTTTTTCTAAATCATTTTGAATTCCCATTTCACTTATTTCTTTACATGATATTCTCAATGCTACGTGAACATTTGTTTCTGTGAAATAATGTTTATTACGGTGTCTCAAAATGCAACATTTGTTCGTCTCTAATCGGTTCACTTTACAATAATGTTTTATGTACGCTGCATTTACATTTGTCTGTGAATCTGTCCTTATTATGTCTTACTGTATCTCCGGAGTCACCTATGTAGTTTTTTTTTATCTTTGTCATATATTCAAGCCATTTCTCTCGTTTTAGGTTGCCTAACTATTCCCAAAGGCTAACTCTGGCTCACAGTGGGCACTGTCCTTGAAAAAAAATCAATCAATAAATCAATGATAATCTTTGGCTGCTGTTGCCATGGCGATGAAGTCACTCGTAGGCGTGATTCAAAGTGTCTCCTTCTTACCTACAAGCATGGATCCATGCACTGCACTCTTTACTGGCACATTTGTGCTCTGAATGAGCCACCACACATATATCCACCAGGGAGAAGTGTATCACTACAGTCAGTACACAGGCTCAATAATAGCTGATTAGCTATTTAGCTGAAGAACTTTGAACCGTTTAGAAGCAAATGTCAAACTTGGTCAATTCGATTCTAAATGGTGCTGTCTTTATTATTAAAACTGTTAACAAAACCCTATGTGCCCCTGTCATTAATATGTTACAATGGGGCCGGTCCACACACAGAATTGACGCTTAAGGAATATTTTATGTCTTTCTTAGAGAAACTAAAAAAGTAAAAATGTCAAAATCCCTTTGACGTGGTCAGATTATTGATTACCACATGGCTACTTGTGATTTAATTTGGTCTATTATAAAATCAAACTGTTTTGTAACAGGTGGTGATATGGAGTTGATAATAATATTATGGTTAATTGTATGAAAATTTCATGAATGCTAACTGTCGACGTTGAAACATTTTGGTGGAATTATCTAAAAATGAAACCTCTCAGATGACGATGAACTAAATTCTCTAAATAGTTCTATTTCGGAAGCTTTGAACATAGAGCTTTAAGTCTTCTTGAACTGAGACACCTGAGACATTCAACAAAAAAGCAATTATTCTTATCAGGGAATAATTCCATTCCATTCTACCATTAATTAGCCTTTTGTGAATCAAGCGTCACAAACTTCCGCTCCCAGTCATTCTTCCTGCCGGTTAGATTATCAGCTTGACTCACACAAATAACTTGTGGAAGAGGAAAGGGAATGAGAAAGTACCGCCACCATCCGTAGAACTAAAATAAACGACTCAATAAATACCATTGAACAAAAGAACTGCATGCTCTTCAATGAAACAAGATGGAAGCCGTAGTGTTGGTGAATGTAAAAGGTAGATGTAAAGTTAAACCAGTATATGTTGATAAAGTAGCGTAGCAGCATGTCTGAAATACTTACAGTTGATGCTAACATAGATCCACCAAACCACACTGCATATCTCTGCATATGATGAGTGATAACCTGGACGTCGATTGGTTTGGGCTGAGGAGGGAGGACAGAGAGAAAAGTCAGTCAAACGTAAACTCCTCTGTAGCAACAGTATGAGATGCAACAGTAAATGGATGACATGCAGGGGTGCTACTCTTATTTGTACTGGAGAGCAACTGTGCCGCATGTGTGCACCGCCAAGAATATATATTATCTTCAAACATATTTTGTTTACCTCCATACCGAGGCATGACTAAATCCCTGAAATAGTTTTTGTCCATGTCCGAAATATTTTGGGACAATTTCCACTCCTACCTCCACTCACTATTCTCTGTATTATGTGGACCTGGCAGAGCTACATTCACCATGTGTTCCTACTAGCATGCCTGAGGAGGATCTACAGATGCCAGTCAACTCAGCCGTCGGCCACATGACATTTAACATCTCATCAAGATCAATCCCAGGCTGAATGCCTTCACAGCTTGGAGGCAGGAGAGACTGAAGTGACTATACACTTGAGCTGTGCTAAACTAGCGATACAACAATATATCATGATATTTGTTTACGTGATATCTGTATCGTATAGTCAGCTCCAGTAGAGATATTTTAAAGATACAAAATCCAGGTTTTAAACGGGTTGTGAATTACAAATTTCGCTCATGTAGATATCACAATGCAGCAAGTTGCCTCGAATTAGAGGGTTTTGAATTTGAATTAAAGTTTGCACTTACTTATCAATATAATGTGATGTGATCACCCAGATTATACACAGCAACTTGTATGTCAGCCCTGTTTTTATATTTTCATTGAACTATGTGGAATATCACAATATATCGCAATATACATTGTATCGCAATGTATTGTGATATATCATATCGTGAGCCATATTGTGATGCATATTGTGAAGTCCTTGTCAATACACAGCCTTACTATACACATTTCTCCTGAAGGTGAAACATTTCTATTGTAGATGTGTAGACCCCATTAGCTTTATAGCTCATACATTTCCAGTAGAAATCAACTAATGGCCATTCGATACTCATCTGTAGCAACAATGATTGTTAATGGAAAAGGACATAACGTTTAAAGGCACATCTTTTTCTCACACAGTGATAGTGTTTTGTGGAGCAGTATTGATCTGTGCTGTGTGTGTGTGTATATAAATTAATGTCTTGCTCTCACCTTGAGCTTGCCTCCACTCAGCTCCTCACTCATCTTGAGGCGTGCGTCCACACTCCTCTTCAAGTCTCTCTGCAGACGGCGCCCAAAGTCCCTGAACATGGTGGAGCCTCCGGAGAGCACTACGTTCTGTTGACGGGGATCAAGGCTTTAGAATGAGACACACTCAACTAAAGTGAAGTGAAACCGATCTGGGGAAAACAGGCCACTGTGCTGCTGGCATTGGAACTGGGATTGGAAAATAAACCTTGATAAACCTCAGTGACATCCATCTCACTCAGTCACTCCATTCTACTCAATTTTATCAGTATGAGTCAATACTCTGATACCCAGCCCTACCCGACCCATTACCAGAGACAGACGGAGCTAATCAGCACTCCAGGGTTCCCACACATGTTTTACCAATGAATCTTCAAAAGCTTTTCCATGATTTTTCCTTTGACATTTTACCAAATTTCCATAGGTTCCAATTTCCAAGGTAAACCTGTTCCGCAATCGTATGGCTCAATTACGCAGTCTAAATTAGAAACTTTTCCAAAACATTTAATTCATTCCAAACCATTTCCAGGCCAGGATTTTTTTTTATATGTTGTTTTAATTTTTCCAGGAATTTCATGAGCGTGGGAACCCTGTCACTCACACATACAGTACAAGCTTTGAATCAATGTAGGGCTGAATGCTATGGAACATTCCCTGTGATCACTTCAGGTAGAGATCTTTTTGAATGGTGCTAAAGATTTGAGAATAAAATATCTCAATCAACACACTGGTTTCTGTCAGCTTACCTTGTAGAGAGGACGCCTGACATCAATAGGGCAGTTCTGGATGACCTCGTCCACTACTTCAGAGATGGGCTGGGTGAAGTCAGGGTTGGCAAACTGGGTTCACAGGTGAACAAAGAAGAATACATGTTATACTGTGTTAATAGAGGAACACAGACGTGTTTTTTTAAAAGTCTGAACCAGTTTTAGTTGACATTCGGGAAAAATTGTAATAATGTATAGGCTACCTTGTGAAATGCTTGAGGAATCTAATCGTCAGTCTGATCTGATATAGCTAATACCTTTCATTCGTGATTTATACTAGTATAAATTAAAGCCATGCTATAGAACAGGGGTTCTCAACCTTCTGCAAGCTGGGCCCCCCCAAAGCTGGGTCATTGCAGTTGGGCCCCCCCACCGACCCTGACAACCCCCCCCCCCACACACACACACACCACCCTACACAGATAGATAGATAGATAGATAGATAGATAGATAGATAGATAGATAGATAGATAGATAGATAGATAGATAGATAGATGGATAGATGGATAGATGGATAGATGGATAGATGGATAGATGGATAGATGGATAGATGGATAGATAGATAGATAGATAGATAATCTGTTATTGTTATTATCACAAGGGCTAGGCCAGTGGCACACCTTTGAGTTGAATATTGGGTTTAGGGTTGGGGTCCGGAAATTTCTTATATTTTAACGTTAAATTCTGGTGCACTTTAAAAGCTATTATGAGATTGTATCAATGAGACACTGAGGAAATGTTTTTTTTTTAAATCTCCTTAGAAGAGAAGAAAATAGTAGCCTAAATAGAACATACACAGAATAAATTCTACAATAGGTATACCTGTTATGAAAAAGCTTCACAAAACAAAGTCTATGATCAATGGGAAACACTGCTGTCTGACAACCCAGTTCAGAAATTGTTTCAACTATTGAGTCTTGGATTTGGAAAGTGGCCAGATTTAGCTCAAAATGCTACCTGCGATTAATGTGCTGTGCAGCCTGAACGCGGAGTTGTGTGTGTCTCAGTGGCGATTCCAGGAAATGTTGACTGGGGGTGGCCAAGGTGGGCCACAGAGCTAGAGTGGGGTGGCCATCGCACCCCTGAATGAATAGCATGTGATATGCTGTACAACCAATTCAAAGATGATTTATAATCCCAAATGCCCAAATCATGTTAGTATCCATTGTAATGTTTGTCAGAAAACTAAACCCCTGAAGGAGGGTCTGGGGGCATCCCCCCCAGAAGATTTTTTTGTGTTTTTAACATGTAATCTAAGCATTCTGGTGCATTCTGGCGAAGATAATAAAGGAAAAAGTCAATATTTATTTCAGTTCAGATGAATAGTAAAATTAGCAAGACAACATAACTTGCTAGCAGCCAGATGCCAACTGGACAGAGGGACGGATGACAACTAGCTTTTGACCAAATATCTTGCTAAAAAAATAAACCTTTATTTATGAAATTCTGCCCTAAGAACATGTTACACTTGCTAACTACAAACTTAAATTTTTTTATTCAGATTTCAAAAATCTGCTGGGACACGTGCCCATACACATGCATGGGTGGCACGCATGTCACAAGCACACTTATGCTGTTTTCAAGACCTTTGCTGACCAGATAACAGTTCTAGTGGCCACAGTCCTACCATTAATTCAGTACTTGAAAATTGCAAACTGATCTCATATCAGTGGATTGGAGTGTTTGTGTGATGAACTTGGCAACTACCTAAACAAAAATATATATCATCTCTGAACTAGGCTACATATCAGGAAAAAAATTTAAATTACAAAAAAATAAAAAATAAATAAGATTTTTTTTTTCTTTTTTTTTCATTCCCCTCGCGCCCCCCCGGTAGAGTGTCCGCGCCCCACCGGTTGAGAACCACTGCTATAGAACATGGAAGTCTAATGTCCTTACATGGAGTGTTTCGCCTTAACCAAAATGTGTTCCATATGTGCTTCTTTAAGAGCAAGTGTTTGTAGTGTGTGTGTACAATGGTAAAGTGTGCAGTGGCAAACCTCTGGGTGGAAGAAGATCTCTGGTCCCAGGAAGCGCTCGTAGCCCACGTCGATGGTGAACTCCTTCTTGCTGATGGAGTTGATGCCGGTGTACTGCTTGATCCACTTGGAGCCGTCCGTGTCGTACTTGTTGAACTCTTTGACTAGATCCGGGCACACGTAGCTGTAGCGCTCCTGGTGGAAGAGGGGGGGAGAGAGAGGAAAGTTGTATAATCAGCTCAAGTATAGCACTAAAGGAGTTGGTACTGAACTGTACAAATCACAAACGGTCAAGGGAGGAATATTTGGAAATGATCTAAAGAAGAAAAGCCTCAGTGCTTAGTTGATAGATCCTTATGAGTGAAGCTGTGTCTGTTTAGACTGCAGTCATCTGCATAACAAGTTTGGATGTCACGTGACTGGTATATTCACTTATACCACACGCAACAAATATAAACGCAACACTTGTTTTTGCTCAAATTCCTCATGAGCTGAAATCAAATTTCTTAAGGATTTTTCTATGTACACAAAAAGGCCATTTACTCTGAAATTGTGTTCCCATATGTGTTTAAGTATGCTGTCTTAACAGCATCTTGATATGTCACACCTGTCAGGTGGATGGATTATCTCAGCAAAGGAGAAGAACTCACTCACACAGATTTTAAATAATTTTGTGACCTAAATGTGAGAGAAATAGGTATTTTGTGTACATAGAAAAAGTCTTTGATCTTTCATTTCAGCTCATGAATAAACTGGAGCAGAAGTAAAAGTGTTGCGTTTATATTTGTGTTCAGTGTAGCCGCCATTTCTCACTGGAATGTGTGTAATGTTCAACCAGAGCATTCACATGTGGTATAGCATGTGGTTTTGGAAATGAAAGTGTGATATAAAAATTCTATCTCGACTGGCATTTTCAAGCAATTTTCCTTCTACCCCCAACTGTGTGAGAATCCTTAATAGTTTGTGAAGTAGAGAACAGTCTTTATCCATTTTAATTTGAATCAAGCAGAGAAAAAAAAACAACCTACAAATGTCTTTTTCATAGAACATTTTGTTCCAATACAAAAGTGATAATGAGAGAGCAGGGTTCTATCTGGAAATAGATTTTTGCTTGTGTAACAGTGAATATGAATGAACAGAACATAGCAGTATACTGTGCTCAGAGGAGATGTCATTAAGTTTGAATTGCAGGCCCATTCTGCAGTGGAATGAACATTGCTAGACACGACTGTCAATATGCACAACGCGCTTCCATGCTAATGCTAATCATTGGAATTCACATTACTTGTTGTTTGTCCTTCTCTGGCTAATGAAGACTGGTCCTTGACATTGAGAAACAAAGTCTTGGATAACAAGCTATTTAATAAACATGGGGGAACAGTGGAGAATTGAGGTGAATCAATAAAATGTGGTGACTGACAAAAGGAGACACCATAAAGGAAATTACATTTACATAAAGTCATGTTTGTTTATGACCTGGAAAAATTATTTTGGTAAACGCAGGTTTGCAGACACAAAGCTTCATCTTCCTTAGTGTGTGCCGCTATGTGTGAGTGTGAGTGTGTGTGTGTGTGTGTGTGCGCGCACATTACTGTGGGGACCAATGTTAATTAGGGCTGCAACTAACGATTATTTTGATAACCGATTAGTGTTTTGGTCCGTAAAATGTAAGAACAGGGTGAAAAATGTTGATATATTTTCCAAAGCCCATGTTGACGTCCTCAAATGTATTGTAATGTCCAACACACACAGATATTTCAGTTTACTGTCATAATAGGATTAAAGAAACCAGAAAATATTCACATTTGAGAAGCTGAAATCAGAAAATTTGGACATTTTTTATTAAAAAATTACTCTAAACGATTAATTGATTATCAAAATAGTTGGCAATTATTTTAATAATCGATTCCTCGATTAATCGTTGCAGCTCTAATGTTAATTATCAGACACTAAACAAACAAAGCAATACCAATGCAGTGGGTTTTTGAAGGACACCAGCTGAATGGAGAAGACAGACCAACAGTGCCATCTAGTGCCCAAAAATTAAGTTACAATTATTCCATCTTACAGCTATTCGAACAAGTAGGTTGAAGGGTTTCCTTTGTTTTAGTAGGTGTTTTATTGTTCACTAAATGATGGTTTAAGAGCTAAAATCTCCAGTGAAAAAAGTTTTCTGATGAGTTTTTCTGGATGGATGATGATAGAAAACCTTAGCTTTGTCATAGGAAGGGAAACAAGGCTCTTAGTTTGCAATGTTAGTTAAAAAGTTTCATTTTGTTTTTAACAAATGTTTCACAGCAAATGTATATTTCGGCAGCGTCTCAGCGTCCACATGGGCACATGATGCAATAAATAATATTCATACTAGTATAGTATTCCTATGACAACCATTTCACTGACTTCAACCCCTCCACACTTGTAACTGTTTTAATTAGGCTATTATTTATTTCATTCAATTGATCTGAATGTTTTAAATTGTTGTTGTCTGTGTGTGTGTGTGTGTGTGTGTGTGTGTGTGTGTGTGTGTGTAAACTTGTTATGTATTCTCATTGTATATTGTGTATCTGTACTCGACGTCATTGTAAAAGAGGGTCACCCCTCAATTGATCTCTCGAGGTTAAATAAAGGTTACAAACAAACAAACTTAAAACAACAAAATAGCCTGATTTTGGTGATAGTCGCTGATGTACTTTTGTCTGCTTTCTTCATCCTAGCCTCCTGTTTACCCTTCAGGAATGTGTGCATGTAACCTTGAGATATACAGCTGTTTGACGTTTAAAGTGCCAAACCTCGGTGATCATGACAACCTAAAGCCCGTCTGTAGAGCCTAGTTAAACTCAGGGGTCACCCACGCCACATATGTTATGCTGCAAGTCTACACCCAAAGAGGTCAACATTCACACATTTCAGATGTGTGTGTGTGTGTGTGTGTGTGTGTGTGTGTGTGTGTGTGTGTGTGTGTGTGTGTGTGTCTTTGATCTCTGTAAAATCAAATAAAAAAGGCCCTCATCAACACTGCCTTCTCAACACAGTGAAGGTAGCTGATACATAACAGTAGCTTTTGGACCAACCTTGACTGCCTTGGCCGTCTCCAGAGACTGCTCCGGGGGGATGCCCACCTCCCTCTCCCTCAGAAGCTGCTGGGTGAAGTAGGTGATGTCCCGCCCGGCGATGGGAATGTGCTTTATACAGCTGCCAATCACATAGCCTTCAGCCTGGGACAGACAGACAGACAGACAGACAGACAGACAGGAGAGAAACACAGGTTGGGTCTGTTAGTTTGCAGTTTTTCCATCTGATCTGCTGATTATGAGGCCTTTACCACATCCCTATGGTGTTTTGTTTGGCCTGCATGTCCAGCGGTGGCTACAGACACATGCTGATTCAGTCACAAAGTCTCTAAATACATTCTGCAAGCACATTTCCTCAGTCATTCTTTCCAGTCTCTGAAACACCAGGGCCTTCTGTTAACATCAACACTATCCTGTTACTGTGCAAGCACACAGGTGGAAAAATAGATTTCAAAGGGGGAAAATTCTTCATTCTGTACCACATTTAAACCTTAAAAAGGAAGAGTCAGCAATTCTAGAGAATGATTATTGTTGTCAAAATCACTTTTTTTTTTAGAAATCAGTGAAAATGATCATAATCCACTACCTGTACTGTGTGTGTGCTGAAGTGTTAATACACAGCCTAGGCTCTGTAAACTGGTATGTTGCCTGATACGGTGGCCCCCCTTTGTTTACATACCAGAAACTACAACAGTAGGGTTGCCAAAGGAAGTGCAGTTTACACAATCCCTATGGTGAATAAATAGTAGGCTTAACAATGCATAGGTTTCACAATAGTTTTCCTTTAAGTAAAAAAAAAACCTAACCGGTGAATGGCCAGACGAGCGTACACATAAATGTTAGACTATAAAGTGTGTATGTGTGTGAGGGAGCCTTGTCTTTTCAAAGTGAAAACTCACCACAGGAATGACATGGGTGACACCGTCTCCACTGTCGATGACTGTGCCTGTCAGCGTCCTCTCTCCCACCTGTCTGGACGTCCAAGAGGCTGCTAGAGCCAGCACAGCCTGGAACACACACATATTGTTATGTACTACTGCACACATTAACAAGCAGCCTTCTAAGTGATCCATTGTACAATCTGACTTTTTGAGTGCGCTTTAGGAAAAGGAATTATAGAAAGGTAAGGGAAATATCTATCTGTATTTTTTTTGTTTGTATAGTAATGTATTCTGCGTTGACCTTTACAGGGACTGCAGATGGAAATTCTCAAACTGCTATTATCTGGTACAGAGCATCTTTTCTCTGTGAAATAAATTTTATTTTTCTACATGGTTCCTGACATATAAATTGATAAACTAAACTAAAAGGTGTCAAAGATATTTCAATCCATACACACACACACTAGACTAACGCAGCATGACTCACCTGCACAGCGATGTACAGCCCTGGAACGTTGAAGGACTCGAACATGATCTCGGCTGTGTACTCTCTGTTTTCTGGTGTGTTCAGAGGAGGCTCTGTCTGCACACGGAGAAGAAATGGAACAAACACAGATAGTACAGTTATTATGCAACATATTCAAAACTTCAAATAATTACCCCATTACAAAATAATATATATATATATAAATGGAGCTACAGATGCTTGGTCAGTTTGTAGTTCACTAGCCCTTGGACAATGAGCCTGAATGTCACAACAGAGAGAAGAAAGCAGCTATTTGATTTTACATCCATGGGAAACAGGCTGATAAATAAGATTTGTGTGCCTCTTACCAGGAGGAAGTAGTGGTCCTCAGGCTCGGCCCTCAGGTACTTGAAGATGATCTGCTCCATGAAGCGCTCCATCAGGTCCCAGTCCTCCACTATCCCATGGCGGATTGGCCACTGTAAGCACAAGGGTTTAAGCTCATTACAACACTGCATCATGGGACTTCTCATTCTTCACCTCTATATTTTGGTGGGATTACAGTTCTTCTATAATGAATTCTGACAACAGGTCCATCAACATAGGACCGTTAATTAACTGTTTGTAGGTAAGTGTGCCGAGGCTTTTTCACTCTACAACATGTGGAACATTGTCTATTTGGACTTTTAACTCCTTAAATTGAATTGTCTTACGGTGAACATTTGAACTTCATTCAAACAGAGGTGTCACTTGAAACAATTATCCTGGTCATATAGGGCTGGCCCGAATGCCATTTTTCAGGCTTCCGAGTATTCGTTGGTTTTTCCGAGCGAATATTCGGATATTTGTTCCAGAAAAACACACCATCAAACCAACATTAATAATGCCAATGTACTCACTGAAACCGAGTGTGTGAGCCGAGACAGCAAGCTACGTAGTTTGTTGATGCTTTAATAACTTTCGAACGGTAGTAAAGTCGGAGTTCCTTACTTTTTCCCCGTGGAGGCAAACAGCTGTTTTTCCGTTCCAAATCAGCTGTCCTCTGCACCATCGTAACCCATACAGGAGCTTATCAATTCATCCAGGAACGTGCATCTTTTCGGCGATTTATAAATCCATACAAAGATCCAATATTGATAGTCTTTTGTGTCCATATTATATCCATTATTGACTGCCTATTCCCATGATGCAAGCAAGTCACGGTTGATGATGGCTGAATAGCATGGCTGAATGTAAACAAACAGCTGAGCTAAGCTAACGTTAGCATTACGTCAAGCATTACATTTCCTTCCGAAATCGCGCTAATGCTGTGGTAGCCTATAGAGTTATTAGGAACACAATCTATTGTTCCTCCATCTCTTTCTCCCTCCTGCGCTTGGTGCCGCTTTTAGTTTGCCTCACTCTGGTAATATCACGTAGCCTACTACAGCTGATATCACCGGTTGCACTTTGAAAGGGCAGCGGCCAACTAGGTCAAAGTTCAAATAATTCGATAATATATTTTAAATGAACGTCTAATTTGTATTTTACAATTGTTTTATAACTTGTATATCCAAATATTATTTGCTGACAAAATATACTGCAGTTTGAGCTGCCTTTGCAACAAACAAAAAAAAAAAAAGACGAATATCCCGAATACTGAATTGAGCTCCGAATACTAATTTAACAAACGAATACTCGGATATTCGAATAATTCGGGCCAGCCCTAGGTCATATTGCTTTGAGAGTGTCCAAATGCCCCGCCATATGTCATACTGGTTGTATTAAAGTGTGCTCTTTTCAGTTAATATACAAGAAGTCAATATATTTAATTGTTTTATACCAACAGGAAATGACAAAATGGGAACCCTATTGAACATGGTTTTTCTACGTACAGTTAGATGTGATTTCTTCCAGCTGTGCTTCCTATTCTACTACGTGCTTTACATTGTAGGAGAATAGTGTACATTTGTGTATGTATGACGTTCTTTATTTTATTTCAGTGTGAACTCAAAATAAACTTCAAACCAATATAATATTTCTAAGGCCTTGTTCAGACTTCAGGCAATTCTGATATGTTTTCTCAAATCAGATTTTTAACACCGACTGTCTGCACGGTCAACTGCAAGAGATCAGATGTGATTTGATGTGTCCAAACGGCATGGGTTACTGTGGCAACGACATGGGGCGTTATGATCGCTGTTGAAGCAGCTTTCCAACGCAGAAATACGACGAGCCTGATTTGGGTCTATGTGTGGCCTATGTGTGGTTCACAACTGGGACACAGTTGTGAGGTGGTGCAGGTTAGCTAACTGGCTTACTGGGGCATCGTTAATGATATTGACCTGTGCTATAATGAGTCTACTGCCATGTGAGAGGTCTTCTGCCAAGAGGTAAGAGGAACTTTGAGCAGCTATGTTTGAGCTTATTAAATATATTATTATAATATGGAGTCCCAGATAAGCAAGGACAATCACATCTGATGAAAACAGACTGTCAGCAAAGACACAGAACATATACTAAACTTAGTCTTGTTTCATAGGTAGTCCTATTTACATCTAATCTCTTCTTTTCCATATGCTCTATGAGGCATGTTCAAATTTTGCTGTAGTTTCTACAAATTAAAATAAAAATTACAACAGTTATAACTTCTGAACCACTAACACGTGAATGTAACATTCATTAAAAAGGGGCCATATTGTCAGTCAAGTACATGTTGTTATTGATCATGCTACATTAATGTAATCTCAAATGTTATCAGATTGAAAGGCAAATGAGTTGACAGATTGGATTCCCACACTGCTTGCACCTGGTCAAGTCTCTCTTCCATTGCAGCACAATGTTAGCTTTTGGTTTTACGGAATGCTAAATGCATTACATGTAGGATGAATAGTTACATCAGCACTCAGAAGAAACTGAAACATATTACACATGGTAATTGCTTTGCCAGCTGCTCGTGCATGCATGTGTGTGTGTGTGTGTGTGTGTGTGTGTGTGTGTGTGTGTGTGTGTGTGTGTGTGTGTGTGTGTACACTGTACCTTAGTGGAATATGAGGGCTTGTCTAGTGCTTCGTCTCCGATGTAGAAATCCAAGTCATCCACTCCCTTCATCATCCTCCTCTGGGCCTGGTCTCCCACCTTGGCCGACTCTTTGATGGCGATACCTGACCAGGAAATAGACAATTAATAGACATTGGTAAATAAGTTAGTATGATTGTTTCGTACGACAGAGTATAAGGGCAATGTCCAGGGAAAACTAAAATAATTAAATTAAAAAATAAATTAAAATTAACTTCCCCACGGGCCCTTATACTCCGTCATAGTTTTGCACTTCATATAAAAATAAAAAGCTTTAAAGTTGGACTTGAAAGATGCTTTGAGACATAATATGTGGTACAGTGACAGAATAGGAAAAGGAAAAGTTCTCGTTGGAATGGATTTAATTTTTTTTTAAAGACAAATAAATGTAAGATGCAATAGAGGACACCATTTTGGTGTTATTAAAAAGGTGCATCATGGTCTTTGTTGCATGGTCCCTACTGGGCTGGGAATCCAATGCACAGTGAAATACTCACATGATGGAACGATGAACTGTGGCTCTGTGTTCCCTGCATAGCCCAGTTTGGTGTAACTGCAAAGACAAAAAGCATCACATTGCATTAGAATAGAGAGACGAAAAACAACCACCTGCTACACTGCCGTTTCTACATTTGAATGCAACGTCACAGTTTAGTTTACTTGAGTAAGGATTATGTTTGGCAGCTATGGCCAATCGTTAGGATCAATGCTATCCCTGTTTTGTTGGTTGGTTGGGGGCCAAAAGCAGCGGCAGCTCTGGAGTTTGTTAATAGGAGCGGAGGCCATTAAAAGAGCCATTCATGTCTCATTGACAAACGGAAGACTATTCATATTTGTCTAAGGGTGCGAGAAAGAACTCTGCAGCATAAAACTGACCATCCTTAATATAAAAACTAGCTGTGACCTCAACATTGCTGCACTTCTTTACTGTCAATTTCCCTATGCAAGCAAAACCTTACCCACATACTGTAGTCTATGAATGAATAAAAAATTGATAGATAAATATAGATGGATGGATTGATACTATATGGATGGATCCTGAAGGAAATGTTGACATCCAGTAGCAGCAAAGACACATTTTAACAACCCCATCAAGTAAAAAACTTAAATTAATTCAACTTTGCAAAAGAGCAAACGTTGCATTTACAGTATATTCTGCAAATATTGCATGTACAATTGTTTTATATACATTGTATTGTTGTTTTTTTCATTTTCAGAATAAACACATTATGCGAAATTTAAAAAAAAAAATAGGTTAAAGCTGGGGTGGAGGATTTGGGGAGAAAATGGCAGTTGGGATAGAGATTCGAATCCAAATACCTCAACCGCTCCAGTTGTTCTCTTTGGTCCCTCCCTGACACGCTATACACCAACAAAGTCGTGCCAAAGTGAATGGGCAGTCCCAACAGCCAATAAGAACAGAGAATCGGAGCCTTGCTCTGATTGGTAAAAGTGTACAGCTCATGTTAACTTTGACCAATCAGAAATCACATACCCCAGCTTTAAGAACTAATGAATCGATGTCAGATGTTTCTAAATATCTTGATGACTGGGACATAAGCAACATTCATACAACATTCGGTGAACACACCATCCCCCTCTGCATCAAAGTCTTAAAACTTGACAGCCTTCTTCATGTCTCCGCTCTGCATAAATGGTGTTTTGTGGGGCACATGCTAACCAGATGTAGCCTGACTGGGATAGACACAGACAGGGCTACTTCCTCCACACAGGGCCCAAGGGACTGAGAGAGGACACAGCACTGTGGGCATAGTGACCACATCACATCCTGACCTTGACAGTGACAGTGACTCATTGAATTCAACTTTATAAAAAAAAAGGAAGCAGGAAGAGCCAAATCACAAATCTTTAAAGTAAATCACCTAGGAATGTTAAGAGCAATAGTCTCAAATAGTCTAAACCACGAGGTATAATGCTTAGTAACCGTCCTACCTAGGTCTTTGGTTTGTTTATTTGCATAGATTACAATCTACAACTTTCTAAATTCAACCTGGAACAACTTTAGGAAAGATTTGACATTTCCTGTCCTGAACAACCAAAGGTTTATTTTGCCTGGATGAAAGTGTTCCTATTGCACAGGGAATAGTGCACGTCATGTTTATTTAGGCAATATCAGCTGTGTGGAATAAATACAGAGAGGAAACAGAGAAATAAGATTAAGACACAGAACTCAACAGTGAGTGTCTTTCATATTGCAGTGTGGGGGATTGCTGCCAAAACAGCAAATAAACAACTTAGCCTTGCTACTATCTAGGAACGAGAGAAAAATGAAGAGGAAATACTTTCCTTCTGAACATGCAGTTGGAAGCACATGTGTACAGTAAATGTGCGTGTTCAGCTACACGTCTGCTTACCAGCTGGATAGATACTCCAAATCTAGATTTACGTCCTGCTTTTTTTAAATAGTTTTAATAACGTCAGCCTCCTGTGACATGAACTGACAGTGACCTGCCAGGCGACCGCAAGCACCATAAGCATTTCTTCCTGCTTGAAATAAGGACAAGTGAATGAAAAGGAGACAAAGCATGGGTTGGCAATCAGTGATAACAACAGCTCTGTTTCATCAAGACAGCAACACAGTGTATTGGCTTTAACTGTGAACACCTTCATACCACAGAACAGTCCAGGCTTGTCTGCCTCAGCTTATGGTCTCAGCCTGCCTCGACTAGCTCAGAACATGTTGGTGGACATTATGGCAGAGGACAGCTGGAGATGAGCACAATAACCCACTTTACTGCTGCAGTAAAGCATTTTCAGTTGATTCTTATAAGCTACTATCTTTACTAAATTATCTACTTTTTGGCAACAGAGTACAATAGCCTGTTGCATAAAATGTAGTTCTACTTTACCTTGTAAGTTAATTTATGCCCAAGGTGACTGAGCCTCACTTAACATGGTTGCAGCCTTCTATTATGAAATGTCAACTGTTTGCTTAGACAGATAAAGAATGACTCCACCCAACTCTTTGACTGCACTAAGTTTCAACACCTGAGAATGTCTTCGCTGTGGCTGAGGCCCTGATTTGACAGTGCAATTGTGCTATAGTTTTGCACACAAGGTGACCCAGACGCTAGAAAACTACATTGAAATACATCTGGACCTGTCATTGGTCCCTTCATTGCATGGTCATTGCAGCAGTCTAATCCAATGATAAGCATCCGGGCTGCTTTAGAAGCTCATGTGTAAAAGGGAAGTGAAGTTGTCACTGTTTGGAAACTATGAGCGTGACTCAGAGACAGCTGTTGTTCAACGCTTTCCAACATCGGCCAATAGCCGGCCCGGTTCACACTCTGGCCGAGCTGCAAAGCCACACAGCAATGTCAAAGTTTCCACATCCTGACCCAAATCTCAACCGTGCCTTTGACTAAGCGTTTTATTTCTACAGAGAAAAGCAACAGCACGTGAATAGTCATGGCTATTGGAACAAATGTGTCATGTCTGCAGGCCAGAGAGCAGAAGCCATCTGCTTTAATGAGCAGAAATAAAAAAGTAGGTAGCGCAGGCAGGCTAACCCAATTCTCAGCTGTACTTTCTTTAGCTGTCCCGGTTCACAACAGCAGCAGCAGCAGCAGCAGCAGCAGCAGCAGCAGAGTGGTTAACAGCCTGAGGGCAGGAGTGGGGATGAGTGGGCAGGTATGCAGTGTGGAGTAGGAGTGACTCTTCAAGCCTCTACATGCCAGCAATGCAAACCACTGCTAGCCCCCAAATCTCACAGAACATACCGAAGATGCTAACTGCTGCTATTTGGTGCAAATGTGCATTGGCTACATTGCTCAAAAGGCATTACTTTTTTTATCAAAGGGAATAACTTTGAAAATTAGAAAGGGAATAGTTGTGTGAATAAAGTGAAATAAAAAAGATAACACATCTAAAACATATTTTAAATGGTTTTTAGGCTACTTTTTGGATATAAGAACCTATAGCATACCGAATACCAAAATGCAGGGAAGGAGGTTTACACATCAATACAGTATATGGTCAATACAAATACTGCTGCAGGAGGAGCCTAGAAGATACCTAGCCCTGTGTTATTGTCTGAATAACATTTGCTGCAAAAGCAGATTCTTATTAGGTCAACTCAACTGAGACGACTCGATTGGGAAAAGAATCGGTAGCATGGCAATGAAGAGAAATCAGAGAAGTTAATCAGAAAAGCATGCTCGGATGCCGAGAAACCACCATATATGGACTTAAAAGCGTGAATGAGGAAGTGTAGGCTGTATAGGAAGTGGTAGTGCGCCTGCTCAAAGACCAGAAGGACGAGCACAGTGATTGTAGCCTATGTATGAAATGCACTCGGGAGTGAGGTCATGTAAATGTGCAAAATCTGGTCAATGAACACATAACGCTTGACTATATCCTGCTAATGATCGCCTGCTAGCTCCAAATGAATGAATGCAGCTGTTAGGGGGATAGCCTGCATTACAACAGCGAACACTAGCTGGGTTCTTGCAACGGAATCCCTTCAACGGGAAGAAAACAGTGATGAAAACTAGCTGAACATGAAACTAGCTAACAAGCACGACAACAAACACGAAATATGAACTGTTACCGCACACTTCAGAGCACCTCCATTGACCTGACTGGGTTTATCTCGGGAGAGAGAGGAACATTTTGTCACAGTTAGCTGTTCGTTAGCATGTTAGCTCGCTTTGTAGCTCTGCATATACACACTGGTATACACCCAGTTGCTACTGCTGACACTGACAGTCCCTGACCGTGCTGAGCCTCTCTCTCTCTCGGTGAACCCCCTGCCCGCCCTGTGTGAGCGGCGGTCCCGTTTGAAAGGCTTCTTACCCCGTGCCGCAGTCGACAACGCACGCCGGTAGCCGTCCAGCCATGTCTCCTCCCCGGTGTATCTGCTGTCCACAAACGGTTAAATGTGGCGGATAGTAACGCTGTGTCGGCTGGAGGAATCTGGCGAGGCGTCCACAGGCGGAAACCTGAGCCCGCACACTGCCGTTTCCACTTCCGCACTGGGCTCCTGGCAGCCAGGGAGGAGAGGCAAGATGGCGGACACCGGGTAGAGCGAAATAAAAATATGTTATTGTGTACTGAGCAATTACAAGTGGCTTCCTATACCTACATATTGTACATAAGGGTACATAGGAGTAAAACTCCTAATATTATAAAACAAAACATAACACAAAAAAGAATGCTGTAATAAAGGCATTTAACATAACACAAGCTATACAGCTTTAATTGCTTTTTGCAGTATAATTGTGGATTGTATTAGAGTGAGTGTAATTAGGTGTAAACAATTTTTTTTAAAACAGTATAGCAGCCTCTGTGACAGTAGCAGACAGAGACAGGGCTGTGTAGCTGTCAATCACACAGTTTCCCTCGACTACATTTACATAAGATAAATCAATTGATTGCATTAATCTGACTGAAACTGGACTTGAAAATAAAAGTAAACATGTTAGTCCGACTTAAATCGTAGCCTACTAAATCAAACTCAAAGTCGAGCGAGCCGATCTACTACAGTCGGTCGGACTGTAACTGGCCTATCATTCTGCGCATGCTCCACAGTCTACCCTGTAAACAAAGACCCGAAAGTCAGAAGAAAAACAACAGCAACAGAAAAAGAAAGACAAGGTAGAATACGGTTCATCATGAGCAAATCCAAAACTGCGCATTTTTGGGCTGAGGACGAGACACTATTTATGCTGTATCAACTGAGGGAGTTAAATATTTTAAATTACATGGATGGGAGGAAAACACGAAATGGCAACCTGTTCAAAAAAGCAGCGAAACGGCTGGACAATGCTGGATTTAAAAGGACGCCCGAGCAAATCCGTATTAAATGGAAGCACACTAAAAAGACCTACTACTCTGCGAGGAGGAATCCTCAAACAAGTGTCGACAATACAGTCATTTGTCCTGGTCCATACTCCAACATATTGGAGGAGCTGCTTGGTCGCAGACCGTTGTCCCAAGCTGTAGAGAATGGCGTGGGTATGGGATGCAGTACTTCTGTAGCAATGTGCATGTGTCCTAAACGTTTGAGAAAGGCTATTCCATTGCTTAGCATATTCCTGTAATGAAGTATAGGCTTTAAAATGTTTATTTTATTTGATTGATTTTTTTTGTTAGAAATGTTTTATATCAGTCCCATACCAGAGTGGGTGTGCTTAGAATACAACACTGAGAATGTGGATAAAGGAACTGTCTGACTGACAATGCAGAGGGCAAGCGGAAAGTCTTCAATAAGATCATATAGCTATCATGAAAGTTCATTAGATTCACTTACAGTATTGGGTTTATATATGGCATGCCAATATAAAAAATATACACATGCAGTCACTCACACCATCATACATTAGGATACAAATGAGCTAAGACTTAAACATTAATTAAGTAAAAAATAAATGGGCCTAAATAGAATTTAAAGGAAAAAAAAAATAATATATATATATATATATATTATGTATATATATATATATATGTATTTTTAAATTTATTTATTTGTATCCTAATTTATGATGGTGCAATTGACTGTGTATATATTTGGGAGCAAACACAAAACGACAATAAACATGTGTTAGCAAGCTTCTGCATGAATGGGAGAACACACATTTGCCGTATCCATACACAATTTGATAGTGATCAATGTGACAATATTAAATTGAAGATATGTGTGTAGTTAATCCCAAAAATGAACCCTACAGCTGCGGGGAAAAAAACCTTGCTTGGAATGTTGTTGTTTTTTGTGCCTTCTTTAGAAAGTGTGCAGGGGGCGAGGGACCTGGATGACGCACCCAGGACAGCACAGGAGCCCCTTGAAGATCAGGACTCACCAGATGAAACATTCACACCCGTTATTTCACCAGTCACAAGAGGTGTGTGAACCCATTCTTTTTCAGAGGCTTATGGCTTACTGTCATGAAACAAACTCCACCAAATGACATAGTTAGAAGGAATTTGTGGATTTGGGTTTACTGGGGCTTTACATTTCAAGAGTTTGGCATATTGCACCTGATTCTCATAGTTTATCTTTACCTCATCTTTTTATAACGAAATCCCTGCAGTTCATTCACTTTTTTGCATATAATTCCTACAGTATCTGACGTCGAGAGGAGATCCAGATCCATGGGGACTCAATCTGGAGTCAGAAGTAAGGCCCAGCAGAAGAAGAGGCTCAGGGAGAAACCTGGCTCCTTTAGGCCTTCCAGTGTTCAGTTCATTCAGGTAATAAATACACGTTATAAAACACATAGTATAATATAAAAACTGGTCGATAAGGTAACAAAAAAATGTTGAGCTCATAACTTATACCTTGCCTATACATTTTGGGTCACTTACTACACCATATGTTTTTTCTCCTAATAGTGTTATAATTTTATTACATTAGTGAGTCAATAATTTATATATAACAATTATTTATTTGTGTATAAACACCATGAGCCTTGAATTACAGTTAAAAAAAACTACTTAAAGAGTGCTGTTAAAGCTGGGGTGTAGAATTTGGGGAGAAAATAGCAGTTGGGATAGAGATTTGAATCCAAATACCTCAACCGCTCCACTTGTTCTCTTTGGTCCCTCCCTTATGATCCCTCCCTGACACGCTCTACACCAGGGGCGTCCAAACTTTTTTCACTGAGGGCCACATACAGAAAAATCTACGAAGGGCCGGGCCACTTGGCAAACATAACACATTTATCAGGACATGTAGCTGCTCTGATGTTTTAGTTTCATAGTGTCTTCGTAAATTGTAATCCTTCTTCATGGCAACACTTTCCTTGCAAATTAAACAGACACACTTCCCCTCAAAGCCGGCCGAAGCCTCCAATATCAGCGCTGATCAAATCATTGACTATTGTTCAATGCCTTCAGACACCCAGTATTTTCTGCTATTGCCTCCAATGTCTAGCTGGGTAAAAATAGTAGCTAGCCGAGTACCCGACCCTTATAGGGGGGTCCGGGGGTATGCCCCCCCGGGAGATTTTTTTAACTTTTTAAAGTGAAATGCATGAATCTGGTGCACATTGGCCCTCATTTATCAAACTTGCGTGAAAACTGGTGCAGATTCTGGCACAAATACCTCCCTACGCCAGGTATCACGTGGGATTTATCAAACAGTCGTATCTCGCCAATCTCGGCATACGCCAGGCCATTATTGATAAATGCGGCGGCTGAAAACAATCGTATCACGCCCCTATATTTTCTCAGTTTAGAGGCCTCGCCCAGAGGTTTTACGACATGGATACGTGCATTACGGCACAGAAGAGGAACTTCTCTGAAGTAGAAATTGACAGAATAACAGCGAAAGTAGAAAAAAAAGAGTTTCATTTCGATTCGGAGCATTACAAGCGGCATCAAAGAACGACAGAAGGCAACAGTTAGGAAGGAAATAACTGCTGCGGTCAACAGCGTTGGTGTTGACAACAAACGATCTCCAGCTGAGGATTTTGCATTTTAGGGTTACATCAGTAGGCTACTATTGCTCAAATGCTATAAAACAGCATATACAATTATATGTCGCCATTTCTTTACATAGATGAAGAAAAAGTGGTCTGACTCAAAAATCGCCACTAATAAAAGCGTGTTGCTGCTCTGAAATGCAATCAACTGGAGGTGCGGGCATAATATAAGTGGTAGAGGAGAAAAAGACGCACCAACTGTCCGATAATGGTCCCCATAAAAGAAATATACGTCTGCAGAGATTTGAATGATTATAATGTATTGGCCCTTTTAGATAGCACTACTCAAAAGGGGTTTAAAAACTAAAAATAACACATTCTGCATTTTACTGTATGCGCTTGGCACGAGTGGTCAGCCCGGCCGTCAGCTGCACAAGCCGATCAGCTGTGAGAGCGCCCACTGTCCTGCTCCACCAGCAGATCGGAAAAACGGTGGAAATAAATCGCTCGCTTAAGCGATCAATGACACATTAAAAGAGGAACTAACATCTAAAAAGTGTGTCAAATAAATAAAATGTTATGCTGAATGTTGTGCCGTGTATTTTTTATCATAAAGAGCAGTGTAGGCCCACTACATATTTAATACTTGGGCTAACATTTTGAATGAATGCAGCCCCCGTGCCTCAGTGTCCCCCCAGCTGCTCCAAGACGGAGACAACTGCCCTCACACAGTCCCATGCAGCGCTCCAAAGTGGCCATTGAATCAGTGTGACCAAAGTGACTATTGAATCAGCTCTCCTACTCAGTTGCACACCATAAGCTGCGCATTTTTAAGTGATTAATATCTTCATTTCGGTCTGAGCAAACACTGCATTTGTATTATCTTCTAATAATTGTCCAACAAAGTCATCGGCTACCCGGCACAGCCTGCACTGCGAGTCCATGCTGTTTACAAACTTGCGTACACGAGCTGAGAGCTGCCGTGGGATTGGAGCGTATCCTACGCTCACGTCCATATTGATTAATGCCGAGGTTTGCGTGGAAATGTGCGTACACCCACTTTTCTGGTCTACGCACGGTTGATAAATGAGGGCCTTTGAGAGGAAAATTAAGAGGCTTAATCTGATGACCATCCTCTGGGATGGGCTTGGTGCTTATTTTCTTTTATGGGACATATTTCTTTGTAATATAATGAATGCATTTAAATTATTTAAAAACTAAAAGGGCCATATTACATCATATTTTTTTAAATGTGCTGCGGGCCAATCAAGCAGTTTTGACACCCCTGCACTAGTGGGTTAACTAAAAAAAATAATAATAGTAAAAAAAAATTAAAGGGCCATATTACATTATATCGTTAAAATCGGCCGCGGGCCAATAAAAAGCGGGCTGTGGGTCGGCCGTAGTTTGGACACCCCTGCTCTACACCAACAACGTCGGTGCCAAAGTGAATGGACAGTCCCAACAGCCAATAAGAACAGAGAATCAGATTATTTTTATTTTTTAAATCGGAGCCTCTGGGGCCGCCCTTAGCTCAGTTGGTAGGGCGTCCCCCCTATGGGCCTCGGCCAGCAGCGGACCCGGGTTCGATTGCAGCCCGCGGTCGTTCTCTGCATGTCACTCCCCTCTCTGCCCCATTTCAACTCTGTTTCTACACTATAAATAAAAGCATAAAAATGCACCAAAAAAATTCTTAAAAAAAAAAAAGAATCGGAGCCTCGCTCTGATTGGTCAAAGTGTAACTCCCTCTATTATGTAATATAACTATTAGTGACCCAAACTGTAATAAGTTGTTACAATATCTAAAACCACTGTGTGTGTACTCAACTGTATACAGTTTATCAGGGTACCCTCAGGTTCTTAAAAGCATTGGACAAGCAATTGCATTTAATATTCTCAAAAAAGGCCTTAAAAGTATTGAATTTCCTTACAAAGGTCTTTTTATTGCCTTTTTCGTCGGATAAAAGAAATACTCAACGTCAGAAACAAGTTTTCTAGGTAATGCCATGTAGAGGGGTCATTTTGGGACAAATGAGGACTTTTTGATTTTGTTATTAGGAGTATTCACACAGTTTACAAAGCTATTGTTATATGCATGTGAGTTAATAAAGTTTTTTATAGTTTGTTTTTCTAATTGTAAAGTGCGTACAGATTTTACATTATACAGTCCCCTCCATAAGTATCAGAACAGTGAGGCCAATTCCTTTATTTTTGCTGTAGACTGGAAACATTTGGGTTTGACACCAAAATATGAATATGAGACAATAGCTCAACATTTAAGCTTTTATTTCCAGGTATTCACATCTGGATCTGATACACAACTGAGAAGATATCATTTTTTGAAAAGGAACACCACATTTTTAGGCAAGCAAAAGTATTGGAACAGATAGA
This sequence comes from Ammodytes marinus, assembly GCF_949987685.1. NCBI lineage: Eukaryota > Metazoa > Chordata > Actinopteri > Uranoscopiformes > Ammodytidae > Ammodytes > Ammodytes marinus. The sequence continues at coordinate 10,566,520 of NC_137216.1, read as the reverse complement.
CTTTAAATAAATTATAGTAAATAAACCATAATATTTTGTCGCAAATACTTTGCTTGCATCAAGCCTGTGACCCATTGACATCACAAAACGTTTACATTCTTCTTTTGTGATGCTTTTCCAGGCTTTCACCGCAGCCTCATTCAGTTGCTGTTTGTGTTAGGGGTTACTCTCTTAAGTCTCCTCTTTAGCAGGTAAAATGCATGCTCTATAGCAGGGCTATTCAATTAGTTTTGAATGGGGGCCGGTTGGTGGAAATGATCCAAAATGAGGGGCCTGAAAAAAAGAATGCAAAAGTTTGGTGATGTCAATGGGTCACAGGCTTGATGCGGTTATTGCAAGCAAAGGATTTGCGACAAAATAGTAAGTTTTATTCACTTTAATTTCTATCTGTTCCAATACTTCTGCTCGCCTAAAAATGTGGTGTTCCTTTACAAATAATGATATCTTCTCAGTTGTGTATCGGATCCAGATGTGAATACCTGGAAATGAAAGCTGAAATGTTGAGCTATTGTCTCATATTCATCTTTTGGTGTCAAACCCAAATGTTTCCAGTCTACAGCAAAAATAAGGGAATTGGCCTCACTGTTCCGATACTTATGGAGGGGACTGTATCCTTCCTACTTTTGCCAGTGTGGCCTTAGCAACGTTGGTACATTTTAAGTGGTATTAAAAAGTCACAAATTTAACTTGGAAATTCCTGGGGGGATTACCCTGTCTTTCTGCAGGAGGGAGAGTTTGACGATTTGGACGAGGATAATGAGGAAGAAGAGTATGAGACTGATGTGAGCCTTGACCAGGACATGGGGAGCTCACCGGAGAACGCTGATCCCATCTACTGTCCCAACCAGCCTCGAGTTACAGAAGTCATGTCTTTAAGCCGTCCACAACATCAAGAGAATTCTACTGACCGAGCAGCGGCTCCTCCCAACGCATCCAGACACGGCGTACTAGAGCAGTTTGCAGAGGTTATGTTGGCAGATATGCGTCGCATTAAAGATCCCATTGTTCTCATGAGACTGCGCCGCGACATCACCGACCTGGTGTTCAGAGCGGTGGAGGAGGAGGAGAGGGGGAAGAGGATGGAGGTGTGTGAGAAGCTGCAGCCAGTGAGAATGAGCAGGAGTCAGGCATGTTCTCAGCCTGTCCAGGAGGGGGCAGCACTGCAAGGGACCACTGAGCTTAATATCCAGGTACCACAGATCAAGCGAGAGACTGACTGACTGAGCCCACACACGCGCTTCAGCATTCTTGAGATCACCTTGAGATGTTACAGTTTTTTTTCCGATCGCTAACCCACAGTGGGCACAACAGGAGCTACAAGTGCAAAACTCTAACGACAGTCTGCATTACCAACAGTCAGCTGAGCTGAACAGTTCACATCACCTGCCAAACAGGCGCAGTGCAGCAAACATTATGAACAATCCTCATTGAGATAACACACACTTAGAACACACTGGGAGTATAAACACTAGCATCAAACAACAATACAGAAATGAAAAAACTTTTTATCTTTACAGTGTGAATGATGAGTGACTTCACACAAATCAATATTTACTTTAAAGAAAAGTTATATTCTTTCTTATGAACATTTTTATTTTATAACATACCAGTTTTTTAGGTAAACAAGAAGGAATGAAAATCAGCAGTTTTCTACAATAGATGTAGGGGAGAACGGGGTAATCTGAGCCACTTTTTACATTTGCTCCCCTCTAAGCGAGCTAAAATGATTTATCACTCAAATTTACACATTTCCCATAAATTCAGGATGTTTCCTAGAAATGGGCATTAGCAGGATTTTTTCAAGACAAAGCGCAGTGAAAATATGATTGTTTTAAAAAAAGTTGTCTGATCCACTTACTTTTTCCACTCTGAAACTACCATAACAACACATATTGTAACAGTAAGAATCCTGAAAGCTAGCCACACATTCCAGAACTAATGTCGGACTAGTAAAAGAATGATGGGGTTTGGTCAAAGCAAATTTTCTAAACACTTGAAAGTAACTCTGAACAAAATCAAATACAACATATTATAATTCAAAAGGTTTTAATAAGATTCAAATGAAAGATAGAACCAGTTAGATTAGAACACAGTCTGGGGGTCAGAACACAGGACCCTTAGAGCCAGCTAGTGTCTGGGGGTCAAAGCATAGGAAAATCAGAACCAGCGAGAACAGCCTGGGACTCAGAACACAGGAGGAGACCCAACTGGATTATAACATCAGCCTGTCATACTCTACAACTAGGCCTACTCTACATTCCAGCCCTGAAGTTACAGGGAAAGATGAGAAGGTGCTCTTTCCGTGTGGTTGCCCCAGGTCGTCTTCCTGGTGTATTTCCTTGGCATGATGGCTTGTGTATGACATTAAAATAAAACATATGTCATCTAATATTACATTAAAATATGTTTAAGACTAAACTTAACTTGTGCCTCATGGTGGGGGAAAGTGAGACAGTGGCTCACTTTCCCCTACAGCATTTGGCTCACTTTCCCCCACCACCATAATTTGAGAAAAAACTACCTCTCTTCGCATTTCAGGCTAATCTTCAGTTATCAGCATCACATGGTTTCATATGTTGGTAGTTCATCAACACGTATGATAGAAGTTTTTCTACGTGAATACATTTGCTTTGGCACAACAGTTGATTAAGTTGACAGCAAGAAAAGGTACTTTTACATGCAAAATACCTATTTTGGTGAAAAAACCATGCTTACCACAGCACAAATGAGGTCCTCTCTTTCAAGGCCATGGGGAAATGAGAGGGGCTTGAAAACATATATCTCACATGACCACAAATGTTTTCCATTGCCTAGATACAGGGGGTGGCCGATGCCTCAGATTCCCCCGTTCTCCCCTATATTTTTATTTATATTTTAAATTTGATTTATAACGATTCCAAATATGTCATTATCAGCCAGCACTCTATCTTTACAGTAATATTTTAGTTGTATTTTATTGTTGACAACAAACATGTCATCAGTAGCTTTTCCCTGCGAATGCTTATCTGAAAATGTCCTTCCTCTTCCTTCTGTTGGGGGCAGCCTTTGGGTCCTATTGTAAATATATAATGTACAGTAAAACTGTAAGTATATATCTGTAAATATTCTATAATTGCAATAAAGAAATCAATTCCTGCAATATTATAATTTTCTGTAAGGATGCAACTCTCACCTGTTTGTTCAGGGGAAAATGTGCATTACAGATTTATATCTTTGCAGATTGGGTTGAACCCTCAATTATGAGAGACCATAATTCAAACCATAATTCATAATTCTTGAGTTCCCCAAGTGTTGCATCAAATAAAGCCGTTAAGGGCTCAGGTAAGTCTGAATGCTGAATCTGAATCAGAGTCAGATGAAGTGTCTGTGTCACTGTTTTCCAGGCCTGTCAGCACTGCAGCACCTGGGTCCACAACCCTGCAGTTCCCTGATGTCATCATCTGTCCACACTGATAGGCCCTTTCCCAAATGACTCCCTATGCACTCCCACTCCGTGAGCGAGTGTGACTCGCTGTGGAGTCACCCTCGCGGCTGTGGAGTGCCACTCGATCATTAAGGGGAGGGTATAACAACGGCGCGGCTTTGGCAAGCCCTCGCCTCTGTCAGACGGAAACAGGAAGAAACCTGGAGACACTAGTTAACTGTTAAGTCTTTATTTCTCACCCTAAGATACAATTCCACCACTTTTATAGGCCTATTTGACCTGAAACGATCTTTACATTCATAAGCTACGCATGTGAGAGCAAATGTAGTATTGAATAAAAACAAACTCACTCCCATGATTTTTTGGCTGCATAATTTATTTTTTGTTAAACATTTTGTAACTGCATATTCTTAATTTTACCAGCTCAGTCTGTAGTGGAGAAAACGGGTGGGTGATCCGCTGTTTAATTATCCTTTTAGTTTACATGCACAGCAGCATACAAAACCAGGGAAAAGAACAATAGTCTGCTAAAGCATGTATTCCACTTGTCATGATACGTTAATCTGCCATTTCGACCCGCGAATCGCGGCAGTTAATTAGCGTGCATAAATTATAATGCACTGCAAGGGTGGTCATAAATAAGAAAAGTCTTACGCTCCAGCTGACTGACGTCACCGCCGCTATTACTACCCCTCATTGGCTTTAACAGTAACACAAATCTTACTAACAATTTAAGGAAATAATAATCACTGTCCCTTATTAACTTCTGGGCATTTTCTTCATCTGCTTCGTTTTATCTTTTATCCACGCCTTGAAAATACACTAACGGTAGACAAGTGGCATAATCAAATCAACAAGTGTAAAACAACATGTTAATTCCAAAATTGTAGGCTACCCTCTGGTTCCGTCATTTAGGGCTATGCATAAAAATAAACAATCAAATGTCTGTTTGAGGTAAGAGAACGTTTCATTTATAATTCGGGAAACAAACTCCATGGAACTCTCATTTGTAAGTTGGCTCCTCTATTCCGGACTTAATTGATTGGCGGACACCTGTGTCAAACGTAGGGCTAAGCCACTATCGACGGTGATCGAGGGCTTTATAACTCACTCACACTCGAGGCTCTGTGGTTTGGGACGACACTCAATATGGCGGGCCCTCCTCGCGAACGCGCAAACGGAGGGATAGTGGATAGGGATAGGGTGTAGGGGGTGGATCTAGATTGGGCCATAGTAAAGCAAACAAAATACACAATTATTGTGCTCCATAATGGTCACATTTGAACACCAGTTAAGCAGAGCTTTAAACATGCAGGTGTACAATAGATCACAATGTCTAGAATTAGTAATCTGAAAACAACAAATGATACAGCAATTATTCAAATTGTGTCTGTAGGCCTTTTCATCTCTGCATCACCAAGTAATGCCTTTCTCAGGCTACATTATGGTGTCAAAACACTGAGGGGAAATCCTGCGAATTAAATGCACTGGTGCAAATGATATTGGCTGCTGACATTTTGAACCCTGTTGCAACTGTGTGTAGTTCATCCCTCGCCCTTAATGATCGAGTGGCACTCCACGGCCGCGAGGGTGACTCCACAGCGAGTGACACTCGCTCACGGAGTGGGAGTGCCTAGGGAGTCATTTGGGATTGGGCCTACTATTGGAATGCAGCTTCGGTGATCGAGGGCTTTATAACCCACTTACACTCGAGGCTTGGTGGTTTGGGACGGCACTCAATATGGCGGGCCCTCCCCGCGAACGTGCAAACGGAGGGATAGTGGATAGGGATAGGGTGTAGGGGGTGGATCTAGATTGGGTCACACATAGGCCTTTCACACCGCCGCAAAATCGGCGCTAGTTCTGGGCTTGTTCGGAGTTAGAGCCAGTGTTTTGGTTTCACACCGCCAGAGAGCCTGCTCCGGGCCGTAAAAACCGGGGGAACTCATACCCCAGGATTGAGCAGGGTTTGATAAGAACTGCTTGCGCCAGCGGCTGGGGGAGGGATTATCCTGACCAACCAGAGCAACTCAAACCTCATGCCCGCCATGTTTAAAAACACCGCTACTACGAGACGTAAACATAACATAATTACCGAACGTAGCGATCAAATTGACCGGCGAGAATACGCTGTATGGGTCCTATTTGCTTAAGAAAGCAAAGCGAGAGCCAACACGTGTAAAAATAAGACGTATTCGCCGCTGTTGTTGTGCTTAAAGCTAGCGGTAGCTTTAGCGTTAGCCACAAGAGCAGCGGCGTCGGGTGACGTACACACACGTTTACAGTGACGTCATGACGTTGCTCTCTTGCCGGCTCCATGGCTGTCTCCGGTCGATGTGAAACCAACCGGTTCATAACTGGGATAAGGCTGTAACCAGTTTTGAACTGACCCCAACACCAGCCTGGAACTGACTCTTGGTTCATTTTGGTGTGAAAGGCCTAACAGTGACACAGTGCACCTTTAAACTACATTCTCAGATTTGACCAGCAGAGTGTGCTCATGGTCTTCAGTGCCAAGACACAGACTTGGACAATAACTTCACACTGAAATACACTGTACATTTACAACAAAAATGGGAAAGTTAAGAAAAATGAAGTAAAATAACATCTCCATTCCACTTAACGATACCACTGATGAGAGTTCAGATGGCCAGAATGATGATTATTATGGTACCATCAGATCTGCTAGGCCTTGTTTAAGAAAATTGACCTTCAATCTTTGTTAAATAGTTACTTAAAATAAACCTTAAATGAATAATGTTCTAATTGATTTGTCTTGCATTACAGTTTATGAGATATATATCAATGGCACAATATACCCCAATGTATTCTCTCCAAAGGCACAACTTACACCACACCGGGGGCAAGTTGTGCCTCAAGACATCTTTTTTTCCGAAAGCTATATTTCTTAAAGGGTTTATTTCAGATCCAAAGTTATTGTTGTCAGCGATGCACCACATCCTGAAATATACGTACATATTTTAGTTGTAGACAAGATTACTGTCAAGGCCTCACTTTAAAGTCAAAAGTGGCACAACTCATCCCACTCTCTTAGCTCTACTAATAACTGCACTGCACTGTATCAGTGAAGGGATTGAATATTTTTTGCCTGATGTTGAAAATGTTATTGAAAAAGATGATATTGATATATATATATATATATATATGATATTTGTTTAACCCTTTGTTAGGATGATAATAAATTACTTAATTCACCGGAATTATTATGATTTTTATTATTATTTCACAGCGTTTATTAACAGCATCAAGTGACAATACATAAAATTAAATAAAAATCCTGTTGTGTTTGTAAAGTCATGTCAAAATTAAAACCCACTGCTTAGTCATTAAAGTAGCGAGGAACTTTAAAATATTTCTGAAACAGTCTCATTTTTCAAACAAGACCATCAGTGCAAAGAATAGTATTTTTATATAGTTTTTCGTAATGCCTTTGTTATGGGTACTCTCACCTAGGAACAACAGCTGGCTTAGTAAAAACAGGTGAGGAACACATGCGTTCATTTTAAAAGGAGTGCAGTATCCCTGCTATGAATTACCTCATATTTAAATAGGCTATTTCAAGTTTTTTCTCCAAAAAATACACCCGTCTATAGTGGCCCTAATAGGCCACTGTAGTTTCACATTACTGAATCATCACAACACAAAACAGTAACTTTGGAAAGTTTATTTAAATTTTCTCAAATTCTCAAAACTGAACAACTAAATAATTGACCATATTATGGGGGCGCTTGTGTTGTAGTGGTTAGAGTCTCCCCCCCCCCCATAGAGTCTCAGTCCTCTTCAAAGCAGACCCGGGTTAGAATCCAGCCTGGGTCGTTCTCTGCATGTCATTCCCCTCTCTGACCCATTTCACCTCTGTCTCTCCACACTGTCTAAAAAAAGCGTTAAAAAAAAGCCAAAAGAATGAATCTTTAAAATAATTCACCACATTATACAAGTTAGAAGTCACAACAATTGAATAAATCACATGGATTTCAAAATATTAAACATTTGATAAATGTCATTGTTACGGGTCCCAGGATTAGGGTGCCACGTGACAATAAATATTCTCACCACAGAAAAGGTGAGAAGCAATGAAGACACGGCTGGTTAGTTTGTCATCCAAGTTGCATCTATATTCAAATTCACAAATAAAATACAATACATTTCTACTGATTCTCTCTTTTGTTCAGTCTTCAACTGTATAAGTGCATTACATCTAGTTTATTATTATTCTAGATTCACACACACTTAAACATACACAAAGTATCACTCAGAGAAAGCGAAATGTTTTCAATACAAGGTAAACCCAGTTGTGACTCTGGATGTAACAGTTACACTCTTATCTTTAAACAGTATGCATATAAACATCATAAATTCTTCATAACTTGTAAAACTGTAGCCATAAACCTTTAACATTTACTCAAATTCCCCTTTAAGCTGCAGTGTGTGCGGGAGAACACACATCAAAATAACACTGTGCAAAATACACACAATAGAGCTGTTAAGCGGAAGTGGCGGAATTACGGGGCATGGGACCTCTCGGCTGAAAAAAAATAATGGGAGTCTATGGAAAGTAATCTACTATTTTCTGGTTCCAGTCATTAAATGCCTTGGATTACATATATGTTTTGTATGGGTCTAAATGATAATTTTTCATGTGAAGAGTTTGACGGTATGTTGTATGATCAGGGCCGTAGCACCAAATTCTGGGCCCCTATACAAAAAGTCCTGATGGGCCCCCTGAAAGGTGGCCTTACATTACACATGGCTCTCTGAGCCAGAAAACTCCACAATATTTCATTTGATGAATGACCAAATCATTACTTTTACCAGTGTTTCCCCCAGAAAATGTCTTAGTCAAGGTGGTCACTGGGCAGTGTCACAGGAGGCAAAATCTTTGGGGGTATTTTGCTCAAAGATGCCAATGCGCACTATAGAAATAAACAACTGTTTATTTGAATACGAAAATACAACAGACACTGACCTTACAGTTGTGCATGATCACTCTCATGCATTCATCAGACTTTTCTCTGCGCTGTCTGAGCTGATAGATAGGTTGTGTTGCCACAGTGATGTGGAGTCTTAAACTGTTCTAGCTTTGCCAGCACTTATTTCTGTACAGCTAAATATCCCCATAGAAACAACGCTGCGTTTATTTTCGCCACAAGTTCAATTCAATGTCGGCTTGCTCCTGCTTACTCTCCCGCACACATGCCTTAGTCATGCGCAGGCCCCTGATCTCCTTGCAAGGCTCAGGGGCCTATCATGAGCCAGTCAATTATTTATTTTTTTGGAATGGCATTGTTCAGGGCTTTCGAAGATCGGGTCCCCACATTTAGCTTGTTAAAAAAAAAAATAAAAAAAAATGGGCCCCCCTCTGCCTTGGGCCCCCCCACGACTGTCGCACTTTCCCCCGCAGTCCGTCGGCCCTGTGTATGATTATTCGTCTAACGGCTTTTGAAATTTTTTTACGAGAACAACTACAAGTCTTGTCGCCTCTGTGACGTCACCTCAACACATTCCCTCCACTTCTCGACTGACAGTGCTAATGCTAATGCTAATGGCTGGCGTGGACAACGCCAACAATCTCCCCACTCAAGAAATTGAAACTCTCCACATGTCCACTTGTGTAGTGGTTTTCGCCACGCTGAAGACTTTTGTCTTGTCATTGAAAGAAGGCGGTAAAGTGCATTAAAGACACAGCCATGTTTTTGAGCTAAGAGGGTGCGAGTGGTGGTGACGTATATCATAAGTGTCAAGAGCAGCGAAGAGCTGTAGTCCACAAAAGCGCTCTGCACAAAACCTGACCGTATCCAGCTTCTACTCGATAAATTGTTCCATTCTTTGCACGAAAAAATACCATCTAAATCCATACAAAACATATGTGTAATCGAAGGCATTTCATGACTGGGACCAGAAAATAATACATTTCTTTCCATTGACTACCGTTGTAATTTTTCGAGCCGAGAGGTCCCATGTCCCGGAAGTAAGCCACTTCCGCTTAACAGCTCTATAACCCTTACATCAAGCGGCACGCCTGCAAGACATTACGCAGGGCGAATAATAAACCCATATTCGGCGGAGCATGAGGCTACACTCATTAAAGTATTTTCTCTTCAGTTCGCTAAAAACACTCAAAACATGACCCGAGCTCATTCCACAGTTACCCATATAAAGCAAGGCTTAGCTTATTCAAAAGTTATACATACACTCAACAAAAATATAAACGCAACACTTTTGTTTTTGTTCCTGGGGACTCAGAACCAGTCAGTATCTGGTGTGACCACCATTTGCCTCATGCAGTGCAACACATCTTCTTCGCATAGAGTTTATCAGATTGTCAATTGTGGCCTGTGGAATGTTGGTCCACTCCTCTTCAATGGCTGTGCGAAGTTGCTGGAGACGGCTTATGGTGGAGAAATGAACATTCAATGCACGAGCAACAGATCTGGTTGACATTCCTGCTGTCAGCATGCCAATTGCACGCTCCCTCAATGCTTGTGGCATCTGTGGCATTTTGCTGGGAGACAAAACTGCACATTTCAGGGTGGCCTTTTATTGTGGACAGTCTAAGGCACACCTGTGCACTAATCGTGATGTCAGATCAGCATCTTGATGTGGCACACCTGTGAGGTGGGATGGATTATCTCAGCAAAGCAGAAGTGCTCACTATCACACATTTAGACAGATTTGTGAACAATGTTTGAGAGAAATGGTACAATTGTGTATCTGGAATGAATTTTAGATCTTTAAGTCCATCTCATGAAAAATGGGAGCAAAAACAAAAGTGTTGCGTTTATATTTTTGTTGAGTGTACATAGGATCTCAGAATTCAATACACCTTCATATTCAAACCGGTGAAGTAGGCCTTTAAACGTTTAAACCTAAATTTAAGCTCCTCCTCGATCTGCGAGCTGCAGCCAGGGGCACTTGGGAGCTTTCGCGCCTTAAGGGCCTTTCCCACCGCCGCGCGGCAACCGCCCTCTCAACCGCCTCCTTGCTGGAGGACTCCACCGGTGAGCCCGGCGTTTTTAAAAGCGGCTGCTGCCTCGGCGGCAATGACAGCGAGATGCTTCGGTGATCGTATCGTTAGGATAGCCCGACCAGAAGTCCACCACACTTATTTCTCTCTTTCTCTCTCGTATAACGATGTTATAGTCTCTCTATATGAGCTTTTATGAAGAATAAAAGTACAGAGAGAAAGTACAGTTCCGTCTAAAAAATTATTCCCCTAGAAAATCGGCTTCAATCACTGGTTCCAAATGTTTGTGTTCAACGTCGAATATATATCCAATCTTTTTTAAATGACAGACACTTTAACATTGACTTAATACATGGTAGAGCCGTGTTGTTTATGTCTGTATACTCCATTTGCAACGATGCCTTGTATAACCGACTTGCCGCCGGGCGGCTGCCGCTGAGAGTTTCGACACGGGGAAAGCTGAGCGGTTGGGAAAAATCTGTGCTCGTTCACGTGGGCGGCAACCGCTTCCTGGTCAAACCGCCGCGGCTGTACCGCCTCCCATGTCGCCTCCCATGCCGCCTCCCCTCAGCCGCCCTTCCCTCATTGAAATGAATGGAGGCAGCGCGTTGCCGCGCGGCGGTGGGAAAGGGCCTTTACGGTCTTTTCTCTCCCTTTGTTCTCAACGGCAGTATTTTAAAGTCTCTCAAGTTCGCTAAAACACTCAAAAACATGACCCGAACTTCTTCAACAGTTATACATATAAAGCAAGGCTTTAGAAGGTTGACATTTTATACCAACTACTGACCTGTAATATACAGAAAAGGTGAGAAGCAATGAAGACACGGCTGGTTAGTTTGTCATCCAAGGTTGCGTTCCGAATCGCATACTTTCTACTATATAGTATGTAGAAAAAAGATTTAGGATGTCCCGATTCTTGTGGCCAGATTTAGGATGGTTAGAAGTACCCGGATGTCCTACTTCATGCGGCCAAGATTGTTAGTGTTGAAAAGTGCATCCAATTTGGGCGATTCTGACCCACAATCCAGTGTGCACGTGAAGTGACGTAACATCGACGAAGCCTCCATAGAGCTGAATGTGGCGAATAAATGAATGTACTGGTCTCATACATTTATAACAATATCCTGAAGCCCTTAAATTCAAGAAAATTACCTTGGGCTAATTTAAATAAAATTAATAGTTTTGAGAGTACCACATCATCTTTACGAAGCAGAATCTACAGTTGTACATGCCTTCCTTTGACTAACTAAATGTATCCAACTTATTCTAGAAGGAGTTAACTAAAGGCGGCCTCAATACTCTGGCAGCTCGTTCCATGCTATTAGAACACAAATTGCAAGGACATTATTTCTCTATTCAACAATTACCAGTGTTAGTACAATAGGGCATTATGCAAAACAAACTCTTGAGGTGTTTATAGATTTCTTTCATTTTCAGCCCATATATAATTGGATTGAAGAGAGGATGATAGATAAGCAATTGTAAAGTCATTATGAAACGAACAATTTTGGGAAACTCTGTTTATGAGAATAATCCTTAGAAAATGTTCACTTCTCTGCCTGACACACACAGTTACACAGTGCACCTTTAAACTACATTCTCAGATTTGACCAGCAGAGTGTGCTCAAGTTCTTCAGTGCCAAGACACAAACCTAGACAATAACCTCTAACTGAAACACGATGTAAATTTACAACAAAAATGTGAAGGTTAAGAAAAATAAAAGGCAGATTTTGATTCTCTGACACACAAAGTTATTTAATGCACCTTGAAATGCAATTTCAATTCAAAATGTCTAATCTAACAATTACCAGTGTAACTACATTAGAACATTTTACGAAAGAAAATCTTTAGGTGTTTATAGATTTCTTTCATTTTCAGCCCATATATGATCGGGTTAAATAGAGGATGATACATTAGCAATTGTAAAGTCATTATGAAACGAACAATTTTGGGAAACTCTGTCCCCATTCGCAGTAAAAGCACATCGTACACAAGCAAACATGAGAAGTTGATTAATACAATAAGGTGTGGTAAACATGTCTGGGCAGCTTTTCTTCTTACTTCTCTACAACTTCTATATGTAATTATAAAAATCCTTGTGTATGTGAATAGTACAAAAATCGTAGGGCAAATTACCATATTTACTAGAACAACCAAACCATATATATTCAGCATTGTAGACCTCACACAGTGCAGTGTCTGAAATGTGCTGTTACACATGATCCCCTTCAAAGTAAAAGCACAGAGTTTTTTCTTAGCGCTCAAAACAACTGTCACAACACCTTGACACACAGGCACAAGCCAAGCTACAAACAGTAAAACATTCACATTAGTCTTTGTCATGATAGTTTGATATTGCAGAGGTTTGCATATAGACACATAGCGGTCATAAGACATAGCCGCCAGTAGTAAAAACTCAGAAGAAGCCAGAGTATAATATGCATAGAGCTGAAAGAGGCAAGTTGAATATGAGATGATTTGTCGATCTGATAGAAAATCGATTAAAAGTTTTGGGTAGATACCGGTGCTGAAAAGAACAGAGTTGATGAGCAAGGCAGCAATGAAAATGTACATCGGTTCGTGGAGGTTTTGGTGATTCCAGATCAGATACACAATAGTAGAATTACTGCATATTATCAGAATATACACTGTTAACATCATCACAAAATAAAGGTATCTGTATTTATCCACTTCCACATGCCCAGCAAAGGTTATAAAATATGTAACATTTAAATCATTGTCCATTAAGTTAATGAAGAATTATAGCTAGACAAATGTAAATGAAATAACCGTAACTCAATAACAGTGTAACCTGTAAAGGAGAGTCTCACCCACAGCGTTCCCATCGAAATGAACTGCCTAAGTTTCTAGATAGTATTTTTATCAGATGATTGCTTCACTCTCCATGGATCTAATTAAGTTAAAGTCGCCACCGAAAGATATCTGCACGTAAACAACAACTCACTCAAACTTTGGAGGCCTGAACTTTGGAAACATGACATCATAACGCAGTTTACTGATTGGTCAAAAGTTTGAAGTTAAAGCTTGCCTTGCACTCTTCACTCTTCACCCTTTTGACTGTTAACGAAACTACAACAAACTTTCTCTGCACAGTTTTATCTCTTTGCCGCGAGTATTTGACTTGAAAATGTTCAAATTCCCAGATAAGGATTTGAACACACAACCTCTGGGATGCAAACATCCCATTTGAGACACTTGAGCTCCAAGTGTGAAGTATTAACCCACCAGGCAACAAGCTTTGCCACGGACAGAGCGCGCCAACTCAAAAAAGTGGTTGAATCGCTCCCTGGCCCCGAAAGGACCGGATGTGCCACCGAGACCCCACAGAACACGTTTTGCGAAACATATTGCTCTAAACATGTTCTCCATATGAGGTATAAACCACTGATATAGTAGGATAGAATGTTATTTTTACCGTTTAACTGTTTCCGGGTAGAACATTTATGTTTTTTTCAAATTAAAATGTATGACAAACTTAAATAGAGTTTATGTTGTGTTTATATATATATATGCACACATGCAGAAACAATTTTTTTTATTTTAAAATGAGTGGGGTATGTCTGCTATGAATGACCTCATAATTAAACGTTTCAAGTTTTTCTTAAATAAATACCTCCGTCTATAGTGGCACTAATAGGCCACCATAGTTTCACATTACCGAATCATCACAACACAAAACTGTAACTTTCAAAATGTTATTGAAATGTTCTCAAATTCTCATTCTCTGACCATCAGGGCGCTTGTGGTGTGTGATTAGAGCCCTCCCATAGAGGCTCAGTCCTCTTCACAGCAGACCCGGGTTAGAATCCGGCCCGGGTCGTTCTCTGCATGTCATTCCCCTCTCTACCCCATTTCATCTCTGTCTCTACAAACTGTCTAATAAAATCATTAAAAAAATGCCCAAAAACTCATCTTTAAAATAATTCACCATAATATGCAAGTTAGAAGTCGCAACAATTGAATAATTCACATCAATTAAAAAAAATTAACAACGTGATAATTGTCATTATTACGAAGAAGAATCTACAGTTGAACATGCCTTCCTTTGACAAACAAAATGTATCCAACTTATTCTAGAAGGAGTTAACTAAAGGCGGCCTCAGCACATACTCTGGCAGCTCGTTCCATGTTATTAAAACACAAATTGGGAAGAAATGTTATCTCTATTCAACAGTTATCATTGTTACTACATTAGGGCATTATGCAAAACAAACTCTTATAACACATATTCTAAACACATACAAAAATGTATCTATTACCAGAGAACCTGGAACCAAACAAAAGACTAGAATATGTTTGTAAATTAAACTGTGGGCCCTGCTGCTGTAAACCACAACAGTGAAACAGCAACTTTTGAGGAAGCTTTCTAACTTCAAACAATGTCACATATTCCTGTGAGGAAAGTTTGTTTATTCAGTTATAAGAATATACCTTAGAAAATGTTCACTTCTCTGAAACACCCGAAGTTACATAGTGCACCTTCAAACACAGATGCTAAAGACATAAGAATAAATACTCTATGAATTACCAGTCTAAGAACATCAAGGCATTTTATAAAACAAACTCTTAAGGTGTTTGTAGATTTCTTTCATTTTCAGCCCGTATATAATTGGATTGAAGAGAGGATTATACATTAGCAATTGTAAAGTCATTATGAAATGAACAATTTTGGGAATCTCTGTCCCAATTCGCAGTAAAAGCACATCGTACACAAGCAAACATGAGAAGTTGATTAACCCATTGATGACAGCTGCTGCGCGATGCCACATTGGCTCTCCTGCCTGATGCTGCGTCGCGCAGCATTATTACTTTATCTAATTTTCATGGCATTCCCAGCATAGAATGCACTGTCATTGGTTCAAATACACATGAGGTGGGTTTTGTTGATTTTTTTAAGACCACGTGACCACCCAAAAGTTGTGTGGTTTGCCGAAAATCATGTCAATCAAAAAAATTAAAAATTAAAAAATAAAACAAAATAATAAAAAAAATACGCCAGCTATGTCGGCGACAGAACAGTTAGTGGCGTTTGGTGCGCAGAATCAAGGTCTACTATAGACTACTGACGAAAATCACACAACACATTGCATCTATTTATTAACAATATTTAATAATTTTCTAATTCATCTAATTTTGACGATTTTTAGAAATATTTGTTGGTTTGTAAGCGCTAAGGGAGCATGTTTAAATAAAACCTGTGAACCTTAACTTTTAAATGTATTTTATTTCATGTTTCTATGTGCTACACAGGCTTAGATATTAAGGTTTTGGTAGACTTGACAATTCGTACTATTTTTTCAGAAAACCCTCAGGCATTAAGGACATGCATCCTAGATTGCCATAGTCATCAATGGGTTAATACAATAAGGTGTGGTAAACATGTCTGGGCTGCTTTTCTCCTCACTTCTCTACAACTTCTATATGTAATTATAAAAATCCTTGTGTATGTGAATAGTATAAAAATCGTAGGTGAAATTACCACATTTACTAGAACAACCAAACCATATACAAACCCTATAAAGCATGCATTTTACCTGCTAAAGAGAGTAACCCCCCAAAACAAACAGCAACACAAAAGAAGAATGCATAAGTTTTGTGATGTCAATGGGTCACAGGCTTGATGCAGTTATTGCAAGCGAAGGATTGCAACAAAACATTAAGTCTTATTCACTTTAATTTATTTTAATTCTATCTGTTCCAATACTTTTGCTCACCTCCTTTTCAAATAATGATATCTTCTCAGTTGTGTATCAGATCCAGATGTTAATACCTGGAAATGAAAGCTGAAATGTTGATATATTGCCTCATCTTCATATTTTGGTGTCAAACCCAAATGTTTCCAGTCTACAGCAAAAATAAAGGAATTGGCCTCACTGTTCCAATACTATCGGAGGGGACTGTATAACACATAGGCTACTCTAAATACATTAAAAAAAAATATCTATTACCAGTATTAGTACACTAAAGGGTCACTACATAGTTTCAGAGGGGGTGGATTTGTTTACATTCACAGAGCATGCAGTTAGTTTACAAAAACGTATTTACTCTACATGTAATTCTTACTATTTGACTAAATCATTTTGAGGAACCTGGAACCAAATAAGACTAGAATATGTTTGTAAACCAAACTGTGAAACAACTTTTCAGGAAGCTTTCTGACTTCAAACAGTGTTCCAGGGATCACATTTGTTTTATGAGAATAATCCTTAGAAAATGTTCACTTCTCTGCCTGACACACACAGTTACACAGTGCACCTTTAAACTACATTCTCAGATTTGACCAGCAGAGTGTGCTCAAGTTCTTCAGTGCCAAGACACAAAATAACCTCTAACTGAAACACGATGTAAATTTACAACAAAAATGTGAAAGTTAAGAAAAATAAAAGGCAGATTTTGATTCTCTGACACACAGTTATATAATGCACCTTGAAATGCAATTTCAATTCAAAATGTCTAATCTAACAATTACCAGTGTAACTAGAACATTTTACGAAAGAAAATCTTTAGGTGTTTATAGATTTCTTTCATTTTCAGCCCATATATGATTGGGTTCAATAGAGGATGATACATTAGCATTTGTAAAGTCATTATGAAACGAACAATTTTAGGAAACTCTGTCATTCGCAGTAAAAGCACATCGTATATAGTCAAACTTGAGAAGTTGATTAAAACTATCAGATGTGGTAAACATGTCTGGGCAGCTTTTCTCCTCACTTCTCTACAACTTCTATATGCAATTATAAATATCCTTGTGTATGTGAATAGTACAAAAATCGTAGGGCAAATCATAACATTTGTTAGAACAACCAAACCACCTACATTCAGCACTGTAGACCTCTCACAGTGCAGTGTCTGAAATGTACTGTTACATATGATCCCCTTCAAAGTAAAAGCACAGAGTTTTATCTTAGCGTTAAATACAAACAACACAGCACCTTGACAGGTGGGCACAAGCCAAGCTACAACCAGTAAAACATTCACATTAGTCTTTGTCATGATAGTTTGATATTGCAGAGGTTTGCATATAGACACATAGCGGTCATAAGACATAGCCGCCAGTAGTAAAAACTCAGAAGAAGCCAGAGTATAATATACATAGCCCTGAACGAGGCAACCCAAATATGAGATGATTTGTTGTTCGGATAAAAAATCGATTAAAAGTTTGGGGTAGGTAGCAGTGCTGAAAAGAACAGAGTTGATGAGCAAGGCAGCAATGAAAATGTACATCGGTTCGTGGAGGTTTTGGTGATTCCAGATCAGATACACAATAGTAGAATTACTGCATATTATCAGAATATACACTGTTAACATTATCATGAAATAAAGGTATCGGTATTTGTGCAGTTCCACATAGCCATCGATAAGAAGAAATGTTACATTGACTCTATTATCCATGAAGGCTGTCCTAGGAGAAAATATTATAAGTCTTATTTTGAAGTTCACATTAATGTTAACATAGCATACAAACCATGTATCTCTCACTGCGCAGTATATGACAGTTACAAGCACGTATCAACACATGATAGCACAGAAAGTGAACGGTTTGAGTCTGCGGGTTGTTTTATCAGAATATTTCAACCTCGATGGATCTCATTAAGTTTTCATGGAACTCTAGAGGCCTTAAACTTAATGATGTTATTGTCTGATGTCATGTTTTGCAATGCCCAGTTAAAGTGACACTACACAGTTTCAGAGGAGGGGGATTTGTTTACATTCACAGAGCCTGCAGTTAGTTTACAAAACATGTAGACATGTCTCTACATGTAATTCTTAGTATTGAATAATTATTTCATCATAAATCAAAACAATTTTTTGGGGGAACCTGGAACCAAACGTAAGCCTAAAATATGTTTGTGAACCAAGCTGTGGGCCCTGCTGCTGTGAACAGTGAAACAGTAACTTTTCAGGAAGCTTTCTAAATTCAGTGTTCCAGGGATTTTCATTTTCCTGTGAGGAAAGTTTGATTATTCAGTTATGAGAGTATACCGTAGAAAATGTTCTCTTCTCTGACACACCCAGAGTTACATATTGCACATTTAAAGTCTGCACCAAGATCAGAACCAAGTTTTTTTATCCCCTGTATAGATTTGATCTGCTCAGGTTTGGTTTCACATTGTAGTTTTGCAACCGCACTAAAGAACTTTCCATGATATACACACGTCCTGTGTTTATCACCTATTGGCTGTGTCCCCCTATACTGGACATTCATTGTAGTGTGGTGCCTGGACCCAAAGTCATTTTAAATGGATGCAAAAGTTTAGTTTTCACTTCTTAAGGGTGCTATGAGGAACTTTCAAATATTTCTGGAACAGTCTAATTTTTCCTCTGATGATCATAAATTACATGTAACACAGGGTGTTCGCGGATCTTTAAAAAGTCTTAAATTCATTAAAAATTGTATATGCTGTTCTTAAATCCATTACTCAAAGGTCTTAAATTTGTCGGGGCAGGACAATTTAATTTTTTTTTGTTTTGTATTTCTTCCGGGATTTTTCGAGAAGGAGATGTAGAGACAGTGGTTGCGTTCCGAATCGCATACTCTTTCTTTTTTCTATTCTACATACTACACCCGACGATAAAAAGAATCTA
Source organism: Ammodytes marinus (assembly GCF_949987685.1). Classification (NCBI taxonomy): domain Eukaryota; kingdom Metazoa; phylum Chordata; class Actinopteri; order Uranoscopiformes; family Ammodytidae; genus Ammodytes; species Ammodytes marinus. The sequence continues at coordinate 10,547,500 of NC_137216.1, read as the reverse complement.
GTTAGGATGCAGTAGGCATACTATTGGGACATACTTTTCTCTCTTATTTCATCATAACATTGCGCCTCGATCTTGCCTCTTGCTTTTATATCCGTCGCATCCCCGTTTGTTTTCATATGGAGGCTTCGTCGATGTTACGTCACTTCACGTGCGCACTGGATTGTGGGACAGAATCGCCCAAATAGGATGCACTTTTCAACACTAACAATCTTGGCCGCATAAAGTAGGACATCCGGGTACTTCTAACCATCCTAAATCTGGCCACAAGAATCGGGACATCCTAAATCTTTTTTCTACGTACTATATAGTAGAAAGTATGCGATTCGGAACGCAACCAGTGTTTCCCCTACCATTATACAGGCCTGGCGGCCCCGCCAGGCCAACGGGACCCCCCGCCAGGCCAACAGCAGCCTGACTTAAAAAAAATATATATTTTTTTTTATTTATTTTTTTTATAAATTTTTCATTGATTCCGTAATAATCATTTGCGCGCGTCTGCGCGGCATTGTCGGTCTACCCCTCGTGTGCGCCTGTCTTTACAACCTCTCCTTTGATCATCCCATCAGCTGATCTGTGGCTGTGTCCCATTACAGAAACCACGCACTTGGTAGGACGCAGTCTCGCGGTCTATGAAGGCTATAGCCTATGAAGGCCGATTCCAAGGCCAACGAGCCTTGTTAAACGGGACGGTCTCCGCAGGTCTCCGTTTACGAGCATTTCCGGTTTGCGTAACAAGCCGTTACCTTGCGTGACGACTCGCCGCTCCTGTGCTGCCTAGCAACCGACAGCCCTGTCAATGGAGGAAAAAAGAAAAAGAAGTTGCCTACCAGACGAAAAGAAAAAAAAGTACAAGAAAAAAAGAAAGGAAGATAAAAGTTAAGAAGATGGAGCAACACGTTGCTGTTTTGTTATTTTTTATTTTATTTTATGCAATCTCTGAAAAAAACGCAATGAATCTTGGGATATGTTGGGCCACGAACAATACATCTGATGCAGCCTTCAAAACCGTGAAACGAAGGCTGCATTTCTCGGCCGCATATGAGGAGCCTTGCAAAGAGCCTTGCAAATGGGACAGCCTTTGAGCGCCGCTATGACGCAATCGGTCTTCAAATGCAGCCTACGTACTACGTAGGCTGCAACCCCTGAATCAAGACACAGCCTGTGTCTGCGTGTGTGGGTGTGTCTGCTGCACGCGGCGCGATGCGCGTGTGCATTCGGTGCGGGTGCGCACGTGTTAAACACGGAAGCCAATGAGCAGAAGCATGCTAGCAAGCAAACGTTGAACTAGTGGCGAAAATAAAAACCAGTGCTGGGGCCTATCCGAAAAGTATTTTTTGCATAGGAAATTTCCTTTCCTATCGAGATGAACCGGAAGTAGGCCTACTCAGCGGATAGGTGATCCGAATTCTCAAAATGCTTAGGAAAGGCATAGGAAAGGAGCCTCGATTCATCCTTTAACCCTCCTTTAGCATAGGTTACTCCGGACCAACCTATGCTAAAGGAAAGGAGATAGTGGTATCCCATAATCCTTTACGGCGGCAAGATTTAAAGCAACAGGCCACCGCCGGAGTTTACCGACTCTACACGAATACGAACGAGAGGTAAAACAGAAGAGAGGAGAGGAGAAGAGAAGAGAAGAGAAGAGAGGAAGATTTAACTCGGCTAAAACAAAATACCCCCCTCCCCTCCCCCATAGATAATAAAGAACTCATAAAAGACCAACATCATAATAGTTATTTTCGTAGCACATAATTTACACCATAAGAAAGTAAAATACCAACTTCACATTTAATGAAGTTACTGGGGGCAGTTCATTTCAACATCAACATAAGTAGCCTCTTTTTATTCCACATGTGAATTGGGATATATGGGAGTGATTCTCACTCTGTTGGCGACAACCTGATTAAAATCAATATGAAAAGAACGCATGGATCAAACGAGCGCTTGTTGTAGTCAATTTTCGGAGAATAGTGTAGTTTCACGCTAGTGACTCACGTCAGCAATACTCGCCGTTGCGCAATGACGTCGGTTAGGAAAAGTGGAGTCGAATTCATTTGAAACAGCGCTGTCCACCTTTCATCTCTCCTTAACCCCGATGACGTTTAGGGGTTAAGGTATAGGAAAGGAGGCTTATAGGTTAGGAGATTGGACTTTTCGGATAGGCCCCCGGTGTGAGTACCAGATATGCTCGGCTGCCAGATAAGCTCGGGTTGCATAATGATGACGCACTTCCTGTACTACGCGAGATCCACTTATTTCTTACGAATCTATTGCAAACTGCAATCTATTATAATATTATCATTCACAATACAAACATTACAATAAAGATACATGTAGAAAGAAAGTATGTGTAGTTTTCTGAAAAAATAGATAAGCTATCTGTAGAGCCTTTTAACCGGCTCTGCATTAGGTTTGTTTGGTGTGATGTGGTGTGGGAGAACTCGGCCGTACGCGTGTTCTGTGGTGCCAATAATCAATGTCCGATGCAAACTTCTCTTTGAGTGCTGTGACCCATTTATTTGTGTTGTCGGTGCATTCTCACCGTAGCACATATTCCAGTTTCATTCAGGTAAGGTATAGTTCAGTAACTTCCATCATTTTAGTACAGATCAAACAAGCATGGTGACACGATGACACGGTACAAAACTGTTAGCTCTTCCCAAAGTACACACCTGGCCGTGCCAGGTGATTACCTATATGCCTTTTTTAGAGCCCAAAGCTCCACCCAGTGGTCAAAACACCGAACTACAGGTCACAAAATAAAACAAACAAAAGAGTGGCATAATGGCTCCAACACTATCGTTCGGAATATCAAGGGATTGTGGAATACGTAATTATTGTCCCCAAGATCATCGTTACAAGAGATCTCGCGAGAGCGTTCAATACAGCCCGAACATGAAACATTTTTCTCTGTTTTATCTAATAAAAGGCGAATGCCAAACTTGTAAGCTTAATGTTGGTTTTAATACAGTAAATACATTTTCGCTTCAGGAAAAGGTAGGGAAAACTGTTTTTTTTAAGTTTATTTGAATATAATTTACAGGAAGTGCATCATCATTGTGCAACCCGAGCTTATCTGGCAGCCGAGCATATCTGGTACTCACACCTGCTCTATGGAGATATTAAGGACTCAGTAGTCTGGCATGACCACTTCCGCCAGCGTCTATTCGCTTGCGTCGAAAAGCAACGCAGCCCTGACGCAGCCCCCTCCTTTTCCGGTTGCTGGCTTTCCCCTATTGTGATCCCCCTCAAATTCGGAAACAATTCGCTCACAGTCAACCCGTGTGCTTATGTGCAGCGCTCTCTCTCACACACACACAGGGTGTGAGAAGTCACATTACTGTAGACAGAAATAAAGTGTGGCTATACTTCGGGATAATAATATTGGCGGCGGCGGTCCGGGACGCAGCCTAGCTTAGCCTAGCCTAGCTGTCCAACTTCATTGTACAACTACCCCTGGGCAGAAATACCCTCATAAACTCTGGAAAATGAAGCGTGGGGGTTTGAATTGAGCACCGGACCTTATAACCAGCTAGATTAAGATCCGCCGTTCCCTTTCTTTGGTGAGGGACTAAGCAGCGGTGTTTTAGCGACGGGGAAAGATTCCAACGGCTTCCACTATCACCTAGCAACTCTTACGGCTACTTGCTGCAGTTGGTGTAGCGCTCACAACGTCAAAACCCTGTTCTGCCTGTAAACAGACGGACTACGGCTCTGACTACAGCGATAGGAGGTGCTGACATAAGTTCTCGAATGCTAAAAATTCTACTCGACCGCCGTAGCCGTCCTCTCAACCGCCGATGATAATGTTACCAGAGATAACACTACGTGGCTAGTTCACTCCGGTTAAGTTATCCCGTGAGCTCCTCGGGGGCTAAAGTGTATGGTGTCTTGACATGCTGGTTAGAAAGCAACACACTATGTATATTCCTTTTGTCTTTAATAGTTTTTGTGTGGCGTTTGCGGGTTTAGCCATTTCTCTGACAGTCTCTGGACGTGAAGACGTTCCATCAAAATAAGTCCCCCCCCGGCACTATTTTGCAGGACACCGCTGCTGCTTCCCGGGGTTAGCCCCGCCCTAGATGATTGTGATTGGTTTAAACAAATACAAACAGGCTAGCCCAGTTTCCCCCGGTTTCCCCACCCGAATAGACGGCTCTAAACAGAGTGCTTCCAGACCATACTACGTGCTGTAGTTTGGTCTGGCTTTGCGAGACTAAGGACTCAGTAACAGGGACGTTGAACAGGAAAAAGTGCTGAGCAAAACTTAGAAAGTTAAAATCGCTACGTCGCCGTGGCAACACAACCAATCTGTATCAACAGCAGAGACAGCGCAGAAAAAAACAGCATGCACACGTTTCAGTAAGTTTACAGAAGTGCCACACTGCTACTGCCTTTGACATTCTCAGAAAAGCATTCATTTATTTTCAAGGGACATATTAATTTCTTTATTGTTTTAACTGTTAAGTTATCTTGAAAACAGCTGGCTATTGTAGGCCTACAAACTTTATTTTTTTGTATTTTCAATGCTACTTTATTTTTATGTTTTAAATTGAGATATAGGCTGGATGAAATATAATGGTCGGAATAGGGAATTTGCCTTATGTAGCACACATGTTGATAGGCTAATTATGATGTGTAGCCTATGTTATTCATTTATTTTCAACAAGGCTATTTGCATAAAATAAAATAAAGAAAATGTTTCAATAGGCTAGCTTCAAGGTGAGGTGATTCAGATTATTCCAGAAATGAGTCCTAGACAGGACCTGTCTATATTAGTGTTTATTGTTTTTTATTGAAATCCACGTGTTTTTCTCAAGCCCCAACCTCAGCGACTTTTACCGGCATCCAATAAGGAAGTGACCTACAACTGTAGTAACCAGAAAGTGCCACTGGGGGTGGCGCCAAGACAAGCAGTTTTTCTTTGACTCACTTGTTAGATAGGCCGTTTTCAAAGTCTTATTAAACCTATTTACAGCCTGGGCCACAAAACCATTTTAGTCTGTATGTTTAGGTCATATCTCCATGACAACACTGAGGGGGGTGAATTTTTTTGGCCCACGCTAGTTTGTATTCTTTTGGAGGTTAAAATGTATTGGCGCGATCTCTTGAGTGACAGCTCTCCGCCCGTTGTCCCTCACTTTGCCTCGGAGGTATACGTCAGCTATCTCCCTCCCCCCGACGTGACGTCGATTCCCCTTTTCGGCAAGAGGAGTGAGGCGGAGTAAAAATCTCACAAGATGGCGACGCGCACAAACCAGGATTATTGGATGCCGTGTGAATAACTGAGGTCAGCCCGGATGCTACATCCATATTATTTACTATCTATGGTTTTTCTTCAATAGTTAACATGGCTTGTGTCTCCAAATTATTACAGGAAATAGTTATAGGCAGGACATATGACAGTTGTTTACAGAGCACAGAATTAATCAGATTTCGCCTCTCAAAGTTCACTAGATTGATGCATTTAACTTTAAAAGGATAAGGTTTTCTTCTGCTGGGGCATGCCCCCAGACCCCCCTAGAAGGTCTCACCCAGTGAGAAACACTACAAACGTACTGAATGTGAAAGCATAACCCTATGGCCTCATTTTTAACGGGCTGTCAAAAGATCCCAAATGGGGTTCGTTTTGGTCAATTTCTTCTAGAAATTTGGTACGCACGCGGCACGCATACTCTTTATCAGTTCTTATCACCGGACCTAAAAAAAATTCTAGGGGAAACAGGCTACTTTCTAACTAGTCTCGCAAAGCCAGACCAAACTACAGCAAGTAGTATGTTTCTAACTAACAGTCCGACACGACGCTAGAGGTAGTACGGCCGTGTGTGGCTGTGATTCGCATTTACACGTAGAAGAAGAATGTGTGTCCCCTGCCTCCGAATTTGAAGTCGGTCGCGGGAGAGCAAGAAACAAGAGAACGACGCAGCAGAATGCATGCCCAGCTATTATAAATTCAGTGAGAGGTGGAGGGAGGACGACATATCGTGGCTGGCTTTATTCACCCCGCTACCGTAACTACACTGCAGCTGCTACTTGTAGGTGCGCAACCACCCGCCCGCTGGCGATGTAGGTAGGCTACTGACCCAAACGCAACTCACACAGAAACAAACAGATTTATTGTGTTTAGTAAACATTTTTATTTATCTATAATTAATATCTGCTCATCAGTCGGTCATTCAGGTCGTGTTGCCATGAGCTCACAGAGACGCGAGTCTCAACCATGGTCTCAACTTCTCTCTCTGTCTGTCGCTTTCTTTCTCTCCACTGCCTCCCTCTCTGATAGCCTGGCTCCGCCCGCCCGCCTACTTCCGGCCAAATTTAATTTTCCCTTCAGTAGTCAGTCTGGGTGTACAGCGCATTTCCCAGATTCTCCGGAGAATCTACAATCGTCCAATCAGCGTACAGAGCGAGTGGCTGAGAACGCTCCAGTTTCAGTTGAATGCTGCGTTCCTTTATGCTCGGAAGAAGGAGATTTCCGACTTGGTAGTTCCGAGTTCCGACCTGTCTGTGTTCCAGTGCATCTGCTCGCGAAAGTATGGACGCCTAAAACCTTTCTCGTCCAAATAACTAAACGTTAGGCTCTAACAAGTTACTGTTGCCAGGTACCGGTAGATTCATAGACTACAATATGTAGTGAAGTCGGAAATTTCCGAGTTCCCTGTCCAACTGGAACGCACCATCAAAAGCCGGCTCATGACACACGTGATGACCAAACGTGATGCGATTGGTTGGCTAATCCAGAGTGGCACTGGGCAGATCCAATAGTTTTAAACTTCGACAGACACCCGCCTCCAAGTGAGTGAACGTTTGCCAATTACAGCACTTCCAGACCTTCTGTACAAATGAAATTAAGTACGATGGTCTGGTTGGACCAGGCTACCTCTCTGACGGCTATATACAAACTATTGCCGATCGTCCCGTCAAGCGCAGATAGTAGCCTACATTTCCATCACCAATCGGTTCAACCGTAATAACCCCAGTTTATTACTGCAACAATATGAAGAAAATAAAACATTTCGCAAATTACCTCAGGTCCCGTGGGCATCCCAGTTATGCAAACCTGTAGTCCTATATCTACAGTAGGCTAGGCCTACTATACAGTATTTTCCGATATTGAAAGTGCAAAAACATTCACCTGTGGAACCAATTTTTATATAGTTTCTGCTATAAGTTCTGAAAAAGAAAGTTAATGGACAAAGTGTGTTGTTTATTGAATAAGTAATTCAAATTTGAAGGACATTCTTCCCCAATTTCTTTTTATTTCATTCTAATACTGCATGCTGCAGCTAACACATTTTCTTTATTGATTAAACTGTTCTTGTTACTCGATTAATCAGAAAATGTAAACCAATTGTTACAGCTCTATAATTGGTTGAAAAGGTGGTAATGATGGGTTTTCAGGTTGCCTTTACAGTGATCTCTTTTATTTATTTGATGGTAAATGCAGGGGGACATTGTCTTCATTCAGACTGCTGAACATTTTTATTTTCTGTAATTAGACAGCAGTTGTTAGCTAAAATGCATTGAATATTTGATATTCAAACTTAATAAAGCTCTTTACGGAGTATATACCGAAGTGTAGTTTGTAGATTACTGTTGCTACGGTATTGGTGTTAATTTTTTCATTTTAGAGCTCTTAAAATATGCAGATACCCTGAGAGAGGCTACTTTCTTCTTAGCTGCTGATATGAGTATCACTTTATGTTCAATAAACAGACAAAGTAAACTTGAATGAGTCTCATTGAGTGACACACAAGCTATGCTTGGGTTGTAATACAGCTGGACCCCCCAAATATCGCCTATATGTATTGTGTTTTAGGTCTTACATTTCATTCAAGGTGGTATTAAAAAGGTCTTAAAAAGTCTTAAATTTGACTTGCTGAAACCTGCAGATACCCTGGTAACAGCAAACGAGACCATCAGTGCAAAGAATGCTATTGTTATACAGTTTTTCTTAATGCCTTTGTCCCGGTACGCTCACCCTGGAACTACAGCTGGCGTAGTAAAACACATACTGCTTTTTTCCAAAGGGGCTGCAAAAGTTAACATAAACTTAAAGTTCCTCAGAGCACCTTTAATTGGAGGTAAGGGTCTATATAACAATTCTGGTTGGAGTGTCAATTTTTTCCAAAATGGCCACAATTGAAATCATGATTTTTTTATTTGTTTTCATTCAGGTTAAAAAATAAATTTGATTTGGTTTCTTGACACTCGACCAACATTGTTTTATAGACCCTTACCTTCAATTTAGAAGTGAAAACAAAACTTTCGCATAATAAATGGCCAAACTACACTTGGGAAAAGTGCAAAAACAAACGTTTGTCCGGCGGCAAACTAAAGCAGTGAAGAAATCTTACATTTAGTGTAGAATTAAAGGGATATTTATATTTTAAGTAAGGCCCCCTCTGTAACAATACAATGCTGCAGCAAAGTCTCCCCCAAACTCCTTATAGTGACTGATGTTCATCTCCATAAGGTAATACACTGACTATGCAGAAGAACTGTGTGTCTGTCTGTCCATGTGTCTGTGTGTGTGTGTGTCTGTCTGATGGCCATCTCCATAAGGTAATACATTAACTATGCAGAAGAACTGAATACAAACACACTGGCAAAACTACTGAACTATTTCTTTAATATTAATATCTATGAGAATGTGTCGATGTAGCGATGAGTAATGTATGTTTGACTGTGACATCAGTGAAGCAAAACGTTCACACTCTTGCATAAGTTCAAACTTTGGTAATAAAGTAAACAACAAAAAGGTTTCTCCTAAAAGTGATGCAAGGGATTGTTTTTCTTGTGTGTGTGTGTGTGTGTGTGTGTGTGTGTGTCTGAAAGGAAACAATTGTAAAAAAGTTTTTTTCTAAATAGCCTGTTGCAGTTACTGTATCCAACACCAATACACGCACGCACGCACGCGCACACACACACACACACACACACACGCTCACACACAGCTTGTTAATGAGAGTCATTAGTGTCCAGTTCTGTGGTAAACAATAGGCCAGAGTCCCAGGAGTATGGTCTGAATACAGCCACACACTGTAAACACAATATTAAGACCCAGGAGGCAAAATACAATATCACAATAATTATGTTGAGATGGTGAACAGCTCCTTATGGTTTAAGTCCTTTGAGAGCAATTATAATATTGCTGATAGTGTGGGGTTGTGTATAACTTTTTATTTTCATTTCAAGTGGATGCCAAAGTTTAGTTTTAATTTTTTCGTTGAAGATAAGGGTCTATAGAACAATTGTGGTCTCAAGTGTCAAGAAACCAGACCAAATTAAAAAAATTATGTTTTGCCCATCTCAAAATGGCCACTATCGAAATCGGCTTTGGAGTGTGAAGGATGGATGGATAGATAGATAGATAGAGGGATCACAATAGGCTTAGTACTGCAGAAGTCAACTCCAGGCCACCGTTTGTAAATACGCCAATATGGGTCAAAGTATCGGGCCGTGGAAGGGCTGTGGTCAAGCCAGCGGTCTCTCGTTTTTACTAAAACCAGCCACTTCTATATTTATTCCCCCCGTGTTGTGAGCGTGTTACGCCGGTAAATGCACAGACCGTGAGCGAACAGCGCTGGCCGTGGCAGCTACGTAACTATGGTGTCATCGTAGCAGCGGGACACAGTGTGGCCCACAGAGCTGGGTATTGTCAAGAATCTCACAATTCGATTAGACCCTGTTTCCACTTGGCATTAACATCTGACTTTTTGAATCTGGTTACAAGTGGACAGCTCTCAGTCCGTGTTCCCACTTGTATTTTCAAATGTGACTTCTCTGTCTACTTGTGATCGGATTCCATTTACCCGCGCTGTATTTAAATCAACACGTTTATCATTTCCGTTTGCATTGCTGTTTTTAACCGGTGGGGTTCAAACAAGTAAACATACAGGGCTGTACAGTGCCACAGTTTTAATCGCATTTGCTATTAAAATGCATTACATGCGAAGATAATTACCAGTCTAGGTTGACGAGATATGCTACTGTCTCATTTAGACAAGGAGGTGCGATGCACAACACTGCTTAGAGGGCTCTCACCAAATGCGGGAAATATCATAGATAGTATATAAAAGGTTAAACTCTTAGGCGAGTAAGTTATTACGCCTCTTTGGCTGGTGAAAGATGTGTGTTTGCGGGGCGCCTTTTCTAACGTCTGCTTGTCACCACCACCAGTAGGCTACACGGGCGGCTTTCTGTATGAAGTTAAGATACTGTATGCGAACAGAATATTTCCTGTGCGCCTTCACATTAAAAGCCTGTTACTACCCAAACGTGAGTTGACTTTTATTCTTAAGCAGATAAGAACAGGAAGTCGTTGCCTTGCAGCTCTCCAGTCAATAGCAGCGATTTCCGTGTTTTCAGATTTACGCAGTGAAATGAAAACAGAGGACAGAAAGCTTGTCATTTACAATACTGGCGGATGTAACTAACGTTCATGAGGCTTCTATAAAAGCTGCATGAACGCCAGTGATGCATTTTCAATGTATTTCCGCTCAGGCAGGGGGCGGTGTGAGTACCAGATGTGTTCGGCTGCAAGATCCGCTCGGGGTCCTGCGCCTACTGATGACGTATCGACACTTGACGTTGTCACCATAGATACCGCTACGCTACGGCAAAGCAATGTGGACATACACAACATTTGAAAAGATCGCGATAGCTGAAGGTGCGATAGCTTAGCGAGTAAGCTAACTATAGATAGTTTATATTTGTGTGAAACTCAAACAACATGTAAAAGATCGCGCTAGCTGATAGCTTAGCCAGTAGGCTCCATATATAGATCGATTTATTTATTGTTCTGCAAGGTTTAAAATGAGTTGTTACGTTTACCTTATAGTAGTCATCTCTCATTATGTAAGGTTAAATTACATTTTATTTTATACGAATGTATAGTTTAGCAAGGTTTAACCCCCGGTTTTAACCCTGTTTGAGTGCTAAATTAAACATTTATTTAATAATACTTTAAACATTAAATGAGTATTTTAGTTTAATGTACTCTAGCATGTATTTTAAGAAATAATATTTTATTAAAAGAACAACTTTCCCCTGGGTTCACTGTTATTTTACATCACACTGAAAAACAATGTGTATAATGAGTTTCATAATGATATTTATCAGTTAAAAAATGTAAAGGTGTGGCTCTGATGTACAATTTCCAGCCCCTGGAGCATTTGTAGTGTCTTGCAGCACTGATAAATAGATCCATTAATTCAACCTTCATTAAATACAATAAAAAAATACAGCAGATTTTGTTTAATCTGATTTGTATTTTTCTTATCCAACCACATATACCACCTTCTGTAGTGTCTTGCAGCACTGCCATCGACTGTCCAAACAGCAAACTAGCCTACTGTTTGCACTGAGTCTCTGCAGAACATTTCTCAATGGGAATAGTTCACGGACACACACACTGACATATTTGTATATGATTATATATTTTTTTATTCATGTGGCCTGCAGTGGCGATATCGCACAGGTGTATTCCCACAGGCTCTGAAAACAACAGTCATCAAACCATATCTAACTTACCATTTTTAAGCAAAATCATTGAAAAAGCTGTTTATCAACAGCTAAATAACTACTTCAATCACCAGATGTGCCAAAATTGTCTTCAATTGAACAATGAAAAAACTGAAGTAATGGTCTTTGGTGCAAGGGATGAACAATTAAAAGTCAGTGCACAGCTGTTATGTTAGAACGCACACACCAAGACAGAAATCTTGGTGTATTTATAGACTCAGACTTGGAATTTCTAAAACCACATTAAAACAAGTACACGTCTGGCAAATCAAAAGGTTTCCAAACTGTGCAGAGCACCTATGCAAAATATTAGTTTGAAAAGATTTATATTACAAAAATAGAACCGATTTGAATTACATAAAATATACAAATATTAATGCTGAGAGGGGCACTGATGCCCAGTGTCCACTCCTCTTGACGGGAAGGGGGGGGGGGGCACTGACGCCCTGTTTCTGCTCCGTCAAAGTCGGCCGCAAGGCTGAAGTTGAGGCCGCTGACAATGCAAAGTCATCTTTGCAATATAGTGGAAACACCTATAAAGAAATACACATTACATTAAAGACCAAGTAATATAGCTTCTGGGTTCAAGTTACCCACTAACACTTGTATAAGCCAAATAGCGAATTTGAAAATGTATTAATTATCTAGATTTTCTAAAGTGAGAGCAACCATACTAATGGGCATGTAAGCTCGTCTAGTCACACATTTCAGATGATACCTCATGTTTTTCTGCAGTCTACATGTTTTATTTGTTTGTTCTTTTACAAATTTGAGGAAGGAATCAGATATCGTTGGTTACTCATTTAAGAACCGGAATACTTCTTTTGGCCCTCTAAGTCGTCAGATTTAAAAACATACCCAAGGAAAACAGACTTTGTGATTTAGGAGAAGTGGAGAATTAATTTAAATTTCATACCTACTATCCTGAGCTGTAAATTCCCTTTTTTAATTAAATGTTTCCTTAAAATCCTGAAAAGTTTTGGGGGTGCTCCAGTGGCGTATTATCTACTTCAAACTGTGAAATGAAATTTAAAACACCTAATGTGTTTTTTGAGCACTAAATATGACATGATGGAATAGTTGTTTACTTTCAATGTGTATATGTTAAAGTCTATTTTGTTACAAAAGCTTGGAGAGTTCAGGATGGTTAATTTGTTTTAGTATTATGGCGCTTTTCCACTGCATGGTATCAGCTCGACTCGACTCTTAGTATTGTTAAGCATGTAATTTCTGGGCTGTTTGTGTTGATAATGGTGTCTATTTAGCCCGTGGGCTGGGCATAATTTTCAAACATAACACAAAATTAAATCTATCAATCAATTAATCATGGCCTAAACACTCAAGCCAACCCGCAGGTTCTATCACAGTAACCTGGACTGCTGCTAAGTAGTAATTATTTTGAAAAAGAGCAGTTACAAAGTTTCAAGTCTGTTTATATTTCATTTTTCCTAAAGAGTTTTCTTTCTGTGACCAAGCAACCAATGAAATCTGGTCTGACGTTTAACCTTTCTGATCGACTAATGTTTTAGTCAACTATTAGGGGGGCAGCCCTAGTTCATTTATGAAACTGTATGTACAATCTGTGGTTAGGTAACATTATGACAACAAGTAGCTTCAGGAAATCTAGTGAAATTGCCAAGTTACAAATAAAGGTTAAATACAAGCAAATGTTTTGGGCAGTACTTGGAAGAAAAAATCAAAGTAATAGTGCCAATACAGAATACTTCCGATAAACTGGCTCAAATGTGCATTTGCGTTTGACACACTGTGACTTACCTTTCAGAAAGTAGGTCTTTGAGAGCTTCCTAATGTTGGCCTTGTTGTTGTTAGGCTGTGGTAACTTTTTTAGCTCACGTTAGCCATCAATCTAAAGCCACACACATATTATCTTATCAAAGCAAACGGTCATGTTATACAACGTATGTTTAATTTCAGTAATTTGACAAGCGTATGACTAAGGTTTATCTTTGTACATTAGATTATTATTCATATTCTTTGATTAGAAAACCATAGGAGATCGTTAATACTTACCTAATGAGCAGGGAATAACACCATACACCGGCTACTGAGTGACGCGCATGCGCATTTAAAAGACAACGTTTACAGGAAGTGCGTCATTATCGCGCATCTAGGACCCCGAGCGGATCTTGCAGCCGAACACATCTGGTACTCACAGCGGCAGTTGAGTAGGAGGTCCCTAAAGTGGTCAAGAGTCACATTGGTGTTTCCACTACAAAATGAATGCAGATACAAGCGACGTAAACCACCTCCGAAAGTGGTTTTTGTGATCCGATCTCAATGCGTCTTGAGAGTGTTCTCACCTGTAGTTAGAGCTGTATTCATGTGATCGGATCACAAAAAACACATGTTAATGCCAGGTGGAAACGGGGTCTTAGATTTCGATTCATTAGGTCACGATTCGATTTCGATTCGATATTGATTGAAATGCTTCGATATCGATTCAGAATCAAGTAGAAATACACAAGAAAGAGTAAAATATATATATTTTTTAATAATTATTTATTTAATTTCATGCCTTATGAACAAACAGCCTACAGGGCTGGAAATTGTAACATAACATCAGCACATCTTTGAACAAAAATAACATAAGAACCAGGTGCCTTCATTTTTGGTAACAAATAAAACATTAGCACAATACCGGTATAACTATAAAGTGTACAAAAGTGAAAAAAAGTGCTGTTTTAAATGTAATGTAGGCCTATGTAAACTTAAATCATGTTTTTTCTTTCTTCTGAGCTCACAAAACACATAAGAACGAGGTGCCTTCTGGTTACATACTAGATGTGCACATGTAGATTTTTGTTTAAGAAAATTAGCTGGTCTACATGTTCTGGATTAAGTGCACTTCGCTGGGCCGTGACAATATCACCAGCTGTTGAGAAGATCCTCTCAGATGGTACACTAGTACCTGGGATACAAAGGTATCGTTTTGCTTGGCATGACAAAAGGGGGTATTCCCCCTCATGTTCTCTCCACCAGTTCAGTGGATTGTTGGAGAGTGGCAGTGACTTTACCTCTGTGTACCTCATCTAAAACTTTGTCACTTGTGGTTCTGGACACTGCTACTGGAGCATATGTGTTCCCCAGGAGATCAGCCAAAGCACAGGAGTCCCTTGCTTTCTTTGATGGGGGTCCAGATTCATCAGCTGGTTCTGCCTGCTGCTCCAGCACGTCACCTGCCTCACTGTCTGCTGCATTTATTGGCCCACCCTGTTGTGAAAGTATCAATCACATTAAATTAAAGAAAAGAAAAGCTAGATAGAAAAAAAAGCTTTATATTGCAATAGTTACAGTTAGTTTCAAATCCATTGTGGGAGTGTATGATAGAACTTTTCAATAAAATAAAAAGTGCCAGCGTTCAAATAATTCCAGAGCTAACTGCATATTAAGACAACAAAACAAAAATATTCTGTGTGCACAGTTGCACACATAGTCAGCACCTTCATTCAATATAAATTTGTACTTACAGTCCTTCTCAGTTGCTAATGCATCAGTGATAGTGGTGAGATGGGCGAAGATTTCCTCACGCTCATCATCAGACAGAAAAGGCAGGGCCTTGAAGCGCGGGTCCAGAGCTGAAGCTAGGAGGAGTTCATCCTTCAGGCCAATGTAGGCCTACCTTGAAAATAAAAATAAATTCATGAATTCACATTACAATAAATATTTCCCCCCTCATAATCGTGATATTCTTATTAAAATTAGTTTGTAGTGTATAGTTACTGTACAAAACAAACTGTGAATAAAACAGGCCTAACAATGTCATGATGTAGAACAATAAATACCTTTTTTGGAGATCCTTGTGCACTGCAGATTTAATCTCCTTCACGATCCCAGAGTCATTGGGGGTCAGTTGCATTTCCTCCAGAAGTTTGGCTCTAAGGGGTGCGATGACAGACAGAGTAGGGGTACCTTCCTGGGACATCACCAAGGTGGTTTTCTTCAGTGGCTTCAGAGCATGTGCAACATCCTCTGCTGCTGTTATGTCTGCCTCTGTAAGGGTGCACAGATCCTTTTCCTGTTTTCGTACTTCAGGGTAAAGTAGTGCAGCGGATACAGCTGGTTGCTGCTCCAAAAATCTTTCCAGCATTTCTAATGCGCTGTTCCAACCATAGCTAGTAAATAATATGGATGTAGCATCCGGGCTGACCTCAGTTATTCACACGGCATCCAATAATCCTGATTTGTGCGCGTCGCCATTTTGTGAGATTTTTACTCTGCCTCACGTCGGGGGGAGGGAGATAGCTGACGTATACCTCCGAGGCAAAGTGAGGGACAATGGGCGGAGAGCTGTCACTCAAGAGATCGCACCAATACATTTTAACCTCCAAAAGAATAAAAACTAGCGTGGTCCAAAGAAATTCACCCCCCTCAGAATTGTCATGGAGATATGAACTAAACATACAGACTAGAATGGTTTTGTGGCCCAGGCTGTAAATAGGTTTAATAAGACTTCGAAAACGGCATGTTTAACATTGGAGTCAATGAGAGATGGCTGTCTTCTGCTTCCAGCCCCCAGTGGCACTTCCTGGTTACTAGGGGTGTGCGGGGACGTCATTATCTGTATCTGTATCTGTATCTGTTCAACCAACAAAATTATCTGTATCTGTATCTGTATCTGTATCTGTATCTGGATACACAACAAGAAGTGGGCGTGGCGTATACCGGAAGTTTCTTTTACATTAGCCAACATTAAAAGAAGTCACACCTAAATTGATTTTTCTAAACTAATATTCATTGACAATGCAATTGTTGTTGTCCATTCAAAGCATAAAATGTATCTAATATTGACATATAAGTCAAAAAGTCAGATATATTTCTACCTTTTTCTCTCTCTCTCTCTCTCATTGCCAACTCTTATTAAGTTGGTAAACGTCAAACGTTGTGTCGCATAAGATACAGTGGAGCAATCATATTCTTTAAGCCTTGGTCATAGGAAGTTCTAAATTTGTTCTCAGAATACAAAGAAATTCAGGGAACGAAAATATTGATGAATAACAGCCCAAATCTGTGCGTAGGCTACTCGGTTGGCCGCGCGAATCGCAGGTTCCGCGCCGCGTGATCATATTGGGTCATATTGTGTCCGCCGCCCGACCAGAGTAGCCTTCTCTACTCTGGGGATATGCTGGCGCTGGTGCTAACCGGTGCTGAGAGCACCAGTCTGCTGTGCTGATGGTGCTTTACCCAAGCTAACCGGTGCTAACTTGGTTCATAAAGCAAAACTGATAGCTGTACAGAGCAGGCAACAGACACAGAGGCTATTCACAGAACTTATGGGAGCAAACTGTGACTATTATGTTTTCATCCATCTTAATTTCCTCTGTCAGTCGTCCCGAAGCGAGTGACAGAGGATCACATTTGTTTATTTAGTCATGAGATTATAGGTCAGAAAATGTTCACTTCTCTGACCCACCCGAAGTTACACAGTGCACCTTCAAAACACAGATGCTAAAGACATAAGAATAAATAATCTAAGAATTACCAGTTTTAGTACATTAACGCATTTAAAAAAAAAAGATTTAAGGTAGATTTCTTTCATTTTCAGCCCATATTTAATTGGATTGAAGAGAGGATGATACAATAGCAATTGTAAAGTCATTATGAAACGAACAATTTTAGGAAAGTCTGTCCCCATTCGCAGTAAAAGCACATCGTATACAGTCAAACTTGAGAAGTTGATTAAAACTATCAGATGTGGTAAACATGTCTGGGCAGTATAGGTTAACTCAACCGTAACAACAGAGGGTTGCTGCCACCTAGTGGACCAGCGGATTAACATGTTTTAATTACTCTGCCCAGTTATCACATCCCTCCCTCCTTAAGCAGGTTATACAAACGGGGGCGTTGCACCAAATTCTGGGCCCCTATACAGGAAGTCCTGATGGGCCCTCTGAGAGGCGGTCTTACAATACAAACGTGTAAAAGCTATGTTTGTCTATAGTCCAAAACGTATGAGTGACTGGTCGCTCTCTGAGCCAGATAACAACACAATGTTTCTATTGATGAATGACCAAATCATTACGCGTACTTGAACACAACCCCTGGGGCCTGTTTCAGGTAGCTGGTTTTGAGGCAACCCGGAGTTTGTTCGCTCTGAGTTGGTGGAAACTCTGGGTTTTCCGTTTCAGGTAGCAGGTTCAATGCAACCGAGAGTCAGTTAGTGCGGCAACATACGCCGTGGGTCTAACCTGCTGGATAGGTGGTTAGACCTACCCGAGTTTGTTTTCACTTTACGCTGCAGCTCCGACTGAAGAAAGAGTGTCACTGTCACACGCGTCCCTGTACAGTTTGAAGCAAAATCACTCTATAGAAATCTCCATCGGGATGTTTTTATCATTTCCTGATGATTTTACGTTTGACAAATCATTTATCTGATCAGTAGCCTTGTTCTCAGCCCTCGGTCCGTTCATATAGGCGGCCACCTTACACATCGTGACATGCTCTACATTCAGATTAATAAACCTATTTGTAGCCTATTGTATGTTTTTTAACGTCTGTGCCACTGAACAGATTTATGTCAGGTGGATTCATGTAACGCTGCGGCTGCACGCGATCGTTGTAGTTCACTTGTGCGATCCTAAAGTCACAGACGACAAGCCTCGTTAAATAGCCTAATATGAATATAAAAATGATATAATAATTTAAACTGTGATCACTTGAGGAAAATGGATCTGGTAATAAATCAATCAGGCTCTTCAATGGAAACTGTCACCTAATGTGTCTTGACGTTAATGTATTTCACTCCCCATTTAAAAGAAGCGACAGTCTGTTCTGTTTACTGCACAGTAGGCTTTAGGCACTGTAAGCAATGCTGTGCCGCGCCAGCTTTATTACTTTACAGCTGATATGCGTAACTTTTTAAAATAGACTATGGCTTCTCATACGGAAGCGAAATGATTATCTTGACAAAAAATGTTTGCTCTGTTTTTTTTCTGAATTGCCGAGGAGATTAGATCAGAGTTATGAGACAATATCCCGTTAATTCTTCTCCATAGGCTACCATAAGCTCATTCGTTAATATTTCTAACTCTAGTGGGAGGAGCGGAGATTTCTTTTTTTCTTTTTTGAGAAGTGGAGAAGTGGGAGGATCAATCATTTGTTTCTTCTGTTTCCATGGTGAATCATGTTATCAGCGATCCATTGACGATGGCTTTTATGCACACGCTCCACCCAGAGTGAACACGCTCAGAGTTGATAAACCCAACGCTGATCCACTGTTCTGAAACCGAAAACCCAGAGTTGCTTATCAACCCTGCGCTCTGAGTTAACCAACTCAGAGCGTATGATTAAACCCAGAGTATGTAAAACCAGCTACCTGAAACAGGCCCCTGGTCTAATGACTCTTAATAAACATGCACACACACACACACACACAGTGTTTCTCACAGGAATTTGGGAGACTGTGTTGGGGACCCTGGACCTTCTAGGAGGGTCCGGGGGAATGCTCCCCCGGAAGAATTTTTTTTAAATGTTAAAGTAAAATTCATCTGGTGCACTTTGAGAAGAAAACTAAGGCTGTTTCCTATGTAAGCTATTTAGTACTATTTTCTGGAATAATTTATAGACACAGAATGACCAAAAAGCAGAAAAAAGAAATGTAAGCTACATGTTTAAAAAATCCAGTCAGCTTCGGGAATTTTTTCCCTTCGTTTGTATTTTTTAATGGGCCAATATAGGCCCCTGATCTTCGTAGCCCCGAACAATGTTATTTAAAAAATAACAAAAATGTACTGACGAATTAAAGGCCCCTGATATCTGTATTTTACTTCCTAAATAGCATTTTCCAGGGCCTGCAAAGATTAAACCAGTAAAAAAAAAAAAAAAAAAAAAACGTTTTTATTTTTTTTGGGTGCAGCCCCCCTCTGCCTTGGGCCCCCAAGCCTGTCCGCAGTCCAACTGCCCTGAACGTAACTGACCATAGTCAGATGCTCATAATTACCGAGTAGAAGTTGAATGCGTCATAATACAATTCAATGCAGCCTCTGAATGGGCGCATAGGCTACTGGAGCACTGTCAGACAGTAATATGTGTAAAACAAATAGTCACTGTAGTAGTAACGTTCAGTTATAGTTACTGTAGGAACCCTTGCTCTACAATGAACTGGCGACTTTTTCTTTTGTTCGTTTTTTTTTTTAATTAACTGGCGACTTGATCAGAGTGTATGTTCATTATACAACACTACTTAAGACAACCCAGAACAACTTCAGTGGATACCAATGCAACTTAATCCAGGCAATCAAGGCACATTCAGCAATAAACAACACACATAGCTACACGGACAGTTAAGGGAACAGTTAATCCGCGCCGGGAGAAGGTGTGTATTTTACTCACTATTTGTAGAAGGCCATTAGCTGAAGATTGCCGCTACCAGTGCGGACATAGTTCTCCTCACTGAAAGTGCGATAAACTTTCTTTCTCTCCACATGCATTGGCCTGCTGTCAGATTTGATTTTTAATGGCTCAATTGGCAGTTTGGTAAAAAAAAAATTTACTAAATACTCAGAATCTCCACCCTCCTGCTGTTCTTGCTAATATGATAACAATGCAAACATGCTAATCTCCCGCTATTGTTATTGTTGTTACATTTCAGTGACGTTGATAATGATGCTTTGATTTGTTCTATATCGTATAGGCTTCGCCTTTTAAGGCTATCGCTATTGGGTTTATCCTCGGCGCTAGCCGTAGCAACTGAAAAATTAATAATTCCCGCCCACCAACAGCATGGGCCTCTATTACGTCCGCAGTCCGCGCATATAGCCGGACGCCGGCGGACGTTCTGCTCCCATTTTCTTCAGGACTAACCTGTAGTAATAAACTGAACATGGATTCCAAGAGGATTCGCATCTGTGGCACCTGTGACACCGGGTACATAATGCCACATGACGGCCATGAAGAGTGCGAGGGATGCTTGGGGCATGCACATGCCGCCTTAGCACTCTCTCCGCTCTGCCTGTGCCGGCATTGTAAGGCGCTGCCTGTTGACCAACGGCAGCGCCGTGCCGACCTGGCCGCCGTCATGGCAGACGGTGCCGATGATTTTACCGTTCCGCTTGACGACGCCGTCTCTCTCCTAGTGTTCTCCCCCGGCTTCACCCCTTCGGACGGAGGGTCCGGAGCCCGGTGCACAAGCACTGCCCGTCTCCGCCACCACCTCACTGCCAGTTGTAGGAGCTTTGGTGGCCGAGCTACCGGGCATCATAGCCAGAGTAGCCGCCAACCTCGACCTTGCCGTCCCAATGCCTCAGGCCCCCCAACGCCCGGACTATCTCCACGGGGTCTGGGGGAGTAAGGCCGCGAAACGCCCCGCCCATCTCGACCCAATCTGGCCGATGTTTCCCGCCATCAGGCCGTATTTCAGCGGTGCGGAAGCAGAGCCCGGCAGGCTTGGGGCCCCGGTGAAGACCTTCATCCAGGTCACCAAGACGGAGGGTCTGACGGACAAGGGGTACAGGACCGTACCGCCACTGGATCCTGCTCTGTGCGGCGTATTCGGAGCGAAGCCGGCGCTCGGCGGCCGCCACCCCACTCCGAAGGACCAGCTGACTACAAAACTAACCGACAGGGCACACCAGTGCATGATGCAGGAAAAGGCTGTGTTGAACAACATAGCCTTGATGGCTCATGACATCGCGACCATGGCTGCTGATCCAGATCGACTGGCCAAACGGACAGTCGATGTAGAAAAAGCAGCCGGCGTGATGCCCGGACGGCGGTGTGGCAACATATGATCCAGCGCCACCTCTGGCTGCAGCAGACCCCGGGCATACCTGAACCGGTGCGGCGACAGCTGCTGGAGTGCCCCATCAGCCCGGACGGGCTGTTCGGGCCCCACCTGTCGTCGATGGTGGACGACATGCAGGCAGCTTCCGAGGAAGCTGAGAAGTTTAGGAGACACGTCTCCCGACCTGCTCCTCCTCCCCAGCAGCAGCGCTCTGCCTCACGCCCCCGCCGCCGCAGACCGACAGCCACTGTCACAGCGCCGCCGACAGCTCCTCATGCCCCGCCGGCCTACCAGCCTCGCCCGGCTCACCAGCCTCGCCCGGCTCCACCACAGGCGGCGGCAAACGGCCAGCAAAGGCCCCGGGCTCCATGGGGCAATGTCCCGCCCCACAAGCGCCAGCGGCGACAATGACGGGACGAGGGAGAACCGTGTGACGAAGGATGCGAGAAAACAACGGCTCTTTTAAGAGCCACCCACCTCTTTCCTAAAGACCGTTGTTTTCTCTCCACACCACAGTTAACACCGGTGCCTATCAGCCCGGCCATAACTGTCACACACGTCTCTCCCACCACATATAGACAGGCCGTCAATAAACCTCGTATTATTGCTCGAGCCGTACCTAAACTATTTTCCCCTCACCGAATCATGCGTGGCATGACAGCTGGTGAGACGGCCGCTAGAGCGAGCTCTCTGTCCATGAATAACACACAGCTCGCTCACAGTGTCAGCAGCCTACTGCCCAGTCACAGTCCTACTCCTCCCCGCGTCGCAACGCTCAAGAGAGAGGAGGCTACACTCCTGTCACACGCAGAACATGCCTCTGCTAGTGAGACACACACACAGCCCTTTCGGGCAGAGCTCCCCATGGGCTGCGAGGAGGACAACCCCTCCCCTCGCAGCGGCGGCAGGGGCTCTAGCGTGGCTCGTTTCCATGCAGCCAAAACAAGAGGCTGCACAGCCGCTGTCAGAGCATTACTCAGAGTGGCTGAACGCGTGCACCCTAGCCAAATGGATGGACAGGTTGATCAGCAAGGGTCACACCCTGCAGTTCACCTCCGTCCCGCCCCGATTCAACGGGATAGTGGAAACAACGCTGTCATCCAAAGCTCAACAGCTGTCACTTTCAGTGGAGCTCCAGCAGCTTCTAGCAAAAAAAGTGATTTCCACAGTCCCGCAGGGAGAGGAAATGGAGGGATTCTATTCCCGTTATTTCCTCGTTCCCAAAAAGACGGGAGGGCTGAGACCGATCCTCGATCTAGCATTATTCAACAAATGCATCGCGGAAAGGCCGTTTCACATGTTAACAATCAAACGAGTGTTACAGTGTGTGAAACCGGGCGACTGGTTCACTTCAATAGATTTGAAGGACGCCTACTTCCACATCACAGTGATTCCCAAACACAGGAAATTCCTGCGTTTCTCTTTTCAGGGGTCACACTACCAGTACAACCGTCTCCCCTTCGGCTATTCACTAGCCCCGCGAACGTTTTCCAAGTGCGTGGAGACAGCTCTCCAGCCGCTGCACGCAACAGGAATGAGAGTACTGTTTTACTTGGACGATCTGCTTTTGCTGACTCGATCCAAGGAGGAAGCAGCTATTCAGACAAAAAAGCTGGTAATTCACCTGTCAAATTTAGGCTTCGCCATAAACTGGACGAAAAGCTCCCCCCTCCCCTCACAGAGTGTGACGTATCTGGGAGTAGAGCTGAATTCAGCTGTAATGAGAGCACGGCTCTCACAGCAGAGGATGAAGACGCTGTGGACTCTCCTCCGCCGCTGCGCCCCGGGCAGCACAGTGACAGCCCTCTCTGTCATGAGACTGCTGGGCATGATGTCAGCCGCTCACACGGTGGTGCCGCTGGGGCTGCTCCACATGAGGAGACTGCAGAGGTGGTTCTCTCGCCTGCGCATCGACCCAGTGCGCCAACGGTGGCGCAAAGTGACCATTCCCCCATCAGTGGGCCCAGATTTAACCCACTGGGGCGATCCCCTAACCCTCACGAGAGGGGTGCCGCTGGGCAGAGCAACGTCACACATCTCAGTGTTCACGGATGCATCTCTGTCGGGCTGGGGAGGAACATGCGAGTCTCACGTAGTGGGCGGCGTTTGGCCGGCCCCCATGACCATGCATATAAACGCATTGGAGCTTCTCACTGTGTGGAAAGTAATCCAACACTTTGCCCCAATGTTAACGAATCAACATGTAATGATTCGCACGGACAACAAGGCGACAGCAGCATACATCAATCGCCAAGGGGGCGTGCGCTCAGCACAGCTGCTGAGCATAGCGAGACAGCTGTTATGCTGGACGCACACACACTTGCTCTCCATCAGAGCAGTGTACATCCCCGGTGTCCTGAACAGAGGGGCAGACATAATGTCGAGGGGGGGACCCCGACCAGGAGACTGGACTCTGCACCACAATCTGATCAATCAGATATGGAGCGAGTTTGGGAAGGCGGAAGTCGACCTATTCTCCACACGGGAGAACACACAGTGCGCGCTGTGGTTCTCTCTAAGCGCGAAGGACAATCCCCCGCTCGGGGTGGATGCGTTCGCTCACAGACCGTGGCCGGACACACTCCTGTACGCGTTCCCACCCGTCCCTCTGATTCCCCAAGTCTTGGACCGAGTCCAAGAGGAGCGGCTGTCTATGATCCTCATAGCACCGCAACGCACGAGTGCGCCGTGGTTCCCCTGTCTCCAGCGACTGCTCTCGGGCGAGACGCTCTCTCACAGGCAGGGGGAGCAATCATAGATTACCCAGAGATCGGCCAGCGCCTGTGGGCCTGGCCGCTGAACGCGAGCGCCTAGAGGGGCTCGGTCTCTTCAGGTACGGACCATCCAGGGTGCCAGAGCTGACTCCACTCGAGCGTGTTACTCAGCTAAATGGGCGGCTTTCCAGAAATGGTGCACGGAGAGGGATTACGATCCCATCTCCTGCTCTTTGCCGCATTTGCTCTCTTTCCTCCAGACGCTGATGGAAAGAGGGCTGGCTTTTAGCACAGTTAAAACTTACGCGGCCGCTGTCTCATCATGCCACGTAGGCTTCGGGGATAAAACTGCTTTTAGTCACCCCTTAATGAAGCGCTTCCTAAAAGGTGTGAGGAGAGAGAGACACTTACGTAAGTGCACTTACATTGAGTGCACTTTATTATCCCTACAGTACACAAAGGCCCAATCTAGATCCACCCCGAATTATAAATGAAACGTAGCTACTCTTACCTCAAACAGACATTTGATTGATTATTTTCATGCATAGCCCTAAATGACAGAACCGGAGGGTAGCCTACAATATCGGAACGAACATGTTGTTTTACACTTGTTGATTTGATTATGCCACTTGTCTACCGTTAGTGTATTTTCAAGGCGTGGAAAAAGATAAAACGAAGCAGATGAAGAAAATGCCTGCAAGTTAATAAGGGACAGTGATTATTATTTCCTTAAATTGTTAGTAAGATTTGTGTTTCTGTTACAGCCGATGAGGGGTAGTAGGCTAATAGCGGCGGTGACGTCAGTCAGCTGGAGTGCATGACTTTTCTTATTTATGACCACCCTTGCAGTGCATTATAATTTATGCACGCTAATTAACTGCCGCGATTCGACGGTCGTAATGGCAGATCATGACAAGTGGAAAACATGCTTCAGCAGACTATTGTTCTTTTCCCTGGTTTTGTATGCTGTGCATGTAAACTAAAAGTATAATTAAACAGCGGATAAAATCCGTGTACCTTCCGTTCAATCCATATCCGTTTGGAAATCAAAACACGAAAAACGAAAAGTGACCTGTTTTTTTAATAATCATCCTCTCATCTACATTATATATTATACTAAAACACGTTTTTATCCATTTTTAATCACATTTCATGACCAGGATATCAAATATGAGAATAATGGCCTAAATGTTGATTTTGAAAAATACACGTTTCAATTTAGTGAAAGAAGTGCGTGCGCACGCATGTGTGTGTGCGCGCGCGCCCAGAGGCAAACTTAACCATTGCGCAAAGGTAGGCAATTGCCTTGGGTCTCATAATCATCTAATAAATGTTTGTTTTACTCTTCATTCATTAATCACCGATTACGTGCGGACGTCAGCATCGCACTGGGAACTGAGGGACACATCCTACATTATTGATAATGTTATTGATACTCGTGATCAGCTGAGCCATGAGCCCCAGTGCAGACAGCTGCATATGAAAGCATTTTTATTGGTTAGGTCCACGAGTGAAAATTGCGTCTGAGGCGATCGTCGTCTCTCTTTTTTCCCTGTCTTCACTTCACTTGCCGAGTCAATGTGGGCAATCGCCCAGTTTAAGGGGGCGTGCGCGCGTGTGTGTCGAGGAAAGAAGAAACTTGTCTAGGCTATATTTTGTCCACGTTTAGGCTATCTGAATTGAGCTTTTTGTAAAATAAGGCTCTTGATGGTAGCCTATGACAGACAATGACATAGCAGCCTTTGGCAGCCAGCTAAAATAGGTTTCCCCTCTCAATAAATTGGTGGTTTGTCCCGTTTTGATCTGGATCAACAGCTGTATGTCTGTCGCTGTTTAGATCATGCCTCGTTTCCTCTGAGCAGCACAGTTCGGTTCGGCACGGTTCGGCAGGGTTACCCTACTAGATCTGCCATGCGTTTCCACTACCGACAAGAGGCTTTAGCCTACTTAAAAGACGGAGATAGCCACGGTCAGAAAACAGTCTATGGGTCAGAGCCATCAAGGCGATGGCCGCGCATAGCTTGTGGCATTGTGGCAACGGGACACAGTTTAACCCGCTGATATAAATTATTATTTGGAACTTCAAAAATGAAAATGCACATCTTTTACATTTTCTGTTTGTCTCCTTTCCCATTTCCGTATGTAAAGGGCGACATGGAAAATAAAAAATAAGAAATGGCAATCAATTCATGTTTTACAGGAATATTTTGAATAAACAGTCCGTTTTTTTATTTTTTTTTATTAAACAAATTATTAAAAAATGAAATCAGACAGTCTTTTTCTTTTTTCGTGTTTTGATTTCCAAACGGATATGGATTGAACGGAAGGTACACGGATTGGATCAAACACCCACCCGTTTTCTCCACTACAGACTGAGCTGGTAAAATTAAGAATATGCAGTTAGAAAATGTTTAACAACAAATAAATTATGCAGCCAAAAAAGCATGGGAGTGAGTTTGTTTTTATTCAATACTATATTTTACTCTTACATGCGTAGCTGAATATGAATGTAAAGAGTGTTTCAGGTCAAATATAAATGTTGTGGAATTATATTTTAGGGTGAGAAATAAAGACTTAACAAACTAGTGTCTTCTTCCTGTTTCCGTCTGGCAAAGGCGAGGGCTTGCCAAAGCCGCACCGTTGTTATACCCTCGCCTTAATGATCGAGTGGCACTTCACAGCCGCGAGTGTGACTCCACAGCGAGTGACACTCGCTCACGGAGTGGGAGTGCCTAGGGAGTCATTTGGGATTGGGCCTTACTTATAGACGCAGTGCTCTCATTTCTACAGTGCACTGTCCAAACTGCCGTCGCGCACCTACCGGAAATGACTTTGCATTTTGACGGTTCTTCTTCGGTGGTATTTTTTTCTGCTTGCGTTACCGATAGCCAAAACAGGCACATTAGTCGCTGAAAAACAAAAATAATGTGTAATTTAACTTTTGTAGAGCGCGTCCGTCTCCACGGTTGCTTCAAGCTCCTCTATTTTGATTAGAATGTCCCGTCCTCTCCGTTACGTAGGCAAGATGGCGGCCGTTGAGTGTGGAAAGTGTCCATCGCTCCACACTCAAGTTTTAGACCGTTTTGAGTGCACGACAGAGGAACTTACAGTGCACTGCATTTTGGCACACTCTCCGGTTTTGCGCAAAATGCACTCAAAAAAGTAAGTGTAAGTACAGAAGTGCGCGATTTCAGACACAGCATAGGTTTATATTAGCAAACAATTATTTCTGAGCCTGTGTTGTTTACAATTCCATTTTTCCTTTGATCTTTTAGAATTCCTCTGATGTTTCAGAAATCCTTTGATCTTTTAGAACCCTACAGTGTCAGAATTCTTAGCTGCTAACAGCAGAATCTGGTCAGCTAAATTCCAGTATCCTTCAGAGTAAGATCACAGGTGAGTACTTAACTTGGATAGTATTTGGAATCCTTTTACTGCAAAAATGTTTAAGGAAAATGAAAAGGAGGAAACAGCAGCTGTAGCATATGAGGTACAAATATATGACGTAATCTACAGCAATTCTGCACGCTACCATGTATTGCGCTTCATTGGGGAAAAATTGTGAAGATCATGTCATTCAAAGAGAAGTGGCAATGCTGGAGGAACTTAGGGCTGTGGACCCAGATAAGTACAATTTGTTGAGATTCATGGACAGTTTCATGTTTAAAGACCTGTCTTGCCTCACCTTTGGATTGCTGGACAGGAGCCTCTGGGACCTAATGATTGAGAGAGAGAGACAGCATTGCACCTCAATGAAATCCGCCCAATTGCACTTTCAGCTACTTTTAGCTTTTGAATCCCTGAAGGCAATGGGCATCCTTCACGCGGACCTCTAACCAGACAACGTTATGCTGGTCAACCACAGGAATGAGCCCTTCAGAGTGAAGTTAATCGACTTTGGTTTGGCCCTTCCAGCGCCTTAAGTACGGCCTGGAATGCTGAGGCAAGCTATTGCATACAGGGCTCTGGAGGTGACCTCGGGTCTCCCCATATCTGAAGCCATGGACATGTGGGGATGTCAGTTACAGTGAGGGAGAGCTGGTATCTTCTAGATCAAAATAGTTTTCAGACACATCTAGGGATAAAGTTCAAGCCAAGACCAGCTCAAAGAGAGAATCACCCACTCATGGTATCATTGAGAAATATCCTCTCCCTGAGAGCTCGAGTAATGGACATTTAGACTCCAGCACTGAAAAATTGGACACTGATGGAGACGGATACAAAGCACCCTCTACTCCTGAGAGCTCCGACAGATCTACTGTCACCAACTCTTCACAAGACCGTGCTCCAGTTCAGCAGAGTTCTCCAGAACGAACGGATACATCAGCTGAGATACTCCCAGTCATGAAGACTCTAAAGGTGCGAACACACTAGGCATTTTACACGCGTACAGACGCGTATGAAACCCGCCCCTTTTCCATAGGGAACCATTGGTTTACGCGCGTACATGGCGCGTAAATGCGTCACTCGCGCTAAAGCAACATTTTCACTCGCGCTAAAGCAACATTTTTACGCGCGTAGCTTTACGTGCGTATATATTACGCGCGTATAGCTACGCGAGGAGTTCAAAAAATTGAACTTTTGTTGCTCCTACGCGAGACGATTAGCCGCGTTGGCCAATCAGCGTTGAGCTTGACCCTACGTCACATACATTGGCAGGGTCGGAGAACAGTGTACTGTACACAGAGGCTGATGCGAGACACCGAGGAGTAAATGTATTGCGGCGGCCGGTGCTGTATGAAGCCGCTCGGGGTTATACGTGGGGAAAGTAAACCAGGAGAATGGACTTCCTGGTTAATTCAGTGAATATGTGTAGCTGTGCTTTAGCCGATAAACAAAGTTAGCGCCGTATAGCATTAGTTAACTCACCTTGTTGTGTGCGGGCGGCTAGCGCCTCATATTATGAACCCAAACATGACGACTGTCCGCGGGACTTTCACGACAAGTACACGAAGCACCGGTGTTGATCTACGCCAGCCACGGTCCCCTGTCACAGCCAGGTAGGGTAATTTTGGCTACTTGCCTTTATGTTGTGCCGCCGTGCACCGATGCTGCTGTAACTGTGTTTGTTATGTAGCTGCCGTGAATATGCAATGCTGTTTTAATGCTAGGCTATTTGTGCTGTTCAGTTTGTCTTTTGGCACAGTTGTTGGCCGTATTGTTGTTGTTTTTGTGTGGACATGCACGCTGTTGTGTCGGGTCGGTTCTGATCGCAGCCATGGTTGATAAGGGAAATACAATATCGGGAGGGAGACTCGTCACATTACGCGCGTATAACCTTTTTTGACACAAAATGATCAAGCAACATTTTAGCCGCGTTACGCACGTAAATCTTACGCGTGTAAAATGCCTAGTGTGTTCGCACCTTAAGGCTACTTCAAGCTGAAGTCATTATAAAGGCATGTTTGGACAATGCTTTTTTAACAACTGCCAATGCTGGGGGTGCTCGTGGTGTAGTGGTTAGAACGCCCGCCCATAGAGGCTCAGTCTTCAGAAGCAGCAGGCCACAGGTTCAAATTCAGCCCGAATCTGTACCCCATTCCACATCTTTCTCTCCAAACTATCCGTAATTAACAAAAATGGCAACAACAACAAAAAACTGCCAATGTCACTCACAATGACTCGGAAGACAGAGCTCCAGCTACTACTTCCAATAATGGTGCTGCAACAGCCATGACACCTGTTGATCTGGACAATCACGACAACAGCTCAGGTAGAGCCCGGCAGACAAAACCATTTGACAGGATCGTCAAATTGACCCGCCGAATCAAAAGTGCAGTGGTTTCGATCTTCAGACGTCGAAACAGGGTTGAACCTAATGTTCATGCTGCCCCAGGCCACTAAAATGATATGCAGGGTAAGTTGACTGGCAAGTCACTGAAACGCTAAACTACTGGCCAAGCTGGCACTTTTTTATGTTGAACCCCGGACTAATTTGGATTCACTTTAAAAAAAAGAACTAACAATAACCTAGTTGGGTAGGCACAGTCATACATATAGAAAACTGGACACGTCACGTCAATGTTGAGCTATAGTCGGCTGACGGGACACACGGCGGCCATCTTGAATGGGTCAACACGCTGCGTAGTGCATTACACCATATGGAAAATTCATACAAACGTAGCAAATTTGAGCCGCGATGGCTCAGTGGATGACACTAAAAACATCATAGTTGATAATCCATTTTTGATTATGAGTGGTAGGAAGATTGTTTTCCTGTTACACAAAAACCACACTGAACATGAACCAGCAACCCTCCAGACTGAAATACAACTGGAACTATTGATTGAATTTATTTCAGACATATCAAATACAAATTAAACATACGCAAAATAGAAAACAAAATTAAAAGCACAATAAAAAATATTTAATAAATTAACTTCCTGTGTTCCTTATCTTTTATATATCTATCTATCTATCTCAGGGTTTTTCCTGCATTCAAAAAATGTTGGCGCCCGCCAAAGGAATTTTAGCGCCCGCCAAAGGAAAATCCTCAGCGCCAAAGTGTTTTTTTTTTTTTTATATATATAGATAAATAAATAAAAATCTACTTAAAACGGCTCCAAATGTGTTTCCATTTCCGCGCCATTCCAGTCATATTACTTGCAATCTCAGTTGTAAAAAAATAAATCAGGTCGGGGATAATCGTTATTAAACTATCATTGTTCCGCTCGCCGGGGCATGCAGGCTTATAAATGCAGCGCACCCTTTCAGCCGTGAGCTCCGCTCGGCCCCTCCCTTACCTGAGTTTAGCTATCGGCTCGTCCAGAGTAGGAGGGAGATGTTGCGCATTGCCGGGTGTTTTGAAAAACTTCTAGATGACGAGAATAAAGGTAAAACTAATTGTGTTGTCTGAAAACACTTCAGACTCACAACAGACTAAAATAATGTGCAAGATTTGTCACACGCGAGTAACGTGACATACGCGACCGAGAGAGAGAGACAGAGAAGAGAGAAAGAAAAGTGATATAGCCTACGACCTGATCTGCACCTCTAAACATCCCGACCAATTTGTTTATTCACTTTAAGTCGAATCATAGTGGTCTATGACCAAGCAATCAATGAATAAAAACACAGGAAGTTTAAAGCTCCTTGACTCCTGCCACCACAACTGTCAACACTACAATGCAACTGCCTATCCAGCCAGCTCCATGACATAAATAAATCATGCCCTTACATTCAATGCTAGCAAAAGACGTGCCCTATCAACACCATTTACAACTGGTTATTTTTATTTTGACATATTTTTTTTTAAATTATTAAAAATATGTTTCACTTATTTAGCCTATTTATATTCTCTGTTTTCAGTTCAATTAGGCCTTTGTTTAAAGTCCAAAGTCATGGTGTTATTAGAAAAAAACCTTGTTAAAAGTAAAATAAATGCATAATGTTCTTAAATCAATGATTAACTGTCTTTAATAATCGTGATAACACAATGTGATTACTCAAAATAATCATGATTATGATTTTTTCATAATCGAGCAGCCCTACCTTCTTCCATGGTTTAGATCAATTAGAAACAATTAAAGTATTAGGCCTAAATAGGTAGGCCTAGTCATTATTAGTATTTTGACTTCATATAGGTTGTTTATTGTGATTTCATAAGCGTCAGTGAGCTCCATGGTAACGCAGTGATTGACAGGCTGACTGAAATGCTCTTGAGCTGGACAGAAACTCCCCTCTCCCAACCCAACACCCCTCTTAAAATACACAAACCGTTTGCCTTTACTGTCGCGACCCCCAAAAAAGTCGGTCGCGTACTGACCCCCCAAAGGCCCATTCTGAGCCAGGAAAAACCCTGCTATCTATCTATCTATATACAATTTGCTATATTTATGATACTATATTTGATATATACAATCCATACCTATAGAACTTAAAATACTGTATTTTATAATTTATATATATATACAATCCAGTCTATTTGTGTAATTTGATGTAGGGGAGAACAGGGTAATCTGAGCCACTTTTTACATTTGCTCCCCTCTAAGCGAGCTAAAATTACTTATCACTCAAATTTACACATTTCCCATTAATTCAGGATGTTTCCTAGAAATGGGCATTAGCAGAATTTTTTCAAGACAAAGGGCAGTGAAAATATGATTGTTTTAAAAAAAGTTGTCATGTGGCTCACTTTACCCCAGCTGTGGGGTAAACTGAGACAGACCAGAAAAATCAAGGGGGTAAACTGATCCACTTACTTTTTCCACTCTGAAACTACCATGACAACACATATTGTAACAGTTAGAATCCTGAAAGCTAGCCACACATTCCAGAACTAATGTCGGACTAGTAAAAGAATGATGGGGTTTGGTCAATTAAGCAAAGCTAATTTTCTAAACACTTGAAAGTAACTCTGAACAAAATCAAATACAACATATTATAACTCAAAAGGTTTTAATAAGATTTGAATGAAAGATAGAACCAGTTAGATTAGAACACAGTCTGGGGGTCAGAACACAGGACCCTTAGAGCCAGCTAGTGTCTGGGGGTCAAAGCATAGGAAAATCAGAACCAGCGAGAACAGCCTGGGACTCAGAACACACGAGAAGACCCAACTGGATTATAACGTCAGCCTGTCATACTCTACAACTAGGCCTACTCTACATTCCAGCCCTGAAGGTTACAGGGAAAGATGAGAAGGTGCTCTTTCCATGTGGTTGCCCCAGGTCGTCTTCCTGGTGTATTTCCTTGGCATGATGGCTTTTCTACTATGTGTATGACATTAAAATAAAACATATGTCATGTAATATTACATTAAAATATGTTTAAGACTAAACTTAACTTGTGCCTCATGCTGGGGGAAAGTGAGACAGTGTCTCACTTTCCCCCACAGCATTTGGCTCACTTTCCCCCACCACCACAATTTGAGAAAAAACTACCTCTCTCAGCATTTCAGGCTAATCTTTAGCTAATATCATCACATGGTTTTTATATGTTGGTAGTTCATCAACACGTATGATAGAAGTTTTTCTACGTGAATACATTTGCTTTGGCACAACAGTTGATTAAGTTGACAGCAAGAAAATATACTTTTACATGCAAAATACCTATTTTGGTGAAAAAAAACATGCTTACCACAGCACAATGAGGTCCTCTCTTTCAGGGCCATGGGGAAATGAGAGGGGCTTGAAAACATACATCTCACATGACCACAAATGTTCTCTGTTGCCTAGATACAGGGGGTGGCTCACATTACCCGATGCCTCAGATTCCCCCGCTCTCCCCTACTATATTTACACTTTATATATATTTATACAATCCTTATATCTATACAGTTAGGTACAGTATGTTCACAATTATAATCCATCTATCTATCTATCTATCTATCTATCAATCTATCTATCTATCTATCTATCTATCTATCTATCTATCTATCTATCTATCTATCTATCTATCTATCTATCTATCTATCTATCTATCTATCTATCTATCTATCTATCTATCTATCTATCTATCTATCTATCTATCTATCTATCTATCTATCTATCTATCTATACACATACACACACACACACACACACACTTAAAGATACACTATATCTATCTATCTATCTATCTATCTATCTATCTATCTATAAATGGTTTTTCCGAGTTTTTTTCGGGAATTTCCTCTCTGCCAGTTAAGCTAGATTAATTTGGCGATATGATGTAGCCGTATTCGCATATAGACAGACACAACCAGCGACAGTAGGAGGGATAGGTGATTGTCGATGCCAAACTGGCTTTCTTGGACATGGCTCCCCAGTGCAAAGACGTCCTCTGTCTCGATTTCCTATCTGAGGCTACATCAACTTCATCAGGGGCTTTCCCTGGAGAGTGTTGACGTATTGCCCTCTCCGCAGCCCTCTCTTTTCACCACCTTCGAAAAGAGAATTAGAAAATGTTAAAGCTGTGACTGTTGTATGTCCTAGTAGAAGGGAGGAAAAAAACACCTGCTGTCGTATCTAACTCCAAGTGTTATTTCTGTTGGCTCGACAACTCCCTACGGTGGCGCTGAGCATTCACCAAATAAAAAAAAGTTTCACAGCAGGATCTAGTAATTACGAGATAAGGATCTCGTAATTACGAGATAAGGATCACCCTCTCATTCATCAATAACGATGTCTGTGTGTGTGTGTGTGTGTGTTTGTGTGCAGACGAGGTGAACCTAGCCATAGGAAAACGTAGGCAATAGCCTTGGTTTCCGGACTACAATGGGCCCCATAATCAATACAATTATTTTAAATATTTGTTTACTGTTCATTCATTAATCAGCGATCGCATCGGGAAATGAGGGACACACTTTCACTTTTTATATGCAGTTTGTTGATTATGAGCCACTGGAGCCACCGTACTGTGTTGCCTCATCCAATCAGAATGCCCGGTGGGCTAGTTCACTTTTACCTCCTGTTTGTTACTGTATCGGAGCGCAGTTTTATTGAATGCTTTGATTAAATGCAGTCGTTAAACTCGGTGTGATCCTTGACTCATACAAACACATAAGAACTTCTACAAGGAGGGCATGACAATGAGTATAGCCATGTCAACTTTGTGCAGATATGCAGTCACTGGGACTATTCAGGAGAAAAGCGGAGTCGGACCTCAGCAGCTGATCACGGGCGTAAAGCCGAAAGTGTGTCCCTCAGTACCCGATGCGATCGCTGATTAATGAATGAACAGTAAACAAATATTTAAAATAAGTGTATTGATTATGGGGCCCATTGTAGTCCGGAAACCAAGGCTATTGCCTACGTTTTCCTATGGCTGTTCACCTCGTCTGCACACAAACACACACACACAGACATCGTTATTGATGAATGAGAGGGTGATCCTTATCTCGTAATTACGAGATGAGATACTTATCTCGTAATTACGAGATCCTTAACTCGTAATTACGAGATCTTTATCTCGTAATTACGAGATACTTATCTCGTAATTACGAGATCCTGCTGTCAAACTTTTTTTTATTTGGTGAATGCTCAGCGCCACCGTAACTCCCCATTTTATGTGAAATTATTACTACTCTGTGAAATAACCCCCAACACGTTAAAATAACACTTTGGGAGTTGGATTCAACTGGGAAATGTTGAACCGTGAAATTTTAACAATCTTGTCATGGACAGACATCAAAGTAAAATAAATAATACAATTAAAAAACCTTACATTTGAACAGATTTATTTTTAAGAAGAACTTTATCAAGTATTGATTATTTTATGAACAATTAATAATGTCATTGAACAACAAAAAGATTAATGTTGAGTAAAGTATTACTCATCTGTCTGATCCCACTCATTCAATGAATAAAGTAAAATGCTCCCCCCACACACACCCACACGTGATGGAGGAATGCACAGTGCATGTAAATATTTTTTAACCCTACTACTCACAACAAGCTGAGACTGCTGCAGGTTCAACAGGGGACTTTAGTGAAATATCATAATAAATCAATAAGTTTCACTGACATACAAGAAAGCTTAAATATATACCTACTCTTAGAAGATGAGCCGGGAAGGCAAAGATGGATGGGACAAGTCTGATCCTGACAGTTTTGACCAGTACGGAAATGTTTACTGCACAGTATGGTATCATCACTGGCAGCAAAACTCTCTCTTTTAAGAGCGTCTTCCCATTTTCTTCGCTGGTCACCAGCTTTGGGAAACCTTAAGGAATAAGAAAAGAGGCAAGAGAAGTTACCATTTAGGTGATGGCATTTACCAAAACCAATATACATTTAAACTCAAGCTGAGGTTAAGGGGGAGCAATTAATTTCACATTGTAATGACCTCCTTGGCAAAAATAGTTTCAGGGGGGGGTCAGCCCGTTTGTTTCCACATTTCTAGAAAATGTAAAAAATTTGGTCTTGTGTTAGGGTAAGGGATCAATCTTGAGAGAGGGGCGACATGAGCATTAATTGAGTTTGATAACAATATTTAGGATATTAATTTCTTTTTAACTGCTCCGCCTTCAGTTTCACTTTGTTTCTCCCTTGTTTACGAAAGTAGCCGTTTGACAATAACGGCTACTTTTCTCTCCGTGACAGCGGGAGTCAGTCTAAAGTCAGATGAGCCCTTTGAAGTCAAACAGTAAAATTATAAAATAAAGCCTAACCCTCAGCCTGACACTGTCTCTCAGTCTGTCTGTCAGAAGAAAAAAAATATCGCACCCGGTTTAATTGGAATATAGGTTACCAAACAGGGGAAATTGAATTGTGTGAATATCAAAGTAAGCAGACGTTTAACCAGCGATACAGTGTTACTAGCGCAAACAATTGACTTCCACCGTAGTTCTCCACAATGTAAGCTAGCTAATAGTGACTAAAACATTTACTTAAAAAATGTATCTCACCTGTGGAAAGTGATTCCCTCTCATCTGGAGTGTACTGAACGACGGTGTACATACCCGATAGCAGCACAATGAACTGGCATTGTTTTCTTTTTTGAGAAATGAGAGCTGTGACATACATACACATACATGGCTGGTCTGACCCACACAAGATGGCGGCTCCGTGTGCCCCGGCTGAGAGGGGCGTGGCTATCTAGTGTTCTATATATATCTATGGGCACAGTATTGCAAAGTTTGCGCGGCTCACTTGTTTTCGGAGCGAGAAACGAGTGAGGCTGAAAGCCGGTGTGGTTTCCTCAATTCATGCCGCTCCATCATTTGCTGTCATTAGCTAATATTAACTCAAGCGGGGTCATCCCTATGTTCCCCGGGTCCTATGTTCCCCGCTTTGTATGTGACCGGGGAACATAGGACCCTTTTTTTTAAAAAGGGTCCTATGTTCCCCGTTTTTCCAAAAAAGGGTCCTATGTTCCCCGGTGGTTTATGCGCCGTAGCTGGGGGCAGAGCCGCTCCAGCCCTGCCCGACTCGCTGGCTCTCCCCGCGGGGAGAAGCTCAGTGATGCCCGGCGCAGTCGCCTTGTCGACCGAGCGAATCTACGAGCGGCCGCCCCCTGCCAGATCTGCCTTTTCAGTCCAGAGATTCGACTATTCGGCGGCCGTGCGGGGCAATTGTAGCCAACTTATTCCTGTCGGGTTTTAATTAGAACACAGCGCTGTGTCGCAAGACTGACTGCGTGCCTATAGAGAAAATGTAGTCATAATGTGAGGGGAGACAGCCGCTTCCCTCTGTGAGATTCTATCTAGCAAACAAAGTTACAATGAATCAATCACCACCGTCACATGGACAGTGTTTAAATAAAGCTTCTCTTTATTATTATCAATAGAGCTAAGCAAATGGTGAATATTAAAGGCCTACTTCACCGGTTTGAATATGAAGGTGTATTGAATTCTGAGATCCTATGTAGTATAAATGTGCAAAAAAAATTGAAATTGGTTCATCCTAGCCTGAGAAAAGGCAGAAAGAGTGTTTTTTTAACCCTATATTAATCTTACTGTGACATCACAGTAAGATAAATATAGGGTTAAAAAAAAAACCTTACTTTGTAAATATGACTGTGATTTCTCTTACTGTGACATCACAGTAATATTTACAAAGTAATTTTTTTTTAACCCTATATTTATCTTACTGTGATGTCACAGTAAGATTAATATAGGGTTAAAAAAACACTCTTTCTGCCTTTTCTCAGGCTAGGATGAACCGTTTTTTTTTTTTTTTTGCACATTTATACTACATAGGATCTCAGAATTCAATACACCTTCATATTCCCACCGGTGAAGTAGGCCTTTAAGCCTGCGGTGGCATCTGTAAGCGCGCAGTTTGCAATTTATTTTCAGCACCAACTGCAGCTGCAGAAGAATAATAAAAAATCACAATAAATGTGTCGATTCATCTGACACGTCTACACTAAAAACTCAGATAGAATAAAAACTCTTAGAAAATACACAAAGTAAAAAATGTTTTTACTTTCGCCGTGGTTTTACGGAGACACCGTATGAAAGTTTTGCTAGCTCGCTTGCTTTTGATTGTCAGTTTGAGTGAATAAAAAGACAAATTGTGAAAACTCCTCTCCGATCTCTTTCCACGCCTGGTTGGTTTTATTTTTGTCTCGGTATATGTCGATCCTCATATTCCACAGGACCGGTCTCCTAAACACTGACATTATCAGGCGTTCCCCCATCTTTATTGCTGTCCGTAAATGAATTCATGTCCTTGCGTAGAACACTAGCGACCCCTTCCGTAAATTTACGGAAGCACGTACGAAAAACATACGTATGTGGAAACGAGGCGGAAAGTTCAATTTTTTGAACGTATATTACGGACATACCGGACAGAAATATTACGGAGGGGAGGAGTTTCTGACGCAAAACGGACATTACGGAGACTCAAATAGGAATGAATGGACTTTCGGTCGGAGACGGTTGGATCGCATACGAGAATGTACGTATGTAGAAACGAGGCGTAAATGATGAGAAGAAATGGCCCCGACGACTTCAGTGGCCGGACTGCTGTTGGAGAGTGACAGTTAAGACCGGCAGACAGATAGACAGAGAGAGGCAGAGATGCCTTTGTAATTTAGCTTTTTGATTTAAAAGTGATCATAACTAGCCGTGATCATGTTTTTAGACTGACTCCTGCTTTCGGGGCCGTTGGGCTCACGAGCCGACCAGCTGTTAGAGACGGAGATGAAAAGGAAAGTGAAACTTATGGTGGAGCAGTTAAATAGTTAAATGAATCAATATTTTAACCAAACACAATAATGTGTTCTGTTATCTGCTTTAGTAGCCTATAGTAGGCTAGCACATGTCGACCCCACTCGGTTTTCGTTTATTGATTTTTCCTAAATGGTATGATTTAGCCTACTTACCGGCTACACGTGCAAACCCCTCCTGCCTAGTCAAACTATAGAGTCAAACACAAGGGAAGAGGACTGAGATGTATAACGTCTGGGTCATTGTAAATAAGCTTCCATTGCTTTCTATTGCTATAGCCTCGTCTCCGGTCACTGTCCTTATTGTAAACATTTCACAACTCATTTATGTAATTATACAGCGGTGTATTTGGGCATTTACTAGCTTTATCACCATTCAAACTAAAAATAAACGGTTTGTGCATCCAACAGCACAACAAGACATGATTGTGGCTCGTGTCGCTCTTGTCTCTTTCTGCGGCTGACATGCGCAGTTGAGCGGGGAGTGACGCTGTGTGACATAGACTGATAGGGGTCTATTAGCAGAATAACATTATTCTGATTCACAAAGTGTTCAAACTATATGAACAAACACATCAACATTATCTGAATGGAAGGACATTGCATGTAAGCTAAGCTAGCAAACTGTCATACGGTCTCTCCGAAATCCTGAACACTTTGTGAATAAGAGAAATGTTATTCTGATAAAATATTAAATACAGTATACGTGATATGCTATACAGTCATCATCTGTGTCAGATTAATATGAAATACAGTAGGCTAATAACTAAAACAACGGAGGCAGCCGATGCTCGTTGACAAGAGAGCGATACATGCTTAGCGAAAAAGTTGCCAGAGTGGTCTGAAAAGTCGCTAAATATAGCGACAAATAGCTAAGTTGGCAACACGGGAAGCAGGACCTTGATCAGTCCCCCAGGAGCAGCACCTTTATTCCGCAATCCAGCAGTACTCAGTGACCAAACCTGGTATTGCAGTTGTTTTGGCGGGATGTGGATGGGTCCCCGTTCACTCCAATACAAGCGGGGAACAGGAATCTAATAGGCATGCTAACGAAACAGGAACCTTTTTTTTTCTTCTGGATAACAATTAAAGGCTTATAATTATCTTTAGACCATGTACTAATAAAATGAAAGTTTTCTCTTAACAAAACGCCACCTCAAGCGTTTTATCAGCCGTTTTATTTTCAGTTTTAGCATTTATTTTTTTCGAAGGAGAAGGAGGGGTTTGTAGCTGAAAGGAGTCGTAGTAAAACAAATGTTGTTTCGGCCTGTCCTCCAAGAAGACTCAGTGCACAGCTACATATTTTATAACATTGCTAGTAGGCTTAACATTTCTGTTAACTTCTCGTGTCCGAGGTTATTCCTTTTACTTACCATGGATGACGTTGATGGTTGATTTAAGAACGTTGCTCACTACCTAGCAGCACACACTATAAAACAGCACTATTTGTTGGTTGAGCTTACATTAGCTAATAATTGTAGCCCAGATGGCAGGGGGAATCTACATTTAGAAATTGTTAAACACTATATTACTTTACAACAACGTTGTGTAATTTAAAGATCAAATATAGAGAATCATCTGGGGGGTTAGTAAATTATACTTCCATGGTCGGTAAACAATGCGACTATGCTCGCTCAGACCTCTCGCTTACAATCAGCCGCGGCGCTACTAATGGGCCCGGGTGGGCCCAGGCCCACCCATTTTAGGCTGGGCCCACCCATCCTAGCTGTTCATCCAATAAGCATCCCGAGGAAAGCTTTGAATGAAAGCTACTCAGCCAATCAGCGGCTTCTACCCCACGTGTGGCGCCTGCCGCCAGGCTGAGTCCCGGACTCCCGCCTCAGAGCCGCCTCTGACCAATCATGAGTTAGCAACGGTAACTAAGAGGGAGACGCCGGACAAGCAGAGCGATTTGGCAAGCTTTACGATGCTTTATGACAAAATCTATGACAATGGCCAAGCAAAGCAGTTTATTTTATTTTAAATTTACTAAGAAACACTCCGAGGAGCAAAAGGAGGAAACTCCTGCCTCTTCAAATGAGTTACCATCCAGTTCGGCAGCTCTCCCCCCATCACCTCCCGTAGTCACCCCCTCACACCGGCAGCAAGGCAAGTAGCCTAACAGTCTAACTTAACGTTAATGCAATCTGATCTCACAGACATCAGTGGGATTTCTGATATCAGGTTGCATTAACGTTAGTGTCTGGCTGTCTGTATGTACATTTTCTGGAGGGAAAAATAATATTGGCAGTAAGTTAACTTATGATAGCGCTTTATGTGTTATAGGAGACAGGGTTCAGCAGCATAGAACAAACGCCGTTCCCCAGCAACCTCCGCTAGACCTGTCATCAATAGATGAGCCCGCAAGCCAGCCCAAACTCCGTACCTTCCCAGCCACACACATATCAGGGAAAGCTAGGAGTTTTTCTGACAGGTTGTACTCCAAATTCCCGTGGCTGGAGTACAGCATCTCAAGAGATGCTGTGTTTTGTAAGACTTGTCGTCATTTCCCTGAAGCAGCTTATGAAGACAGATTCATAAATGCGGGTTTCAAAGACTGGAAACATATATCTGAGGGTTGTGGCAAACATGAAGCCAGCAGGGCACATGCTGCAGCCCTGGGAAAGATGGATGGTTTTAAGCAAAGTCACCAGCCAGGACGGGGAAATATTATTAACCAGATGAGCAACGATGCCAGCGACAAATCCTTCATTGAAAGACACAGACAGCACATCATGATGGTAATAGATCTCGTCCTGTTCTGTGCAAAACAAGAAATCCCATTGCGTGGGCATCGGGAAAACGCAGACGCGTTAAACAAGGGTAACTTTTTGGAATTACTTGAGCTGGTTTCCAAATATGACCCAGAAATAAAAAGGCGACTGGATGAATTACCCAGGAATGGTAAACTACTGCACCACTCAATACAAAATGAAATACTGGAAATCGCAGCATCACTCCTTCTAAAAAAAATAAAGGCAGATTTGCATGATGAGCCGGGCACATATTATGCGATTTTAGCAGATGAGTGCAAAGACTTGTCAAAAAGAGAGCTAGTGGCAGTATGTGTCAGATACCTGCACAACGGCACATTGAAGGAACGGGCTGTGGGATTTGTGGAAACGGACAACATGACTGCAGAGGCAATATCAGCTAAGATTTTGGAAGTGCTGGAGCCGTTGCAGCTGGACCCGGGCCTGTGCGTCGGATTTGGGTTTGATGGCGCATCAGTCATGTCGGGGAACAGAGGAGGGGTACATGTGATACTGAGGAAGACGTTTCCCCACGCTTTATATGTACATTGTAACTCACATCGACTTAACCTTGTCCTGTGCACAGCAGCTAAAGTGTCTCCTGGCATTTCAACATTTTTCGATATTATAAACAGCTTGCACAACTTCATGACTGGGGCGCACAGACACGCCAAATTTCTGGACATTCAAAAAGAGATGCGACCAGGGCAAAAACCACTGGAGCTGGAGAGATGCTGTGATGTGCGGTGGAGCTCACGGTCAAATGCGGTCAGTAAGGTGTTGACGCTCCTGGGACCTATCTTGGAGACCCTCGCCACATTCTCCGAAAGTTCTGGCCAAACAAAACTTGAAGCTGAATCCCTACTCCACCACATGCAAACGAAAAAGTTTGTTTCTGCTTGTCACATTCAACCAGTTATTTGAAGTCAGCGACTACGCCACTAAGGGCTTGCAATCTCCCACATTATCAGTCACAGATTGTATTGATCTGGTAGAAGGGCTCAAAGACAGCTACACACAATTTAGATATGAAAATGATACATTTAATAAAGTGCTGGCACTGACAGATGAGCTCATGAATAAACATGATATTGTGCGCTGGGATGTCAGTGGAACTCGCAAGAGAAAGTTGCCGGCCAGGTTAGACAATACGCACGTGGATTCTACTCTGGGCAAATCATCACAGGTACAACAAAAGTCGGACCTACAGAAATTATGGAATGACATTCTGGACAAGCAGATAATGGAGCTGAACACACGTTTCACGCCAGACACATACGGCTTCATGACAGCCGCTGCTGCCTGCTT
This sequence comes from Ammodytes marinus, assembly GCF_949987685.1. NCBI lineage: Eukaryota > Metazoa > Chordata > Actinopteri > Uranoscopiformes > Ammodytidae > Ammodytes > Ammodytes marinus. Next base: position 10,504,865 of record NC_137216.1, on the reverse strand, counting down.
GCCACAGTCAGACACCTTTGGAGACAAAGCTCTCATCCGGCCCGCCTGTGCGCACTTTTCCATTCCGGTGGAGGACGCAGAGCACACTGTGTTTGTGCAGCAGCTTAAAAGAAAGGCCAACAAGACAAACGAGAAAAAAGAAACATTCATAGAGGTGCTGGACGCATGCCCCCGTGATATCTTCCCCAACATGAATAGTCTCCTGCGGGCCGTCCTCACATTGCCCATGACGACCTGCACTGTGGAAAGACTCTTTTCTGCTGTCAATAGAATAAAAACAGGCACCAGATCGACGATGTTGACAGACAGATTAAATGCGTTATCCCTGCTTTCATTTGAGAGGGAATTAACTGATTCACTGCAACAGGAAGAAATTCTTGCTGTGTTCAGCACGAAACCCCGCCGTCTCCTATTGTAACAAGCCCACAAGCAAACTTGAATTGAGTTCATGTGTGATCAGCTATCGGACTGTTATCTTGTTGTTTCTATGGTTAGATGTTATTAATTTGATTACTCTGGAGAAATAAGCTACAGCAAAATTCATTTGGGACCGTTTCCCTGCTGTTTTTGAGTTTTTTCCCATGTTATTTCATATGTGTTTCTGATCTGAATAAGAATAGAATGAATTAAGAATAAATGGATAGAGAAACAGACCCTCACCCTCCAAAGATATAATTCCGTTACAGTCTTTTTGTGCATTGAACGTTCAAGAGAGATATGAAGTTAGGCTTATTGCCAAGTCTTTGTCCGCTTCAGCACTGAGCTGAGGACAGCGACGGAAGAGCCACATAGGTATTAGTCGCTGTCCTCAGCGCCGCAGAAAAGTGCTGAAACGGAGATGACGATAATGACGCTGTGTTTTTTTTTTTTGGCTTATTTTAACTGGCCCATCCAGTTTTCTGAAGGCCCACCCATAATCAAAATCCTGGCGCCGCTACTGCTTACAATGCTAGAGAACGAGAACATGTCTACATCCGCTACGCACTTACTCGATTGGCAAGTGCAAGTGCTATAGATAATCATGCTGCTCGATTATATTTAATATTGTCCTATTTTGTTTTAAAAGTATTTTTGATATATTTTTATTTATTTAACTGTTCCTATGTAGCTAATTATGCCGTTTTGAATACCAATACTGGTATTTGGAGTGGTGCTGCAAACAAACTTTTGTTTTGTTTTATTTGAAATGACAATAACAAATGATATACGTAATTTTCTATGTTGATGACATTTTATAGATGATAGATTCTCCAAAGAACCACTGACATACACAAACAAGATTTACTATTGATAACACCTTTCAGAGTTAGGTTTTTAAATTTGGCTTTGCCATTGACACCCTCCCAGTTAATTTGTCTGTCAAATCCACAGACTCCAAACTGAGTCCTTCTCCAATGTACCACCCCTTTGAGCCAAGGTGGTCGTCTGTTAGGAAGAGGAACGATAGCAAACTTGTCTCCCAGGGGCAACCGCACACACTTTTGCACAGGCGTTTTCACCTCTACACAGTGCATCACAGGGGACAATGTGAGACACAATGTACACTCCCAGCTCCCTTGAGTCGATTGGGTAATTGTAGAGGGCTTCTTTGAGTCTGTACCCCTGGTACATGGCATACTCTGTTGTCATGACCAATTATATTTTGAACAGAACCAACTTTACCATCAATGACAATACAGTCATCTTTACTGGATACTTTCAGAATAACACCATCCACTGTGAACTGTTTAAACTGATTGATGTTTCCCAACAGCCACTCTGGTACTTGCCCATTTTGATGTTGATATTTAAAATTGGTCTCCTGCTCAATTGGTGCTCAAATCGCCACCTCTCTGTTCCAGTTCTGATAACCTGTGCTAAAGGATTGTCAGCTTACCAAATAGGGTTTCAAAAGGGAAACCAGAGATGCAGTGTAAATTTAAACGTAAATTCCGTGTAAAGTTCCGAATTCCTTGCTGTAGCTGGATAACCTTTGTTTCTAAGCTCTGTACTTTCCCCGCCATTTTAGTATTTTCTTCTAGGTTTTTTAGTTGACTCATCAAACAATGATTTTTCTCATTATGTTCTTTAAACTCCTTCTCAATCTGTTTTTCTCTTTCCTCGTTTCATTGTAGCCTCCTATCGGTTCCACTTTCTGCTTCTCTTCCTCTTTTCTCTTTGCCCGCAATTTTATTATTGTCTTCTTCCATGCTTTTCACTCAAGCCTCCAAGCACAGATTTCTCCTCTCCAGTTTACTCTTCTTCCATCTGTGTTGCTATTTCCTTATGTCCTTCATTTGTTCGTCCATCCATTTAACACTGTCCTGCCAACTCTGGTCTTGGTCAACCAAATCCTTCTTGAACTTTTCCTCGCGAGCGTTGTACTTGGCCTGACATGCGGCCTCAATCTTGATTACTTCAGATTCTGTGTTCAAAAGCTTTTCAGAAAGCGCTTGATTTCCTGACTCCAATCTGGTTTCATACTCCTGCTTATTCTGGCTTTTTAAAACATCCATCTGAACCTCCCTAAGATTAAGATTTTGCCTTAATTCAGAGATTGTTTCTTCATTAACCTTGGAGGCCTGAAGGTTCTGTTCCCGCTCACCTTGGAATTGCTTCTCCTTGGTCTCACCAAGCTTTTCCAGTCGGCTTATTTCAACTTTGTTCTCCTGCAGCGTCTGGCAGAACCTTCCCTTCTGAGCATTCATCTTGTCTTGATGCTCCCACATGCTGTCTATCTGCCACTTCAGGTGGTGGATCTCCTGGTGCGCTTCACGGAGAGAGTTTTGTAGATTCACGTTCACGTCTTGGTGAGGTCTTCTGCTGCCCTGACCAACACATCCGTCCCCGTTCCTCAGGGTGTGTCTGTGATTCATGGCTGTTTCTGTTGAAGACTGTAGTTGTTTGTGGTTGTAGGTGATTGTCCTAGTTGATACATCCTTCTGGACTGTGATAAACATCACTTGTATGCAGTTGATACGAGTTAGTTTTACTCTGTTGGGTTCCCATTTGTGGGGCTAGCACAAAAATAAAAAAATAAAATCATTAGATGGAAGATCGGATACAATACAACAATTTCAGATTAAAACAATATTTTATGCTCTGATACCTAGACAGTATAAGCTATGTATTGATAGTCTTGATTGATAGTCACAGTGAACTAACGTTTCTAGGTGGGAATTAATCTATCTGTGCAATTAGCACAGTTACTGCTACAAATAACAAGATATCATTCACTATTAGATAGACGGTAACAGATATATAACTAACAACATAGCATACATTTTTCTTTTTCAAGCTTATTTTTGTAGAGCTGTTTGGCCCCACAAAAATGGCATTTCTTGCTACCCCAATTTTTTCTCTCGGTTGGGAGCCGACTCCCATCGTTCACTTCAAAGAGCCGGCTCTTTGAACCGGCTCGTTCGCGACCGACCCATCGCTAAAGGCTAGTAAGATGCTGTTTGCTCTTGTCGTAGCACTCAAGCATCTGCTTTCTGAAGGATGACGCTCCTTTGAAAAACGATACGCTTTTATCCGCCTTTGACTTGAACTTAAGACAAACCTCCCAAACATTGTGTTTCATCCACATCCTTGACTATTACCCAAGAGAACTCCTTCCAGGATGCTTGAATAACTCTCTTGCACTTAAGCTCTTACGCAGGCATCTTCTTCTTCATTATCTGCCAGCTGCCTGCCACCAGTCTCGCAGTCTTGATTTTGATTGGCCGACGGCACATTCAAATAATTCACCAAGCATTATCCAACGTGGGCAAGAGGAGAGGGCAACATTATCGTTTATGATTGTAAAAGATAATTTTTTTAATTATTATTAAGTATTTTTTGGCTTTTAGTCCTTCACTTGGTTGCCGAAGTCAAATTCCTTGTTTGTTTAGTCAAACCTGGCCAATAAAGCTGATTCTGACTTGCCCAAACGGGAAAGACCTATCGAGAATGACATTGGGATTTGGAATTCTAACAAATGCATTCAAACGAAAAGCAGCAAGCAAAGTCACATGTAGGCTAAAGGTGTCGCATGTAGCACAAACTTCTATAGGCTATAAGCCAAGATCGATTCGAGCTATATTGCTATAAGAACGGTTTAATCACGTAGACCTACAGCTGGGATGATATACAAATATCGGTGATTTACCGGGGCACTAATGTCTGCGCTAGCTAGCTAACTTTTCAAACATAAATCTTGGCTAACCAAGTTATAAAAACGTTATATTCCGAGGTAAACATACAACCAAAAGTGATCTATGTCACTAAACTAGATGGAGAAACAACACTTAAACTAACTGATAACATATTATACCGCTCTCAAATTGTTTTCTCAAATCACTATTTGGATCAGCCATTTACCATTGTATTAGCTCCTCAATACGCGTTGTCATCAAGTGCATTGCAAAAATTATAAAAATTCAAGTGTGTAAAGCCCCTATCTCACTGGGCTGCGACTGTTTGCGACCAGTTGGAGACACAAAATTGCGACAAAATGTGCCAATTTGCGACAATTTTCACTTGCAGTCTCACTGAGTTGGTTCCGCACGACACGTTTGCGAATGTCTTTGCCGGAAGGTCGCATTTATGTCTCACGAACGTCTGGCGAGTGTCGCACGAACGGAATGTCAGTCTCCTTTTTGTCTCAAATCAGTCGCAATTTAGTTTCATATGTCGCCAAACCCTCGCAAAGTTGTCTCACACTTCTCGCACTTTCTGACTCGCGGAGACTAAATTGAGAAGGGTTTGCGACGCGTGCGACACACCTGCGACGACTCTGAGACTATTTTGAGACTGATTTGTCGCACACTTTTTTTGAACATGTTCAAAATTCATGCGACAAGACTGCGCGGCTCTCCGACTCATGCGAGGAAATTGAGACCTCCACGAACGTTTGGAGACAGTTTAGAGACTCGTTTGCGAATGCAGTCTCCAACTTGTCGCAAACAGTCGCAGCCCAGTGAGATAGGGGCTTTAGAATGGAATCCGCAAAAAGTTATTTCAAAGTTTATTTCCCAAAAAAGTTTTACATAAAAGAAAAACTCAATTCAATTTCATCAAATTATATTTATATTGCACAAAATCATAATATAACAAAGAGCAGAACATAGAAAAGTACTTAAAATGTACAAAGATTCAACATTATTAAACAAACAACCACTCGGCGATGAAAACAAAGAACGACTGAAAACCTCCGACGACAGCAGGATCTGCGTGGGCGGCCATTCGTCTCAACTGGATGGGTTTGGAAAGAGACAGGGTTAGTGGAATTAAGGGGTAAGATTGGAGAGGTCTGGTTTGGACTAGGAGGGAGCTACTGTTGTTGAACTACCAGAAGCCTCATCCACCTTCCTGTCATGTCACACTTCTCCTTCTTGCTCCAAAATCCCTTCTTCCTCTTGTTCTTCTCCACTACTTTCTCTCTCTCTCTCCACCTTATCCTCATTTTCTTTCTATTTTTCTTCTTTATTTCATCCTTCTCTTTTTCCTTTATTTTTGTTTTACTTTTCTTGTCTTCGTCAATCACCTTTCTCTGTTCGGGCGTCACCCTCCTAATGCGAGACCAGAAGCTCCTGTTTTTCAGACAGACTTTCTCCTCCAATTTCTTCTTCTCTTCATCCAAATGTTGTACACTTGTTTCCAAGCCCTGTACTATATCAGCTATGTTTTTTTCTTTTCTTCTTTGTTTTGCATCAGAGTCTCCAAGTCCTGTACTTTTTCTTAGTTAATTTTTCTGGAACTGCACCATCGTAACTTCCGTCTCTCAGTTACAACTGTCTTGCTCCAGCTGTATAACCTTTGTTTCAAAGTTTTGTGCTTTCTCATTCAATTATTTTAACTCCTCCTCCACCTGTTTTACATTTTCCTCATTGCATTGTACTATGTCCTCCACTTTCTTCTTCTCTTCCTCCAAACGTAGTACACTTGTTTCCAAGCAATTTACTTTCTCTTCCAATTTCTTCTTGGATTTTTACATTACTCTTCAAGTTCAGATTTTTCTCAAGTTCTTTAGGCTCCTCCACTTGTTTTCCTATTTTCGCCCCACTTTTCTTACTGTCTCTCTCAGCACAGCTGAAATGTCCCGCCATACCTGGTTCCGCTTATTCTGGTCATGATAAGCTTTTAACGTGAGGTCGTAGAGGACCGGACACTCACTCACAGCTTGTATCAAACTCTCGTCCGTCATGTTTCAGTTTTTTCAGTTTTTTACTCGATATAAACTATTTACACTCTTGTTTGAGCAAATGAATGCCAGTTCAAAACACATGCCACTGTGCAAAACAGTTTCTGTCCTTCCCCAGGCATAAGGCCATGTCACATTGGAGGCAAATCCAAGAGGTGTACTTTTGCATCCCTTGCCTACTGCACTGTTGACACCTCCTGCGACCCGGACCACTAATCCATACCGGAATGTGCCCTACCGGAGACGGTGGTTCGGCTGGAGGAAGATTGAGTGGCTTTCCACACAGTCCAGTAGCGAGCTCTTCCATAAATGCTTTGTGTGTCAGTATTGTATGTGCCTGTGAGTGTTCCTTGTGAATAAGGTAGCAGTTGGTGGCTGCAATGTCCAAAAAATTCTAAAACAGGCATCTGTACCAGCGCATGGTCTTGTGCTGTTTGGAGTAGTACTGGATAAGTTGGTCGGAAAGGTCTACCCCACTCATGTGTGTGTTATATTCTGTCACAGGTGTCGGACAGGGGACAGACACCTTTGCCCAGGAGCCCATCCCCCTTATTAATTCGCCTCTGCACCGTGTTACCAGAATGTGCAGCGAGAATGGTGGAGCACACCGATACCTCCCTTGTATCCATCCATTTCACAAAAACCAATTGGTCGTCCCAGAGCCACCGAATTTTACAAAAAACAGACTTTTTTGTAAGCGCATTCAGCATTGTGCTAGGGGTCTCTTTACGATTCGCCCTGTAAGTCCCGCAGGCAAATATTTTTTTGTTTTGGAGAGCTCGGAACAGTTTGGAACTTGAATAAAAATTATCTGTGTAAATGTGATACCCTGTATGGCTGCACAAGTGACATTACAGCATCGTAAGAGAGGCCGTGTCCGGAGGGGATGTCACTTTTCCCTGTGTAAATGTTCAAATCTATGGTGTAGCCATTGCTTGAGTCCGCCAAAACGAACAATTTGAAACCCCACATAGTAGGTTTGGCCTTCATGTATTGAGTCATCCCGGTTTTAGCCTTTGAGGCAACCATCCTTTCATCCACAGCCAGGTTTTTGTGTGGATCAAGGTGGGGAGGGTCAAGGTGCCTTGCAGGTCAGAATCCTCTCAGTATGAAAAAAGAGGACACCAACGTTTCATTCTCCATGTTCTTAATAACTTTAAACACCCAAACACAAGAGTTCATCTAAGAAGTGTAACCAAAAACGGGAAAACAGTCTTACTTTACCTTCTAACCCAACAGCAGCAAGCAACACATTTTTTTTCAATTCTTTACCATTGCTGTGGCTCAGGTGGTTAAGCGGGTTGGCGGTTCGATCCCCGCCCGGCCACCTGTGTCATGGTTGTATACTTGGGCAAGACACTTCACCCACCTTCACCGTGCCCTGTGTGAATGTGTATGATTGCTGTGTGTTTGAGGTGGTGGTCGGAGAGGCCGTAGGCACTGAATGGCAGCCTTGCTTCCGTCAGTCTGCCCCAGGGCAGCTGTGGCTACTATCGTAGTTTACCACCACCGGTATGACTGTGTGTGAATGAATCGAACCTGGAAACCCTGTAAAGCGCTTTGAGTGCCTTGAAAAGCGCTATATAAATCAAGCCCCGACCTCAGCGATGTTTTATTTTTATGCTAAATAAAGCAGCTATATAAAAAATTCCCCATTAGCCCATCCCCATTCACCCCCATTCACTTAAACAGTGGTTCTGATTTGCTATGTCGGCCCGCTGTAGCTTTCCAGCAGCTTGTTGACAAGGTTGTCCACCCAGGTTGTGATCGTGGAAGGTCCTAGATGTCATTTTTGGTGAACAACCTTTTACAACGCTCCATGTCCATAAAATCACTTTGCCCCCTGGGTATTATGAAACTTTGCCAGTTGATTACTGACATTAAAACAAAAACTTTTTGTATTACAGTATTTTCCAAAATGTTTAAATAGATATGAAAAATCATCAATATCTTACTAATAATGCCTAAATTTGCATATCTGCAAAGCCCCAAAATCTGGATGTTGGACCAAAGCAGAGTCTCAAAACAAGTGTCCAACTGCCTGAAGCCTTTCCTAATCACAGTTCAAATTTGATCAATAACCCATAGAAAATTTATTTTTTACACAATTACATTTCATGTGCCATGGACCAAAAGTGTCCTTTTGGAGTCTCCAGCTGGTATTTTAGGAAACGGCTAGACATTCCCTTGGAAAAAACTGTGTAAAAAATTCATTTTCTATGGGTTATTAAAAGCTTCAGGCAGTTGGACACTTGTTTTGTTTTCAAAATTTAAAAACAAATTGACTCTGCTTTTGTCCAACATCTAGATTTTGGGGCTTTGCAGATGTGCAAATATACGCATCATTAGTAAGATATTGATGATTTTTCATATTTATTCAAACTTTTTGGAAAATACTGTAATACAAAAAGTTGTTTTAATGTCAGTAATCAACTTGCAAAGTTTCATAATGATATCTATAAGTTTAAAAAATTCCCTATTAGCCCACCCCCATTCGCTTAAACAGTGGTTCTGATTTGCTCTATCGGCCCGCTGTAGCTTTCCAGCAGCTAGTTGACCAGGTTGTCCACCCAGGTTGGGATCCTGGAAGGTCCTGGATATAATTTCTGGTGAACAACCTTTTACAACGCTCCATGTCTATTTTTTTAAAAAAAGGGGTTTTGCCCCCTAGGTACTACCTTTTGAAAACTGTACATAAGGAAAACAAGTGTACACAGAATAAACAACTATTACTTGTTTTCAAACAACAGAAGGCTGACGACTAGAGTATTCAGTCACGTCAGTTCCAAAAAAAAAATCTGTCATGTCACGGACGCAACATTCAAGCTAGCTTACATGTTCACACATAGCTTCCATTACAAAACAGACGTTATGTCAAATAAATGCTCTTACCCGTCTTCAAATGGATCCATGTCATCTTCATATTCCTCTTCGTCAAACCCCTCAATGTCGGAATCGTCGTCTTCCTAGTCACTGCTCCGAAGAACCACGGCCGCAGCTGTCGAAAACAGCCGGGCCATGGTGAAGTCCTGAAGTCGAAATAGGAGTCCTTTGTTCAGTGAATGTAAATATATTGGACATGTAATGGGGAGGTCCTTAGTGATTACACTAAGTTGATTGGATGGTTTTTCACAAAATCTGACAGCAAGTAGCTCTACCAATCACGCAAGGGAAAGGGCCGATGACGTTTTTGCAAATGTTGATTGACAAGCGGCTCAGCCAGTAGCGCAAGGGAAAGGATTGATACATTTTCGCGCCTCTTAGCAACATATCTCCGGCTGTGAGTGTCGTACACTATCCCGAGAATATGTCCCGGAAAGGGGAGAATCTCAGTTTTACGGAGATATTTAAACCACATTGCTGCGATTTAATAATGTTAAATAATGTATTAAAACATAACAAATTCACCGACAGAACGCAATAGAGCGTGACCCGAGTTGGAAGAGTTAAGGACAAGAACAATTCTAAATTCTAAACAATGCACCTGATGACATTCCAAAATGGATGCCTCCATAAGACTTACCTGCTCAATGTACAACATGTCAAATTAATATTTGTAATTCTCATATTATTGGCAGAGGTGATTTCACACCAATGAGGAAATATTTATGAATGAGGATATTGATTTTAGCTAATAAATTACTTAAAATGTTACACAGTGTCCCTTTAAGTACCATCTTTATAGATGGTTACCATAGATAGTAAATAATATGGATGTAGCATCCGGGCTGACCTCAGTTATTCACACGGCATCCAATAAGTTTGTGCGCATTGCCATTTTGTGATATTTTTACTCCGCCTCACGTCGGGGGGAGGGAGATAGCTGACGTATACCTCCGAGGCAAAGTGAGGGACAACGGGCGGAGAGCTGTCACTCAAGAGATCGCGGCAATACATTTTAACCTCCGATAAAATAAAAACTAGCGTGGTCCAAAAAAAAATCACCCCCTCAGTTTTGTCATGGAGATATGACCTAAACATACAGACTAAAACGGTTTTTTGGCCCAGGCTGTAAATAGGTTTAATAAGACTTTGAAAACGGCCTGTCTAACAAGTGAGTCAAAGAAAAACTGCTCGGTCTTGGCACCACCCCCCAGTGGCACTTCCTGGTTACTACAGTTGTGGTCACTTCCTTATTGGATGCTGGTAAAAATCGCTGAGGTTGGGGCTTGATGGTTACAAGCACTCGCTTTGCCAGGGTCTGATGGTGGACAAGTGTCTTTTCAGAAGACTCCATTTGGGCAACTGCAAATAAAAATAAATACATTTGGGGATATAAAATGCCATTGTTATAGAACAATTATTAGCCTGCACAAAAATGCAACCATTTTGTTTTGTCTGGCGAGGTGAGGTCCTTCGTATTTTCACTCAGGCAGTGCAGACTGGTACCCCGCAGGGTCCTGAACATCACACACACGTGTGCACTGCGCTGTTGCCATGTCGGACCTACAGATGAAACTTCTTCGCAAGAAGATTCAGAAAAGAAGTGACAAAGACAAAGAACGCAAACTGTTAAGGACAGCGGCGGAGGACAAAGAGACGGGTATGTGGAGGAAATACAAAGTGTTCGCTTGTTGTCGCTTCTTTTCAGAAACGAGGACAAACGTCACCTGCTAAGCTAGCCACGTTAGCTCCTCGCGGCTTGAAGCTTTACGTTAAAAGGGTACGTTTTGGGTTTAGCCAACAAACGTAACGCGTGTTAATCTTAAATTACAAAGTTGAACGATTATTCGTGTATGCCAGTTAAAAATCGACAGTTGTTGTTGCTATTGATAAGTTTGCTTCTCAAACATTTAGCTAGTTAGCTTGACACATTCGGATCACCACAGTTCTCTTTTAAGGTATTATTATAATGACATACCATCCGAGAAGCCAAATAGCCTATATTAACCTAGACAAAAACACGAACATACACAGTGCATCCCCAGAAGGTGATGTTAATTGGCAGCAGATAGTTCAAAGTGTTCCGGTGTTATGTCCTGCTGCATGCCTTCCGAGAATTGCACGTACCTTAGCTGGGAAACAAGCCGACATTGTAGTGATGTTGTTTTAAACTACATGCTCTTCTTTCACATTCATCAATAATGATAAATGATGTATTGGGTTTCCAAATGTGGAAACAAATAATATTGGGTGTCCTTTTCACTTTGTCATAGTTGATTAAATAAATAATGTCATAATGCTGGTAAACCTTATATGAAATTCATGCCAGGGAGCAAAACGTCTCAAGATAGGTCTTTGTGCTATTAAAACAATACCAACAATAAATTTAAAATTCTCCGGAAATACAGTTACAGCGTGAATGCAGTATATGGTAAAGGAGCAGCCCTTTTATAGAGGTGCATGCAATTTTCTGCATGCTGAACTTGTCATAAAACCATCTTTTCACATGTGTTTTGTTTCCCTGTGTGTGTGTGTTTGACAGTAAAGTCAAACGGGCTGGCAGAGGCATGCAGTGAGGAGCCAGCAGCAGTAGCCCAGGCAGACACACAGCCAGAGAAAAAGAAGACGTCAGTGACAGGAGAAACACCACAGAAGAAGAAGAAAAGGAAACTTGCTGAAACAAAGGAATCACCAGGTAACACTTAGTGGAGCTTTACAAACTTCAGTTTTATTTATTGTTAGGCTTTGACTTACTAACATGTTATTTGCCTCACTCCAGCTGAGAAAAAGACCAAGACAGTGAAAGAAGGAGAGGAGGAGGAGGAGGAAGAAGAAGATGATGATGAGAAGGAGGAAGTAGCAGGTGAAGATGGAGATGGAGAACAGGAGACGGAAGAAGATGAGGAGGAAGCCGGAGAAGGGGATGATGATGATGATGATGGGGATGATCTGCCTGAATTACCATCTGGATTAACAGGTACTGTAGGAATGGATGTGTAGTCACTAGAGCTGCTGTATGACCCATGAGGATGGATATATAAGAGTATAATCGAACGAATTACGGGTCGTTTAAAATTTGTTCGAATTTGTGACAGCCCTGGTCCACTGTAAATATTGTTTTATACTTGTTTTTTTAAAGTCGACTTTAGTCTCGTGTCTGAGGCCATGTACACACGACAACGTGTAATCTTCAGGGAATCTCTAGCAGTAATACAGCTGCGTTTGATTTTGTTGAGTTTTCTAGTTTGCATGCATTAAAATCAGGTTAGAGCATTAAGCAGACCATAGGTTTTTCTGCTGTTATCGTCAAGAACCTGAAATAGTTGTTTTCAACTTAAAACTCTATACAGGAATACATTTGCGAGACGTTAAGGACAAACTTCAGTGGCGTTGCCTTTATGTGTTGCCCTCTGTGTTTCCATCACGAAGCGGGTGTCAACTAAGGCATACAGAGACTGTTGTGGTTGTCTTAGGGACGAGTCACCACTGATTCTCCTGACAGGACCAACTGCAAGGACACTGTAGATTTACATTATTTTGCAAATCAACCATTGTCTCTTCACGTGTCGTTATCTCATGTTGTATCTAGGCTTCTCTGTAAAGGTGATGCCATTTTGTTAGAACAATCCACTCATCATAGACCATTTGACTGGTGTTTTCAGGGGCGTTTGAGGACACTTCGTTTGCCTCTCTGTCTGAGCTGGTGAGTGACAACACGCTGAAAGCAGTGAAGGAGATGGGCTTTGAACACATGACTGAGATCCAGCACAAAAGTATCCGCCCCCTGCTGGAGGGAAGGTAAGTCTCTGGAACTGACGTGCTATATGGAGTCACACTGTGTTTCATGCAGTGTTGGGAACGTTACTTTAAAAAAGCAATTAGTTATAGTTACTCACTACTTGTTCCAAAAAGTAACTGAGTTAGTAACTGAATTACTTTATAATAGAAGTAACTCGTTACCAGGGAAAGTAACTATTTGCGTTAGCCTACTGTAAAAAAAAAAAGAAAGTTGCTATATGTCCAAAAAATTTGATCTTTCTGAGCAGTTTTCACAAGTCAGTTGAAATGAGTAGAACAGACAGGTAGGCCTACTTGTAGGCTATAACCTTCAATATGTATTGCACATCAACAGACAGAAAAAGGTTTATCCTGCACTTCAAGTATTTTTTTATCCTGCACTTCCAGTAGCCTAGTATTTTGTTCTCAACAAAAGTAGTAGAGGAAACTGCTGAATCTACCGTGCTGATCTGCTATATCACTGGATTCACTTCAGGGGTGTCACTTCAGGGGTGTCGGCTAAAACACCACTTAAGGCCAAAAACGTCAGACTGTGAAGCATGAGACGATGAGAGGAGGAGTAAGGATTTATCCTATGTTTATTTCCTTCTTTAACATGCACAGCAGCATACAGATCCCAGGAAAAGAACAATAGCAATATTCGGCTCGTGATGACACGCTAATCAGCTGTTGCAACCGGCGAATCGCGGCCGTTTAGTAACGTGCATAAATTATAATTTATAGATATCGGGCAACTCCATGCACTTACTCACAGGGCGATGCAAAAGAACTCAGGGAGAGCATATTTCAACCGTGGATTGATAGGTGATTACTGCGGCAACGTGCAAGCTCACACAACAGAGAGAGAGAGAGAAAAAGAAACTTCAATAAACAGCGCTCCGCGGCTGACTGAGGTGACGGCGCTAACTGACAGTTATAATGTCATCCACACTGAATAAAACACAACTTAAAACACTATAAGAAATAACAATCGCTTATCTCGTTGTTAAGCCACCCGGTCTCCTCACTAGCAGTTTGTGTAGTATGGAGCCAGGGGTGCTTTCGGATTACACAGTTTATTCAATCAATTCACAGTAACGCACCGCATTTAACGGTCAGTAACGATAACGGCGTTGTAACGACGGAAAAAGTAATTAGTTAGATTACCCCGTTACTGAAAATATAACGGCGTTACCTAACGCCGTTATTTTAAACTGCGTTATTCCCAACACTGGTTTCATGTGAGGTGCCTTTTGAATGTCAGTTCATTTCCTTTAAAATAATCCCACATTGTGTTAACAGTGTCTTATTCTTGTTTTGCTTCTCTGTAGAGATGTTCTGGCTGCTGCTAAGACGGGTAGTGGTAAAACACTGGCCTTCCTCATCCCGTCTATAGAACTGCTCTACAAACTCAAGTTCATGCCCAGGAACGGTAAGACTTTGGTTGTTTCATCCTTACCCCCCAGTGTTTTCTGTCATGAGCATTGGTTGTGCGACTGGAAAACATAAAGTAACAAACTGTGTCCTCTAAATTGAGTCAAACGTATTACTTCCCCCTCTTTCCCCCCTCCTGCCAGGCACTGGTGTGGTGATCCTGTCCCCCACTCGTGAGCTGGCCATGCAGACCTATGGAGTGATGAAGGAGCTGATGGCCCACCATGTTCACACCTTCGGTCTGATCATGGGAGGCAGCAACCGCTCAGCTGAGGCTCAGAAACTGGCCAACGGGGTCAATATACTGGTGGCTACGCCTGGCCGTCTGCTCGACCATCTACAGGTAAGAGCACACACCAGTACATACTGCCAAGGATTCATCATACGCTGCTAAGGTGATTGAGTTATGTTTCAAACACAGGATCATGGTCCCCCACTAACTGCTATGTGCTTTCATGGGTCTTGCATGTTTTAACAGTTTGTGATGAGATTATTGAAACCATTTGTTCCTCCAGAACACGCCTAACTTCATGTTCAAGAACATGCAGTGTCTGATTATTGATGAGGCCGACCGGATCCTAGAGGTGGGCTTTGAGGAGGAACTCAAGCAGATCGTCAAACTGCTGCCAAGTAAGTCTATGTTTCTATACAGGGTTTTTCCTGGCTCAGAATGGGCCTTTGGGGGGTCAGTACGCGACCGACTTTTTTTGGGGTCGCGACAGTAAAGGCAAACGGTTTGTGTATTTTAAGAGGGGTGTTGGGTTGGGAGAGGGGAGTTTCTGTCCAGCTCAAGAGCATTTCAGTCAGCCTGTCAATCACTGTGTTACCATGGAGCTCACTGACGCTTATGAAATCACAATAAACAACCTATATATGAAGTCAAAATACTAATAATGACTAGGCCTACCTATTTAGGCCTAATACTTTAATTGTTTCTAATTGATCTAAACCATGGAAGAAGGTAGGGCTGCTCGATTATGAAAAAATCATAATCATGATTATTTTGAGTAATCACATTGTGTTATCACGATTATTAAAGACAGTTAATCATTGATTTAAGAACATTATGCATTTATTTTACTTTTAACAAGGTTTTTTTCTAATAACACCATGACTTTGGACTTTAAACAAAGGCCTAATTGAACTGAAAACAGAGAATAGAAATAGGCTAAATAAGTGAAACATATTTTTAATAATTTAAAAAAAAAATATGTCAAAATAAAAATAACCAGTTGTAAATGGTGTTGATAGGGCACGTCTTTTGCTAGCATTGAATGTAAGGGCATGATTTATTTATGTCATGGAGCTGGCTGGATAGGCAGTTCAGTTGCATTGTAGTGTTGACAGTTGTGGTGGCAGGAGTCAAGGAGCTTTAAACCTCCTGTGTTTTTATTCATTGATTGCTTGGTCATAGACCACTATGATTCGACTTAAAGTGAATAAACAAATTGGTCGGGATGTTTAGAGGTGCAGATCAGGTCGTAGGCTATATCACTTTTCTTTCTCTCTCTCTGTCTCTCTCTTTCGGTCGCGTATGTCACGTTACTCGCGTGTGACAAATCTTGCACATTATTTTAGTCTGTTGTGAGTCTGAAGTGTTTTCAGACAACACAATTAGTTTTACCTTTATTCTCGTCATCTAGAAGTTTTTCAAAACACCCGGCAATGCGCAACATCTCCCTCCTACTCTGGACGAGCCGATAGCTAAACTCAGGTGAGGGAGGGGCCGAGCGGAGCTCACGGCTGAAAGGGTGCGCTGCATTTATAAGCCTGCATGCCCCGGCGAGCTGAACAATGATAGTTTAATAACGATTATCCCCGACCTGATTTATTTTTTTACAACTGAGATTGCAAGTAATATGACTGGAATGGCGCGGAAATGGAAACACATTTGGAGCCGTTTTAAGTAGATTTTTATTTATTTATCTATATATATAAAAAAAAAACACTTTGGCGCTGAGGATTTTCCTTTGGCGGGCGCTAAAATTCCTTTGGCGGGCGCCAACATTTTTTGAATGCAGGAAAAACCCTGCTATATCTATATCACAAACAGTGATGCAAGGCAAAACAAGAGAGTAGACATCCCCCATTCCCTTTGTTTTTCTCTAAATTGAACCAGCAGGTCATGTGTTGTGCTTTAGAATAATCCAGTTTGATCCAAGCAATATCCTGGTGTGACAAAGGTTTACCTCAGCAGTCATTTAGTAAGGGGGACTCTGAAGGGACATGTTTGAAATTCAGGTCAGGACGTCAAGGACAAAATGTATTGGCTTGCCTTTATGTGTTGCCCTCTCAGTGTTTCCATCACAAAGCGGGTGTCAACTAAGGCATACAGAGACTGTTGTGGTTGTCTTAGGGACGAGTCACCACTGATTCTCCTGACAGGACCAACTGCAAGGACAAGCAGCAAAGACACATTCCCCAGATGTTAAGGACAACATTTAGTGGCATTGCCTTTAGTATGTTGCCATCCAACATATTTCCTTTTGTTTTTCTCTAAATTGAACCGACAAGTAATGTTTTGTGTATGCATTATTCAATTGAACTGTTTACCGCTCCATCCAAGCAATATCCTGCTATGACGAAGGTTTGCTTGAGCAGTCATAAAATTAGTGGGACTTAGAAGACACAGGGTTTGAAATTCAGGTCAAGATTCATGTAACAAAGCCAGATCTATGTTAACTACAGTGGCCCCTTCCCGTAATGCAGTTTTACTGCGACCGTGCTCACCTGGGTAATGCCAACATTCCAGTTTAAGACACTTTGTAACAGGTCTCCAAAGCAAAGTTAACCGAGGAACCGATCATCATGTATATTTGAATGGATCCTGCTCCGTCTAAATGACTTCCATGTTGTTTCTCCAGAGAAGAGGCAGACCATGCTGTTCTCAGCCACACAGACCCGTAAGGTGGAGGACTTGGCTCGCATCTCCCTGAAGAAAGAGCCGCTGTATGTGGGCGTGGACGACAACAAAGACAACGCCACAGTGGACGGCCTGGAGCAGGTCCGGTACAGTTCTGTTCCGTTCAGTCAGAGTGGAGGTGGAGGTGATCTGGCCTTTAAACTGATCTGTGGTCTGTTTCAGGGTTACGTGGTGTGTCCGTCAGAGAAACGCTTCCTGCTGCTCTTCACCTTCCTCAAGAAGAACCGCAAGAAGAAGCTGATGGTCTTCTTCTCCTCCTGTATGTCAGTCAAATTCCACTATGAGCTGCTCAACTACATCGACCTGCCTGTTATGGCCATCCACGTAAGACCAGCCCCTACCTGCTTAAAGGTGGAGTGAGCAAGTCTGGAGAATGTTTGTTGACGAAATCCCTTCTTGTCAACTCAGTGAATATCTCCTCACAAGTTAACATTGTCCAGTATTGCTTACCCCCACCTTTAACCCTCTGAACCGTAGGGCTATTTTGGCCGTTTTGCATACTTTTGATCAATCCTTACTAAACTACAGTAAGAAATGTTTATCATGCCAAAGTTTGGTATCTTTTTGTTCAAAACACCCTAACCTATATGACCTGATAGTTATTTATTTCATTTTGACATGATAAATGATCATATTGGACCAAAAACAACATGATAAATGTAAAAACGGATTAAAAAATATATTATTGCTACCATGGGTAACTCAAAAATTCATATTGAATTTTTTTGAAAGCTGAAAATAAATACATGGAATGTTTTTATGGTTATTTAAAATTTTGATTGAGGTGGCATCAACCTTCATACAAATTTTATGAACAAATAGCAGGTGAATACATAGGCGTTTTCCCCAAATTCCTCAAAGTTCTGTCAATCATAACACAGAGGGCACATACAAAAATGTTAAGCTTGCTGTGTTTGGTATATTTTGTTTCAGTAAAACTTCACCTACATTACCTGCCAGTTTTTTTTTTCAATTTGACATAATATTTGAACATTATGGACCCAAACCACAAAAAAAAAACATTTTTTTCATGTATGCCTTTTTATTTAAAAAAAGCTAGGCCTAGGTAGACTTATATAATAACACATACAGTATATGGATACATATATGACATGTATGTGTAAAGAACAGATTATTAGGCTACTGTGTCTGTAGGCTACACGTTATGAAGGCTGGCTGCTGTGTGTGTACTCAGTGCTTCAGTCAGACAACAATGGCTTTATGTAGCCTACATAGTCATACTTTGACTCTGAGGATGAGCTGTCCTCTTCCTTCATGTCAAAGAACAAGCTGATAGCTTGATTTACGTTCAAAGTTGTCTTCAATATGACTAAAACATTCTCAGTAGTCTATCTTCAAACCTCTCATTACCTCTCAATCTTCCTCCGCGCGTCTGTCAATTTTGTTAGCTAGCAGCCTCGTCTCTCTCTCTCTCGCATAGAGAGACTCTCCCACAGCTCCCGCCCCCTGTCACTCTTCTTCTTTGTCTCTTTTGGTGTAGCTTCGTATCACTCCGCCAACCCCTGCCCCTCCTCCTCCCCTCCCTGGTAAATGCAGCCTGTTGAGTAGGAACTAGTTTCCGGCATCATTTTCTGATCGTAAAATGACAAAATAATGGCCGCGACCATCGAATTATCATACTTTTGAGCCCGCGAAAATAAAATAGATATGTATCAACTTCAAACCATTATATCTCTGGTTATACTGGGTCAATTTAAATGAAACAAAGACTGGCATATAGCTTTAAGCCAGTACTTTCGACACACACCGTCGGCGAAGTTGTCCCCGCTTTAGTTTCTATGCTGCGTCGGATCGAATGTGATCACGTGATCAGCACGTCAAGTAACGCAATAGAACGCAGTACTGCGGGCTCCGGGTTCAGAGGGTTAAGCCGTACATAGTATTCAGACAGCACAGCCTCATATCCAGAGCCAGCTGTAACACAACATGTCTGTTGTCGTTGTGTTTCCAGGGCAAACAGAAGCAGACCAAACGCACCACCACCTTCTTCCAGTTCTGTAACGCTGACTCAGGCATCCTGCTGTGTACTGATGTGGCTGCTCGAGGGCTGGACATCCCCGAGGTGGACTGGATCGTCCAGTACGATCCCACGGATGACCCCAAGGTATCATGGCTGCTACAACACAATGACAAACATTTCTCTCTTTAAGAGATGCACGTTCATTTCTATTTTTCAAATATATCGATATTTTAGATAGTTTATTTAAAAAAGATCCCAGCTTTAAGTATGACAAAGGTTTACTTCAGCAGTCATCAAGTAAGGGGGACTCGGAAGAGCCAGGTTTGAAATTCATGTCAGAATTCATGGAGCAAAGACACATTTTGCCAGACGTTAAGGACAAATATTCAGTGGCGTTGCCTTTATGTGTTGCCCTCTCAGTGTTTCCATCACGAAGCGGGTGTCAACTAAGGCACACAGAGACTTTTGTGGTTGTCTTAGGGACGAGTCACCACTGATTCTCCTGACAGGACCAACTGCAAGGACAAGCAGCAAATACACATTCCTCAGATGTTAAGGACAACATTTAGTGGCATTGCCTTTAGTTCTTTTCCATCCCAGCTTTAAGTGTTGAGCATATTTACAATAATAACCGTCTCGGTGTGAGTGCAGTGACGGATTTTGCCTCCTTCTAAATGTGTCCCTGTCTCCCACAGGAATACATCCACCGTGTGGGCAGAACAGCCAGAGGCATCAACGGCAGAGGCCACGCCCTCCTCATCCTCAGACCAGAGGAACTGGGCTTCCTCCGCTTCCTCAAACAAGCCAAGGTAACACACACAAACAGTTGATAAACTTTTTCATTTCTGAAAAGTTGTCCGTGTGACGCGTCTTTTGAATGGGACTGGCCCATATTTACATGGCTCCTTTGTTGTCTAGGTCCCACTGAGTGAGTTTGAATTTTCCTGGACTAAAGTCTCTGATATCCAGTCGCAGGTAAGGAATGGATTTCTGTTTGCTCAATAATGCTGAATGTATGTGCTGAAAGATAGACATGTGATCTATATGCCAGTTTAATGTTAGTTAAGCTACAGTTCTAATAATGACATGCCTGATTGCTCAAATGTAATCTCAATCTCCATGTTGTCCCTCAGCTGGAGAAGCTGATAGAGAAGAACTACTATCTCCACAAGTCAGCCCAGGAAGCCTACAAATCCTACGTGAGGGCGTACGACTCCCATTCCCTCAAACAGATCTACAGTGTCAACACCCTCAACCTCCCCATGGTGGCACAGTCCTTTGGCTTCAAAGTTCCCCCATACGTCGACCTCAGTATCCTTTGCTGTCATTCTACACACCGTTTGTTTGATGTGATAAAAGTAGAACTATTAGGGGTAGAGCACATACATTCAGGCTCAGACCTTGTTGCAGCAGACCTGTGTTCTATTCCGTCCCTGGCTGTTAACGGCATGTCATCTCTCTCTTTCCCTCTCTCCCTCCATTTCAACTGTATTCAAAAAAGGAGAAAACTCTCACAATTAGGGTTTATAAAGAAAGTTAGTTTAAGACCTTATTTCAAATCCAAAGGGCAAAGAATCAGGGTTTTTCCTGGCTCAGAATGGGCCTTTGGGGGGTCAGTACGCGACCGACTTTTTTTGGAGTCGCGACTATGTGCAACAGTAAAGGCAAAACGTTTGTGTATTTTAAGAGGGTGTGGGGTTAAGGAGAGGGGAGTTTCTGTCCAGCTCAAGAGCATTTCAGTCAGCCTGTCAATCACTACGTAACCATGGAGCTCACTGACGCTTATGAAATCACAATAAACAACCTGTAGATATGAAGTCAAAATAATAATAATGACTAGGCCTACCTATGGGCCGGTTTGTACCTTCAATAGACAATCTCCATTCAAAATTCCATTTAGTCCAGGACTAAGCTTAATCCATGTCTGTGAAACTGGCCCTAATTGTTTCTAATTGATCTAAACCATGGCAATTGCAAGAAGAAAGAAACATAAAAAAAGATCATAATCATGATTATTTTGAGTAATCACATTGTGTTATCACAATTATTAAAGACAGTTAATCATTATGCATTTATTTTACTTTTAACAAGGTTTTTTTCTAATAACACCATGACTTTGGTCTTTAAACAAAGGCCTAATTGAACTGAAAACAGGGAGAATAGAAATAGGCTAAATAAGTGAAACATATTTTTAATAATTGAATAAAAAAATATGTCAAAATAAAAATAACCAGTTGTAAATGGTGTTGATAGGGCACGTCTTTTGATAGCATTAAATGTAAGGGCATGATTTATTTATGTCAAGGAGCAGGGTGGATAGGCAGTTGCATTGTAGTGTTGACAGTTGTGGTGGCAGGAGTCAAGGAGCTTTAAACTTCCTGTGTTTTTTTTATTCAGTGATTGCTTGGTCATAGACCACTATGACTCGACTTAAAGTGAATAAACAAATTGGTCGGGATGTTTAGAGGTGCAGATCAGGTCGTATACCTTTTTCTCTCTCTCTTTCTCGCGGTCGCGTATGTAACGTTACTCGCGTGTCCGCGCGTGACAAATCTTGCACATTATTTTAGTTTGTTGTGAGTCTGAAGTGTTTTCAGACAACACAATTAGTTTTACCTTTTATTCTCATCATCTAGAAGTTTTTCACCCCGGCAATGCGCCACATTTCCCTCCTACTCTCTGGACCAGCCGATAGCAAAATTATCAGGTGAGGGAGGGGCCGAGCAAGCGCACTGCTCGGCTGAAAGGGTTCGCTGCATTTACAAGCCTGCATGCCCCGGCGTGCGGAACAATGATAGTTTAATAACGATTATTTTGTTTTCATGATTGAGGGAAGCCGTAATAGTAATCGAAAATGAAATTCAAGTTATTGTCCAACCCCTCAAAAGGATGACTTAAATTGGGCTGAATTTGGAGAGGTTTTAAATAGCTATATTTATTCTCAATCTTTATCATTTTGGCGCTCCTGATTTTCCTTTGGCGCTGGATAAATCCGCTTTGGCGGGCGCCAAAATTTTCTCTATGCAGGAAAAACCCTGAAAGAATTGGATTTGTATTTATTATTTGAGTGTTTTATTCTGAAAATAAACAAGATGTCTGACTTCCTGTCTCACGTGCTCAGTGAGACAGCCTTGTGTCTCTGCTGCAGAGGGCTCTGGTTTGCCAGAGCTGCAACATATGGTGGAAGGTCACACATTGACTAGAGTGAAACCTTTCCGTTGCACTTTAAGGTACTTTGATTTTTTAGAAATACAATATTTTATTGTTGGCTCCACTTCAGTGGAAGAGTGGAGACTGACCCTTAATGGTGCGCTAAAGGGACGAAATTGCAGCACGGTGTTAAAAATAAATATTGGGTTATGTTGTGACTCTTAATTCATCTAGGTTAAGGCTCAAAGCCCTAGTATAAAGTCAATGTGGCATTTGTCATGTTTTGCATTCGTCATTTCCCGTAGAATGACCTAGAAACGTATGATCAAGTGTTTGTTTCCCTTAACTCGACTGTCCAGACGTCCAAAGCAGTAAAGGAGCGAAGATGCAGAAGAGAGGCGGTGGAGGAGGCTTTGGTTACCAGAAGAACAACATGCACAAATCTAAAGTCTTTAAGCATGTCAACAAAGGAAAGGGAGGGGACAGGAGGCAGTTCTCCCGCTGATCACCTTTTGGCTAACGCTATCTCCTCCTGGACTGATTCCTCTTTTATTATACCAGCGTCCTGCCACTCTCAGACAGACTGCTGATGTGGGCCAGGCATCATAAAGCCTACTTCCTCCCTGTTGTGTAAATGTAAAAACATCACTGTGGATGTTGTGTGTTGGTGAGGCCGCTGGATTCTACATGCGACTGGACTTGCTGTTCAACAGAAAAGCTAACTTTTTCATTCATTCAATATGTGTTAGAGAACGTTAACCCCTTGAGATGTACTCTAAGAACTTGTAAGTTTTCTAACATTTCTCCTGACAGGAATATTAAATCTCTTCTGACTTTAAATATATTAAGTTTAAGCTTGTTTCATTGATATTATGTCACTTTGTGATATAAGAAGTTCATTACATCTTATTGTTATCCCAATGTTTATTACAGTATCTATACATTCCTTCAGAGTCTGCATATCAAACTAATTACAGGAAAAAATAATGCAAATGATAGGCACATAGCATCTGGCACAATTAGGTAGACATTACAAATCTGAACAAATTGAAACACAACCATCTGTTAAATACACAAACCTCGAAATAAAAATGTTGGAACTCATCTTTTTTTTAGTGTCTTCATTGTGAATTAAAGTGGGCTTCAAGATTTATCAGTTAGTGTGTACAACGGCTCAGATCTAAAACACTTGTGCTTGAATAGGACACTATAAATAGTTCAAGTATGTATCTTTAACTTATCTTCATTGTATGTGGACGGATGGGAAGAGGGGTTTCCCTTTACTCTTAGCACTGACTTTAGTAATGATTAAGAAAAATAAAATCCCTTAAACTACTTTAAAACAAATCCCTTAAAAAAGCAGCCTACCTGGCTCCTCCAATCATCCTCTAATCACAGTATGAATTATAAAGTGCTGGTGAGAGCCCGCAATGTATCCACATGTCGGTTCAGTATACATGGAAACCATAACAAAAACAAATGTCTCCCCTCAATCCAATAAAAGTTGATAGTACCAAATGTCTTATATCACATTTATAGGTTGAGTCAGTACTGTCAAAATCACTTTTTCTAAATATTTTTTGTCTTTACGATCTGCTACTAGCCCAGCGGATAAGTACCACATTCACCTAGAATCGTGCATTTTGCGATAAAAGCATGAAACTTTGCATGTAGCTAGAATATGGAAATACTAATGATTTTAGCTATAGTGCCAAGCTGGATTCGAATTGAGCATTCCGTGGCGGCCATTTTCCAAAATGGCCGCCAAAATGAGCCGCTTTCTTCTAAAATCCTCAATATCTCTGGATCTATTTATCGTAGAAACCTAATTTTGGTGTCTAATTGTATGTGTTCAAGGTCCTATATCAGACAAGTACTGTTTAGAGACCCTCTGAATATTATTTACTTTATTTCATGAAGGTGACCATGTTATGCAGCCAGAATATGCAAATTTACGTTGATCATGATATTTACATTTCTAATGTGATTTTTGATGAACATATAAAGTGTAATCATCCACATTGACTTAAACAATGAAAGTTATAACTAAATGAAGTGATTAAATGAATATAAAACCCATTTTATTGTGCAAAACAGGTCCCACAACTTCAGTCTTAATGTTGAGATACGAAGAATAAGTCAAAAAACTGTCAAGTGGAATCTGTCCCTCGTTCCTTGGCTACTCTAGTTGATATGATGATGCATGGTGCCAACCTCATCAACCAAACACATGAAAACCAAACGCAAGCCTTACTGAGCATTTGCCAACTGGTGATGTTCAACAGTGTGAATCAACGTCAGAAACAACCAAAAGTGATGCGACACAACAAATCACGGGAACCTCCACTACCTGTCTATCTTGGAGTCCTGATTCACAACAAAACACGGAAAAGAGAACTGGTTGAAAAGATGTTTGAACTTGGACTTGGACTTTCTGTTTCATATGACCGGGTTTTGGAAATTTCCACTGATGCAGGCACACACATATGCAACTATTATGACCAGCTCAACACACTATGTCCACCTCAGTTGAAAAAACATGTGTTCACCACAGCCGCGGTGGACAACATCAATCACCAAACCAGCTCTACAACAGCAAATAGCTCCTTCAATGGAACAGGAATATCAATATTCCAGCACCCAGACAATGTTGATACAATAACCGAGGTTGCAATAATCGATCAGCTTCCAGACCCTAAAAGGAACACTGAACCAACTACCAGTGTGACTAAAAAAAGACTGCCAAAGTTACCTGCATCATACACACAAGTACCGCCAGTTCCAGAAGCCAAATTATCTAGTCCCATCCCACAAACAGATGGACTTGTGATGTCTAGTGGCTTCCTTGTGTCTCCAGCTTTGCAAGTTGAATACAGGTATGGTTTGAATTTAACTACCATAATCAGGTAATATATGTTTTAGTACCAAATCTATATATTATATATATATTCACTCAATTGTTGATACTGTAAACATCAGCTTTGTTTTTTGTTTTTTACTAGTAAAATAATTACATTTTACTCATCAAATGATTCTTTGATTTCAGGTGGCTACAGCATATTCAGCTAGTTATACAAGGTGGCCAGGAAACAGCCAACATCTCATGGTCAGCTTTCCATGCCAACATCGGGCAGGTGAACTCCCAAGAAACACCAACTACAACATCCTGTCTTCTGCCATTGTTCCAGGAAGATGCTGCAACAGTGCCTATGATGCGACATTCACTTGACGTTATCAGAAAAGTAATCGAGCTGACAAATCCGGGACAGGTTCCTGTTTTTGCAATGGACCAACCGCTCTTTGCACTGGCAAAAAACATCCAATGGAGGTGGCCTACATTATATGGAGAATCAAAATATGTGATTATGTTTGGCGGACTCCATATTGAGCAGGCTGCCTTGAAGACGATTGGCAATCTACTTGAAGGTAGCGGATGGTCATCTTGGCTCGTTCAGGCTGGTGTGGCTACATCTGGTAGAGCAGACTCTTTCCTGAAAGTCTCGCATATCACACGCACACGGCGAGCTCACCAAGTGACTGCCTGTGCTATTTACAACGCTCTACACGAAGCATACAGAGAGTATGTGAGTTGTGCAGGCACCAACTTACTGGGTCAAGAAGAATGGTATGAAAACCAACGGAAATGTCAGCCCATGTTCAACTTCTGGTTCAATGTTCTTCAGTTGCAGCTCACTGTACTAGTGTTCATAAGGTCAATCCGATCTGGAGACTTCCATCTTTATGTTGATTCACTGTCAAAGCTGGTTCCATGGTTCTTTGCTTTAGACTATTTCAATTATGCCAGATGGATATCAATCCACCTACGTGACATGACAATATTACCGAAGTTGCACCCTGTAGTGTACAAGGAGTTTTTGAAGGGCCATTTCACAGTCAAAAAAACTATTCATGCCTTCTCCAGAATGGCTATTGACCAAGCCCATGAACAAAACAATGCCATGGTAAAAGATGATGGTGGAGCTGTGGGCTTGACTGAGTGTCCCTCTGCCCTACAGAGATGGATTGTCAGTGGACCAGAGATGGCTCGGCTCATAAATGATTTCGAAAAATCAGTAGATCAAGCCCAGAAAACCCCAGATGGACGGCACCACGAACAAAGGCCTTCAAAGCAGAGGGCTTTCTAGAGGGACATCATCTCAATGAAAAACACCTTGGAAGAGTATGGAAACCCATTCCTAGAATCCAGTGGGGATCTGCTGGTTCTAGACTCGAAGGATGTGGCAAACCAAACTGCATTGCAAACATTAGCTCAAGTGGAGGGCCTTGGTTGTCAGCAGTTTGACAACTTTGTCAAAGAATGACTTGTTGACAGAACAAAGTCGTTAGACCACACGATTCGGAAAAACAAACTACGTATCTTTGCCTCACCAAAATCACACAGAAGAACAAAGGTTCAGGAGCAAGTATCATCATTGAAATATGATCGTAATCTTTTTTCACGTCTTTATGTAGCCTGCCAAGTCCGTGACGGTAACCTGGAGGAATTTTTTGCCCACGAAAATCAGGGCTGTCCTCCATCACTTTCTGATAGAGGGAAGCTAAGAGCAGGAACTAAATCTGATATAGTCCATTGCCTGGAGGAATCCACAAAAGAAGAGGATGACGTGCAACATAAGGTTGATGCAGTGGTGTTAGATGGTCCAGCAGTTGTTCATATGCTGAAGCCTGGCTCTGCAAAGACATTTCATGATTATGCCCAAAACATATTCATTCCCTACATAAAGATGCAGTTGGCCAAAGCAAAGAGGGTGGATATTGTATGGGACACATATAGACCCGATTCGCTTAAACAACAAACAAGAGAACACAGAGGGGAAGGTGTGCGTCGAAGAGTAGAACCTCAAAGTGCAGTCCCAAAAAACTGGGGAGAGTTCCTCAGAGTGGATGATAATAAAACTGAACTGTTTGGTTTCTTGAGCAGAGAAGTCATATCTATTCCCACTGAAAAACAAATAATCAGCACTTTCAATGAAGAAGTGGTTTGTCGACAGCCAACATCAACTGAAGGCATAAGTCCTTGTTCCCATGCGGAGGCTGACAGTCGCATTATGGTACATGTTGCAGATGCAGCAAAGCAGTACGATACAATACTTATACGCACAGTAGACAGCGATGTAGTAGTACTTGCAATTCATGTCTTTGCCCAGCTGACCTCACTACTGTCCACACTGTGGGTAGCATATGGAACTAGCAAACATTTTCGACTTATTGCAGTGCATAAAATATATGCTGCCATAGGCCGTGAAAAAAGCCTAGCACTTCCATTTTTCCATGCCATGACTGGGTGTGACACAGTGTCAGCTTTTCAAGGAAGAGGGAAACGAACTGCATGGGAAATCTGGCAACTCTATCCTGAAGTGACCACAGCATTTTCCAAATTAATGGATCAGCCGCAACTCACTGAGGTTGAAGATGCCATGGACACACTTGAAAGGTTTGTTGTACTATTGTACGACAAAACCAGCTCAAAGATTTGTGTCAATGTTGCACGGGTAGATCTGTTTGCCCGCAAAGGAAGAGATGTCAACAGTATTCCGCCATCAAGAGGAGCCCTAGTACAACATGTGCGGAGAGCTGCTTATCAGGCGGGCCATTGCTGGAGCCAATCACTGCAGCCTGTAATGAATCTTGTGAGACCTGAAGGATGGGGCTGGACCAATGTCAATGGAGGGCCATGGGAAGTTGTCTGGAGCTCACTTCCAGAAGCAAGCAAGGTTTGCCAAGAACTTTTGCGGTGTGGATGCACCAAAGGCTGTCAAAAAAACTGCAAATGCGCAAAAGCTCTTCTTGCCTGCACAGCTCTTTGCAAATGTGGAGGATCTTGCTGACTAAATCAACTACACTCTAATAGCGCATTTTAATCAACTTGTGAAGTAAACATATATTAATTTATCCTTTGTTTGTCTTTTCATTATAATCTGAAATATATATCACTGATTTTTGCGTGATGAACAGAAATTTGCATATTCTGGCCACCTTAAGCCATTGTCACCTTCATGACACAGTAAAGTAAATATTATTCAAAGGGTCTCCAAACAGTGTTAATTTGAACCTATGATCTTGGAAACCTACAATAGACACCAAAAATAGGTTTCTATGATCAATGGATCCAGAGATATAGAGGTTGTAAGATGAAAGCGGTGCACTTTGGTGGCCATTTTCCAAAATGGCCGCCAAAGTGCCATGAACAGAAAAACAATATTTAACTGATATATGACATTGAAAACATACAATTCGACACAAAAATTAGGTTTCTATGATAAATAGATCCAGAGATATTGAGGATTTTAGATGAAAGCAGCTCATTCTGGCATTCCGTGGCGGCCATTTTGGAAAATGGCCGCCACGGAATGCTCAATTCGAATCCAGCTTGGCACTATAGCCAAATTTTTTCTTATTTCCTTATTCTAGCTTCATGCAAAGTTTCATGCTTTTATCGCAAAATGCACGATTGTTTTGACTATCTGCTGGACTATACCTGTCCTTACTGTGCGTACGCAGAAAACAAATCTTGGTAATACACAGCCTAGGCCCTGTAAACAAATGGGGCCTGCCGTAGCTACCCTGTTCACAGAGCCTAGGCTGTCTATTAACACTGGATTGTTCTATTTCAGCACAAACAACCACAGTATAGACAAATAGCGGATTGGGAAGACATAAGCACTGAATTCGACATCTCACCCTTCTTTAAACAGGATGTGAGCTGAGCAGTAAACATTTTCAAAGACTGGACATCTGCTGGCTCTCTATATCCCAAAAGGAGGGGGCAAAATAAAACAGAAATATCAACACTGTACAAAGCACATGGTCAAAAATAATACAGTTTGCATTATTGTTACAGTGATGAGGTACAGTGGTGCAATTCTTTACTTTCAGACTACAAACACCTGATTTACTGTATAGGTTGAAGGAAAATTCATAGTTTAAAAAAATACGACATTTTTTTTTTTCAAAAACTTTCCCTTTTTTCAGAAAAGGAAGACAAATGAAAACTGTTGTGGTTGCTTCACAAAGCTCAACAGGTTGTGTCTTCGTTCCTACTGGCACTTGAGGTTGGATGATGAAGCGTTTTCAGCCACACATTCTACTCCATCGACCCCTCCAGATCCCTGCACCTAAAGCCTCATGCAGCCAAGTCCAAGTCCTTCCCTCACTGTGAGCACAGTTCCTCTCTGTAAAAGGCCTCCATGTTCCAATGAAGGTCTGCACCACAGTTACTGCTTGGGATCTGTGAGGAATGAGCAAACAGGATTCTTAGAGAGAACGCAATAGAGCTCAAAGGACAGCTGTGGTTGAGTAACAAAGCCTAGAGGCAAAGCAGTTAGTTCCAGGAAAAGGTTTGAAGCAAATTGAGCTGTTAGAATCCGACCATCTTAGCTGCTGTGAACGGGTCATGTAGACGTTCAAAACACAGTGCTAAACTGGACCTGGTGGCTCAGTTAAAACAAGCACAAATTCAGCTGAACTGGATGCATGATAAAGCTACATCTCTTACATTAAAAAACGCTCCACAGACATCACGCTAAGTAGTGTAGCATAGGCAGATGGCCTCTTAAACCTCTCTTTGAAAGGTGGTGTCAGACAAGTCATTTTGACCAAAAGCATTCTCCAGAATTGAATCACCGATTCTGAAGAATGCTTGTTGTCAACAATTCTCGCTGACTCCACCTTTAGTGATAGAGCAACAGCCCCTTTGTGTAAGTAAGTGAAAAAGTGTAAAAGTCACAGCATGCACACACACACACCCACACAACATACACAGTAGGTCTTGACCAATACAGACTTGAGTCATTTGACAATAAATGTCATCCACAAATGATTTGAAGTTTTGCTAAATGTATTTTTCTTTTAAATCTTCTGATATATTCAATCAGTGTTTTATGTACATTAGTTATTTAAAAGACATAATTCTGCCCCATTCAGCAGTATATTGTCAAAGAGCTGGTAAACAAAACAATACTAAACATAATTCATCAGGAGACTTCCAGAGTGTCCAGTGATGGTGGAAATACTGTTTTGTTCAATGAATAGTCAGCCATCCTGAAAAAAAATTCAGTGTTAATACACAGACAAGGCTCTGTAAATGTGTATAACAAACCATGTCTAGCAACATGCCCATTTATAGAGCCTAGGCTTGGATTTTGACAACAAGCATTCTGCAGAATCACTGACTCCATCTTTAATTTATAGACTTCTGTATTGGCCACAAACATCTACAGTATGTGAGTGAAAGCCTTCAGCTCAGTGTTAGTGAAGCCTCTGAATGTGCCCATGCCACAGTCAACCCGTCACAACACAAAGAGGTTAGTGTCACACACACACGCAGAGGCAAACGTCGGACCTTAGGGGTCTGCTCTGGTGGGGGGAGGGACTGGAGGGACCCCCCAGGGGGCGCCACCGTTCAGCTTCTTCCCTAAACCTGTAGGCATCAGGATGGATCACAGTCAGGGTCAAAAAGAAAACAGATACAACTCATACAAACTGCTGGACTCAATGCATTTTGGGAAAATAAAGCTGGATGTGTACCGTTGGAGTTGCAGCAAGGCTCTGTGGTCTCCCAGTTCATGGCTCTCTGCACGGCCTTCTTCCACCGAGAAAAGCGGAACTCACTCTCTGTTTGTGAAGAGGACACACAGACAGACAGTGGGTCAGGAATCCCATGTAAAGAATGAGGTACAATCAGTGCAATAATTAAATATAATCTAAACATCGCTTTTTATTATACAGCACTGTTTTAGTATTATTGTTACGATGCTATACTTATACGTAACCCTTTTCTTTTTAAAGATATTTTTGGCATTTTTTATGCTTTATTGATAGTGAGAAGAGACAGAGGTGAAATGGGGCAGAGAGGGGAGTGACATGCAGAGAACGACCGCGGGCGGGAATCGAACCCGGGTCAGTAAGTAAGCTTTATTTATAGAGCGTCCTTCACAGACCAGGGTCTCAAGGCGCTTCACAAATCTTAACACATTTTATACACACACTCAAACACCGATGGCAGTAGCTGCCATGCAAGGCGCTTTCTGAACCATCGGGAGCAATTTGGGGTTCAGTGTCTTGCCCAGGGACACTTCGACATGTGGCGGGGAATCGAACCTCCGACCCTGCACTCCAGAGGCGATCTCCCTACCCACTTCGCCACTGCTGCTGGGCCTGGCCCGGGGGGGGGGACGACGCCGTACCAACTGAGCTAAGGGCGCCCCCACATAACCCTTTTCTGATGACGGTATTTGTCAGCGTGGAGCCGCTATAAAGTGCATCACCACCCTCCCTGCTTACCTTCACTGTTGATCTTAGGTTCAAATGTCTCAGAGGTGGGGTGTGGCAGGTGAGTGGGGTTCATGTTCCACACATCCACCCCCTCTGCTGCCCCCGCTGCCATGGCCGCGCCCAGGGCCGAGGTCTCTGCCATGGTGGGTCGCACTGGAACAACACAGGCACAAACACAGCAAGAATGTATTAGAAACATCCTACCAACCAAGACTGTCAAACTGGGCAATTTAGTCATTTCCTTAAGTCATAAGGGAGAGAGAAATCTAATGTTGTTGATTGGGCTGAATTTTGCATAAAAAGTGACCTTAAATTGTAGCCTGCTTCGATCCCTTGATTAATTTATTTCTACCTGGCATGTGACATGATGACCAGAATGCAGCTATCCACAAATATGGTGAGAGTTGGACTTGGTATCAATTACTTTTGTTTGGTAACACGGTAATACCGCATCCGGGGGAAAGGTTTACAGGGGACCAAACTTGGATTTGAGCCAACCCTTATGTTGATATCTAGTATGCAATGTTCATGGGTACACATGTTCAAGGTTGGTCTCTGTGTAATTATTTATTTACTTATGTAATGGGACACATGAAGTCATGAAGACAGAAAGGTATAAAGTCCATGTTCAGTCACTACTTCGGCTCCAAAACCGTAAATATTTTTAAACAACCTGGGTCAGTTCTTGTGCACGCTATTATTCGGCCTTTTAACTTATTAGGCCGAACCTGGAAAGTGCTTTCTTTCCTTTTTCTTACTTTTTTTTGCTATTTCGGGCTGAATTGAATAATTTTGGTTACAGAACATTCCGCACATCCCCACAGTACATGTAAAATAAGTGATGGATACACTGTATATTAGTTGGTAGTGTATGTTGCAGTGGACCCGTGTGTGTGCTCTGACACTCGTCTTACCCACGGGCATACTGAGGATGTCTGCCTGCATCTGCATCAGTAACCTGTTGGACGTCATGCCTCCATCCACCTGCAGCTGAGTGAGAGGGACTCCACTATCCTGGTTCATGGCTTCCAGGATCTGACACACACACACACACACGAGATGCTAGCTTAAATACACACCCCAAACTCTTTTGCAGCCAACACAAATAATATTGCAGTATCGGCAATGTTTTTGTACACTCAAACTTTCATTTCTTACATACTAGTATAAATAAAAAGGTCCAAAATTTACATTTAGGTGGTATTTAACCATCTTTAACGACCATTATCTATACAATAGTTTAATTTAAAACACTGAACCAAAAAGCTCAACTTCTAAAGCACTTAAATCAACTCAACATAATCATTCTCAGCACTATTTTGAAAGTCATTACAGAAGTTAATTTGTTTTTATATTGCTAATTGTCCGATTTATCAAACATGTTCTTAAAAGCAGGGGCTTTATCCAACATCTAGATTTGTGGTGCAAATGTACGCATAATGAGTAATAATATGCTGCTCACCTCTCTGGCCTGAAAGCAAACAGCCTCCAGGGCGGCAAAGGCCAAGTGCTTTCTGTTGGTGAACTGAGTCAGCCCACAGATGATGCTGGAAAACAAGAGAAGAAGGACATTCAATATATACTAACTCTAATGAGCTCAGAGTGGCTGTGTTTTGAATTAGAATCAAGCTCACACTGAGACAAAAAATTCTACAATCAAACAAGTATCCCAGTATTACTAGGACGCTGTTTTTTCCAGATTACAGCTCATATACATAAAGGGTTAAATAAAATATAGTGAGGTCATGTGTGTGTGTGTGTGAAGAGCTGTGTGTCTCACCCTCTTGCGCTGGGCTCCCAGTAGGGGGCGTACAGGCCCGAGAAGGCCGGCACAAAGTAACATCCGTAAGACGTGCCGGCTGAAGCTGCTAGTGTCTCTGATAGTGGTGGGAAAAAAACAAAAGGTCCGTATTCAAACACGTGTGTCTTTTATAGACTTGGGGGAAGTATTTCAGTCCGGTGAGTGGGAACGTTGGAAAGATTGGCTGAGATGTTACAATGCACAAGTTACCGATCTCTGATGCCGACTGCACGATCCCCATGTTGTCCTTGAGCCAGCGCACCACTGCCCCCCCGATGGCCACAGAACCCTGGCAAAGAAGGCAAGGGGAAAAACACGTGACACGCGTCAAGCACAGTAGTACATTTGGGGTATTATTACGATATGGAATGGAATATGAAACTAATGACAGCTGACACACACACACACACACACACACACACACACACACACACACACACACACCTCCAGTGCATAGCAGGCGGGTGCGGTTTTGCCCAGTTTGTAGGCGACTGTGGTGAGGAGGCCGTGTTCCGACTTCACAGGCTATGAATGAGAAGAAAGAAAACTTTAGTGTGATGAAGCAACATAACCAATTCAAATCTGAAATATTAGTTTGGTGTAATATTATGTCAGGCACGATATCTTACCGTGGTCCCTGTGTTTTTGAGAAGGAAACAGCCGGTCCCATAACTTTACATAGCAAGGAGGGAAAGAGTGCAAACAGGTTAGGACATATACGTATATTGAAAACAATACTTATCCCTTTGTGTTTAATCTAAAAATCATTTAAATCAACTATTGAAAATTTGACCTTTTCTCCATTACCAAGAGACTTTCCAAAATAATAGATCGGCTCTTATCAGGACACTATACTTCACCACACTCTTAAATACATGTTGAAATAAAGACCAGTACTTGTTTAAGTTCCTTTGAACAATAGCACCCACTAAATGATATATTGATGAAATGATTGAACAGCTAGATATTTTTTATTTTATTTTATTTGTTATCTTGTATATCTGTAAATAGTTACATTATGATGTACAGGCAAATTAGAATGTGACGTAATCTAAGCTGCTTTCCATTGAAGACAGTGGTAATGTGGCACCTCACTTCAGCAGCATTAAACCATTTTTGGCATGCTTACTGTATTAGTAAAGATTTAAAAAAAAAAAAAAAAAAGGCAATGGAAGGCTTACGTGTTTTTGGCCTGGCCTTCTTTGAGGCACATCTGACCAACCAGAGCAGCCGACTGGTCGCCAAGACACTGAGAGAGACACAGTTACGGTTAGAGGGCTGTGACATTCCACGCATATATCCACATCTATGCCTCAAAATAATTTAGTTTTTATTAATGATGATAGAATTATGCAATACTGCGAAATACATGTAGAGTAAATATGTTTACTAAACTAACCGCAGGCTCTGCAAATGTGAACAAATCCCCTTCCCATGAAACTGCATACTGCACCTTTAAATGTAGTATTAGTAGTGTGTGGTGTGAGCATTGATTTGTTTCGACCTTTGCATTTCAAAATGCCTAAAGATCAATCATCTCTCTGACGTATTGCGGTAGTACATTATGTGACCTGTGATCATTGGCTAATTTTGTCCTGTTTAAAGTATGGGGGGTGGGGGGGGGCTCTAGTGGAACATCTGCCACATGTAACATACACCACAGCGCACACACCATGCAAAGACACAAGTCACTGTGCCAACAAAGTGACCTTAAGCCCCTATCTCACTGGGCTGCGACAGTGCGACAAGTTGGAGACACAAAATTGCGAGGAAAAATGCGAATTAGCGACACTTTTATCTTGCAGTCTCACTTGGTTCCTCACGACACGTTTGCGAATGTCCTGGCCAACACTTGCTGGGAGGTCGCATTTATGTCTCGCGAACGTCTGGCGAGCGTCGCACGAACGGAATGTCAGTCTCATTTTTGTCTCAAATCAGTCACAATTTAGTTTCATATATCGCCAAACCCTCGCAAAGTTGTCTCACACTTCTCGCACTTTCTGACTCGCGGAAACTAAATTGAGAAGGGTTTGCAACTCATTTGAGACACATGCGACCACTCTGAGACTATTTTGAGACTAGATTTGTCGCACACTTTTTTGAACATGTTCAAAATTCAAGCGACAGGACTGCGCGACTCTGCGACTCATGCGAGGAAGTTGAGACCTCCGCGAACGTTTGGAGACAGTTTAGAGACTCCCTCGCGAATGCAGTCTCCAACTTGTCGCAAACAGTCGCAGCCCAGTGAGATAGGGGCTTAACATACACACGTCCTTACCCCAGAGATTGGAACTCCTGCCAGGCTGCTGGATTTCTGGAGAGAGGACAGAGAAACACACACACAGTTTGGATGAATGAATGAAGGACAACACATACTGATGTCATTTATTGAAAACCTTTAAAATCAAGAATGAAGTTCCTCGCTGTCACATGACGCTAGTGTAGCAATCAATCACTTGACTGTTTGAGTTACAGGCCAAAACCTATGTGTAGCTAAGAATGCCATAATCCAATGTAAGAACAAACATGTAGCTTTCAGTTTGTAATCCATCAGTGAAATAGGATGTATTGAGAGGAGATAAAGAGATTTTCCCCAATACATCCCCATGATGCAATGCATTCTGCATACACAGGAAAAGTGTCAACATAGCTGGGACAGAAATATAATGATTACCCAATGGGGAATTGATTATTAAGGAAGTTATCACGTTAACAGTTGCATCCCCTTTGACCTTATCTATTTAAACACCAAATTCTAATGGAAATTCTAATGGAAGATGAAGTACTCTTCCACTAGTATTATGCAGCTATTTATTTGAGCTGGAAGAAAGGTGTTTTTTGGAGGTTTTTGAGGAATATTTCTTCCTACATGGACTAGACGCCATTAAAAAGGTTTGGTATGGAAGTGGGCAGAGGTTTACCAACAGTCAATAACATCCAATAAATGACCCATTAAAACAGAGGAAAACAAACTGCGGCCGACCTGTGGACTGCAGGGCAAGGTGCATGTTACAATACACAGCCGCAAACACGTAAAACTGTGTTATGGTCCAGAGATAAGATACCAGCGCAAACAAAGACACACGATAACACAAGCGGAATATCCACGACGCGTACTCACACACACACACACACACACACACTCACAGAGGCAGTGACTGCAGACCACAAGTACTGTTGGAACTCTCTATCATGAATTATAATTCAACAAGCTGAGATGTGGGCTCGTCTAACAGTCCATCCTCTGTGGAACGTGTACAAACAAAGCAACACAGGATCTTATTGGGTCATTTATCAGGGCCAGACCACAATAAGGAACTGTTTTTGACTTGTTCTCAAAAACTGTAAAACCATCTGCTATTCTGAAGAATTGCACTCTTTATCAGGTTCAATGGCAATTACAGTGATTAAAACATTCCAGGAAACTTTCAGCAGAAGGTTTTATGATTATATAGCCAGCTTTAATGGACCCCAACAGTGCTGAAATATGCTGAATGACCCAAATGACATCAACACATTACAGGTCATTTAGCAGACACTTGTATCCAAAGTGCCTTACAACTGGAGCACACATTCATACACAGATAGCAGCAGATACCACGCAGGGTGCAAGCTAGCTATCGGGAGCAATTTAGGGTTCAGTGTCTTGCCCAAGGGACACTTGGACATGTGGCGGGGAGACGGGGGATCGAACCACCGACCCTGCAGTTTGCAGGTAGACCACCCTACCCACTGAGCTACATCCCCCCAGTGGGCCAGGCCCTCTCAGGTCAATCTCAATGTTCACACACAGACACACACACACACACTTGACTGAGCTTACCATCCAGCCGTATATTTCAGAGGAACTTCTGACTTCGGGGAGGATTTCCATTGGGACGTCAAAGTACCTACAAGCAGCACAACAGCACTCAGTCAGGTTTACAAAGGAACGAAACAAGACATGACTGACAGGAGGAGAGAAACCAATGTATACACAGTGTGTGTGTGTACCGGCAGAGTTCAGGATCCCATTCCAGTGTGTGTATGTTGAAGAGCATGGTGCGGCTGGCGTTGGACACGTCTGTACAGTGGACCCCTCCGTTCTTGCCCCCCGTCAGACACTGAGGACAAACAACACTGGAATAAATATGCATCAAATGTTGTCAATAAAAAAAGAGGCATTTACCTGAACTCAGTCAACCTCTGGAAACGTAATCCTTCCTTCTCTATAACTCCATTTTCAAAATAAAAAAACAGTGTATTCTATTGTGCTTCTTGCTTTGCTTCACATGTTGTATATACGTAGACTAGATTCAGTGAAGCTACAGTTGCAAAACAAATGATTCATTCAACCCCTTTGGCAAATTAGGTTTATTGGCTAAATGTGCATACTTTAAGCTGTTTGCAATAAACAAATAAAGCAATAACAAATCAAATAGCAACATAACTGATTTCACAAGTGGTTTCTCTAAATCCAACACAAAATACCACTTTAAATGACCATATAGTCTCCAAATGATTCAACCCCTTCATGGCAAGTGTTTGAGTACTAAGTTGAGCACCTCTTTTTATTGATTTATTTCAACCCAGTGGGCTAATTTGAAGCCTCCACATTAAAAAATGTCATAAATTAACATCAAATTAAAGATATCAAAACACAAACAGAAGAAACGATCAAAATAATATTAAGACAACAGAACATGTACACAAACTAATAAAATACATACATATTTGCAATGGGGTTGAATCATTTTTGAACTGTGTGGAAGGTACAGGGGAAACCTTTGTAATAATGACTTTTCTAAGCTTTTTAGTCCCAGCTCTTACCCAGATGATCCAGGAGTCCACCGTACCAAACATGGCGCGCTCACTCAGCACGGCCTGCCTCACCTCCTCCACGTTGTCCATGAGCCAGCGCAGCTTGACCGCGCTGAAGTACGTACTGATGGGGAGGCCTGTCTTGTGCTGCACAGAGAACAGTGAGCTTGTTTGGGTGGAAAAAACAGCATTGGTCCTTTAAAAAGTGCACTATGTAACTTTTGAGGGTGACAAAAGAAATCAAACATTTCCTAGATATATTCTCATATAACTGAATAATAAATGGAAACATTGGATCCCTGGAACACTGTTTGAAGTGAAAAAGCTTGCTTAAAAGTTACTGTTTCACTGATGTTGTTGTTGTTGTTGATAATGTTGTTTACAGCAGTAGGACCCACAAGCATTACGTTTGGTTAATACTAAGAATTACATGTAGAGTAAATATGTTGAGCAACTTCATGCTCTGCAAATGTAAACAAATTTCCCTCGCACAAAACTGCATAGTGCACCTTTAAGAAACACCTCTCAAAAGACCAGAAAATCACCCACGCAAGATCATTTAAGAATCCAAATAGAGAATTTCTCAGACTTCTTTTTGAAGAATTCTATGTGTTAAAAACCTTCTGTGGTTCAGAATCAGAGGATTCCATTCATCCGTACATATGTTTTTTTAAACCCTTGTATCCTGTTGTGTCCAGTCATTCAGGAGTGTGTTGAACCCTTCTGAATCTAAAAACACATGAAAGAGCTTATGTGTCTCTCTACCTTGAGGTGGTTCTTGTTCTGTCCTGGCGTTTTGCTGATGAGCCGCTCCACGGTGGACTGTGTGCGCAGGTCCAGCCACACTACAGACAAAAACAGAAGACGACAGCTTAGACATGGGAACCTAGACTATCTAGACTGGACAAACATATCTTTACTACTTCAGTCCATTTACAAAGAAGGGATTTTACCCCTTTACTTCTTGTGATTTGGAATATGCCTATGATTGGAGTTAAAATTCTACTTTGATAACTTCATGAAGCCATTTTATTCACTGGAATGACCGGCATTAAATGAAGACAATCCATCACTGGCATTCATGTTACAGGGTGTTACACCTCCACATCAAATACTAGAGCCAAGCCGACAGCTGTGAGGCTTGGAGGAAACTCAGAGACTGTGTGTGTGTGTGACTGCATGTGGTCCGATACATTCTGATTCATTGCCACATGGGACAGTGGGTGTTGGGCCAGGGAACAGTGATGACAAAGGAATCTACAGTGTGACGCAAAACCGCAGTCAATGCACTGGGCCGTTTCCAACATGACAACATGTTCCTATGTATTGAATGGAACAGCCGAGACGTTCTGACACTTCACCAGGCGGTAACCAAAGACCTATGTAGTAAAGACATTATTCATGAAAAAAAACGCTGTATAAAATGTTGTGTATGAATTTCTAGAATAAGTTTTAAAGCAATATCCTGCAGGTTATTACAGAAGGATTTGTTCATATGTGGATAATAGTCTGATTTATGATACTTTTTGTTCTTAGAAATAAGACTAGTACATAGTATTTTTTTTATTTATAAAATGAAAAAAGGCTGTATGCAAAATCTGGTCTATGAAAACTTTGGACGTTAATATATTGGAAAAAGATGTGTGAAGAACCTTTTCATCCCAGAGTGTGTCTGATTGGAATTAGTACAAAACATAATATCCAATAAGATTATTTTTGTAGTGACACCCACCAATGGCGTTGTAGAGTGGCTCTCCGGTCTCTTTGTCCCAAACCACTGTGGTCTCTCTCTGATTGGTCACTCCCAACGCTGAAAAGACAACAACAACAGTAATGTCAATAAGCCCCGCCTACACTTGTATTGGTTCTTATTGATGGTTTACTGAATATACAGGTTCCTCTTAACTTGTACTTGCTCTCTCTCAGTTGGAACAACTCCTGGATGCCATGAGGCAATTGGTGATTATTTGTTTTAAACATTATCTGAATAGTTTTATGGTCAATCAAATCTAGAAAATTAAGTGTTTTTAGTTCAACAAATAATGGATTTGTTGGTTCTCTGTAAGCGGTTTTATGTATAATTCGTATAGCTCTTTTTTGGAGGATGAAGATCGGATGCATACTTTCACTCACTCCTCTGTTAGGTGTGGTCAGCAGACAGACAGGCTACAGGTGGAGGTGTGTCCCATATAGGGCCGGGGCCATTTGACCTCAAATCAATATCACCATTATTTCAGTATATGTTTTTTTGCCTTGATAGTTCACTGAGAAGGTTTGTAATGTAAATATGTTCAACTATTAAAGCATATTTTTTTAAATTGTAAAAACAAATGAAGGAAACACACATTTTTGGTTTCTTGTTATTTTAAACTGAAAACAAACTATCACTTGCAATGAAAAGGCCACATTTTAGTTTTAAAGTAAAAGTCAAGTTTTCTAAAACTGATGAAAATCAATAAGTTGCATTTTCTTGCCAACAAAATTAGCTATCTTAAATATTGCCCATGTTAAAAGTAGAACATTTCTTGAATTTCTTGTTATACAAATATTTGAAATATTGCAATGTGCAAAAGAAATGTCAACAGAACACTGCCGATTGCATTAAATAGCCCTAGTAGGCCCACCTTTAATGTTGGACACGTCTATGCTGAGCTCACACAGCTTCTCACACGTCCTCTCCAGACACTCGTACACAGACTGCATGGTCTCCTTAGGGTCCTGCTCCACCCACCTGAAAGACACACAAACACAGTTGATAAATGCACACACCCTTACAGCTGGCACACAACAGGTTAACACTGAGACTTTCTGCTGGCTGTTCATTGACAGTAGTTTAATTGGGGGTAGATAGCAACATCTGAATATGTATCGACCATATAGCCAGTTTGTACAAAACACAATAAAATAAAAGCTGAACTCTGGACTCAATTATGTCACACGCAACTGTTCAAACATTCAAAAAAAGATGTATGCAGTATGGATCTCTAAGACTATATGTTTTAAAGATCACATATTCGGCTAATTTTCAGGTTCACAATTGTAATTTGAGTTTCTAATAGAAAGTGTTTTCATGGTTTCATGTTTACTGTTCCTTCAACCCCATCGCACCAGAATAATGTGGTTTATGAGTCCAAGAACATTGTGCCGTCATGAAGTGGGGCTTCAATGACTGCTCAATTATTTGACTTGTTGACTGAATATTGATTGGGAGCTATATTGAATTTCATAATTTTCATCATACATAAAAGTCATCTTTGGCGATCACCTGGGACATTATAAAGGAAATTCTCACCATTTCATTTTGTACACACACTAAATGTAAAAACAAGATGGATGTCAGATTGATTTAGAATGAAAATATCGTATTTGGTCAAAGATGTGTGTTGAAGGAACTCACCCCTCCTTGGGGAAGCTCTGGTTGATCTCTACTTGATGGTGACAGATCAGTTCAGCTGTTCGTGCGTTGAACACCTGTGGAGAGATGACATTCACAAGAGACTCAGAATATAAATAAAACTAAAAGGAGGACACAGTGGAGGGCTTGTGCAGAAGGCAGACACAAAAGGTAATAAGTTATCTCTGTAAAAGACGGACACAGACTTCAAGATATGTATTTTAATATGTATAGTAAAACAGCCAGTTGCCTTGTACCATGAAATTATAACTTTGTTTGATCTCCTACATACTTAGAATAAAAACAACTTATAAGATATAACAAAATAGTAACAATTTATAAAAAGTGAAAAAGAATGTATGCATTTTCGTAAAGATTAAAGTGCATGTTGTGCTATACACGGCAGTATATAACAAAATAAAGCGAGTATGAGTGGGTAATTGAGTATGTATAAATATATACTGTATATGAATAAAAATAAGTAAATATAACAGTATGGATGTGAAAGGAACAAGACGGACATGAATATAAACCAGATAAACATTAATATAACATTATGGATACGAAAATAACAGGATTAGTGCCGCAAGTATGAAGTCAGGACGTATGGGGGGGATCAAATGTCTTCCAATAAGGTTACATGATGAAGCAGTACAGTCCTACACTTCACCTATGGATATTAATTAAAACACAACAATAAACCACGCACAGAGACACTGAGAGTCATTAACCCAGAAGAACATACAGTATGACCCAGTTTCCATTCTGCACACTGCTTGTGACAGTGAACTCTTTCCACTGTGTGCTCCTCCTCCTGACCCAGTGAGGTAGTAACATTCAGCCAGGTCAAGTCACACTATGCTGGAGTGGACAGCCAACAAAAACATAACCAGCTTGCAAAAGGAACACAATGTATGACTGTAGGACAGTTTTAAGTACAAGGAAAAGCTGATGATCCAAAATCACTCCATGCTTATTTACCAACCCTGTGACGAGACCATCATGCCCCCCCCCCCCCCAGAAATACTTAAAATACATGAAGTCCAATGTCCCATAGATATATACCCCCCTTGACTTTGGATGTTACCAATTCAATCCAGAACGTTTCCTTATTATGATCATTGTGATACATTGTCACATTTAGACCTGTTGAGGTGAAACTCAACAGGTCTTAAAGCTCCCATATTATACACTTTTCGGTTCTATTATACACCATATTATATGGTCTTAGTGGTCCCTAATACGTTTTTCTTTAATTGTTTGCTGAAAAAAACTTTCAGATAATTTATTGTACTATGCTGATGTTCAGCTAATCTCACAATGGCCTATTTTTTAAAAAAGAGTTGCAGGTCCCCTCGTAAATATACAATCTTTGAGCTCCCCCCGCCCCCTGTCCGGAAGCGAAGCCAGATACGCCTCGCCCTCTGTCTGTCAGGGCCGTGGACCAATAAGAAATAGGGGTGTGGGCTGCACAGTGGAAGCTTCTGGCTTTACGGTTTGTGAGGTCAGAAAAGGGGATAATTCTGACTGGAGTGTTTTTGGGGGGGAGGGGTGGGGGTTTCAGAAAAGGGGAGAGTGAGAAAAGGAGAGATTGTTATTTTTTTTGATATTTTGGCAGTCTCTAGGCACACCGTGGACGCATGGATATGTTGGAACACATTTAAAAAGTGCATTTAGCATAATATGGGACCTTTAAAGTTCCATTTTGTACAATTTAAAATAAAAATGCAGCATCACTTTCCTAAAAGCAATGATACGGATACACAAGATAATCAACTGACCTCATTTAGAACAGTATCATGGGACTTTGTGTCTTGGCACACAAGGAAGTTTATGGAAGTAAATCTGTTCCGACTGATTTTGAAATGAAAAATCTATTTGAATTTTCTAGCGTTTATAATTTATGCATTGAAATGATGTAACCACCCAAGAGTTTTTTTTTTATCTTGGAAGCCACCACACAGCCAGCACTTTGAGATATGGGTAGATCAAGCATGCTGCCTGCCTATTGGCTCACTGATGTTCATAAGATAGTTGGATATGAAATTTGGTCTGTGCCAAAAATAGTATAGAACTTCGATACCCGGTCCTATACTACTAGCTGTAGTTTGGTCTGCCTGTGCGAGACTAATGCATGTCTAATAAGCTGACGGAGCATTCATTTGAACAAAACAATATATGTTAAAAAAAAAGGGTAACAAGTTCTGTGATACGTATTGATATACATTATGTGTGTGTGCTGTTCCTGCCGTTAAGATCATTATGTGTATCTTTATGTGACTAATAAAAAACTAAATAGACAAATTAAAAAAGGTGGGGTAAGCGATTCT
The DNA here is from genome assembly GCF_949987685.1 of Ammodytes marinus. Taxonomy (NCBI): domain Eukaryota; kingdom Metazoa; phylum Chordata; class Actinopteri; order Uranoscopiformes; family Ammodytidae; genus Ammodytes; species Ammodytes marinus. The sequence goes on along the minus strand of NC_137216.1, from coordinate 10,460,935 downwards.
GGAGGATGTTTGTTGACAAAATGTAAGGACAAGTCAACAAAGGGGGCCCACTTTGTTTACATGAGGGCGACTGTAGCTCAGTTGGTAGAGCGGGTCGGCCGATGATCAAAGGGTTGGAGGTTCGATCCCCGCCCTGCCACTTGTGTCATAGTTGTTGTGTCCTTGGGCAAGACACTTCACCCACCTTGCCTCGTGTGAATGTCGATAGTTAGCCTGCTATCGGTGTATGAATGAGTGTGTGAATGGTAACGTGTAATTTTTTTTTAAAAGTGTCCTCATACAACTAGAGACCATTTCAAATATGGTCATGAATGATAGTCCTGTGATGATCCTCAAAAACAACACTATGTTAAAGTTTAACTTCTGGTTAAAATGACTTGTTCTGTGTGTGTCCCAACTCTTCCAAAGAACTGGTGACTAATTAATAAGACATCCAAAGGCGTGTTTAAGTTGGGTAACGGATGTAAAACACTCAATAATTATGTATTTCCCAATAGATCATGGGTGTTGTACGTTGCTGCAAACGCCTCTCATATGAAAAGATAATGGCAGCTTTAGATTGAGCTCATTCTCCTGTATAAGCTCCTCTATTAATGATCCTGTCCATTTCAAAATAAAAGCAGATTTCACTCTGGTGTTTCTAGATTTTGGACCTCCATGTGGTCCCACTTGATGTCACATTTCACAAAAATATTTACGTGATCCATCATCTAATACAGGCACCAAAAAAATATTATTTCTGTCTATTCTTTGGAAGTCAAACACCTAGACAAGCTTTTATCACTGCTGCTGAGATCTAAAGTTCTGTGTTGTTGTGTGTGCAGACAGTCTGGACCTTCCGGCTGACCTAACTTGATAAAGCCCAATTTCACTCACAATGGGATTCATGAGAAAACTAATGTGTTTGGTTTCTAGGAAAAAACCCTAACCCTTTTTGCTGGTTAACTTAACAGTATGAACTGAACTAAACGGAGGGAATGAAAACAAGATAAGTTAAAGAGTTTGTTTCTAAAATGGGCAATCAACTTTTTCACAATCTTACATTGAAAAAGTCCATCCAACAGGCCCGCTATTTCTGGTTCAATTGGGCTACTGCTTTAATGTGCCAAATTCCTAATGTAAAAGAGCCACACCAACTTGCTCAAGTATTATCTTCAAACGCACAGGTTACACATAGCCTATACTAGTGCAAATCACTGCGCTACACATACATTAAAGCCATCCCATTATGGCGAAATCAGAATTACAAATAAATTAATTAATCAAAGTGAACGTTTCTAATCAATACCAAGGTGACCCAACATTTAATCACTGCACCAATGCATTTCTTACATAGGCTATTGCTGCAGCCTGAAACAATACATTGTGGCATTTCGTGTATTCCAGATTGTACAACAAGCATTGTTTCACTGTAGCTCCCAATCAAACTTTGAACTCACTGGCCTATGTCACTTGTTATAAAATAGACTAGCATTTTAGTTTAATGTCTCTAATAAACACTTCAAAACATTATGGTGGCTAAAGATTTTGCCTTTCTTTATTTGGCCTTTGTATTGTGTATTCGAGGTGGGAAAACTGTTTATATGGAGATAAAGAAAGAAATTACTTGACAGGGCGATAATTAATTAAATGTGATATGGAAAGTTCGGATATTCAATGTTTTTGACGACTTTGCACCCTAGATATCGAGCGTGTAGCCTGAAAACTAATCTGTCGCGTTAATACATTCACACAAAGTGAGCTTTTTTTTTTTTTTACAAGCCACTATTTATTTTCAATGTTTTTTGTTGTTGGTGAAAGCCAGGTTTGTTTGTTTGTTGTGAGGTCAAATAAAAAGCAGCAAATGCAACGTAAACATTAAGCCGACCCTCCACGTCACTCACCAGAAACCTCGTCGAGCTCGTGCCCTGGTCGATGGCAGCGACTAGCGGATCCATCCTCGTGCTGTATTGTTTCCCTCTCAAACACACAAATAAACTGTTCCAGCTGCTGGCTATGAGGCCCGTCTGGTATCCTGGACGAGATTTATTGCTCCTTTTTTCCCCCCTTTTCCTTTTTATGTATTTGTTTAGAGCAGCAGCCAGGGCTCCTCGTGAGGAGGTGGGCGGACCGGGCAGAGGCAGGGGGCAGGGCGGACAGCAGACGAGCAAACCCCAACCCTGTGAGCAAATCCCGTGGAAACTTGGCGTAGGACGTGCCGGAACCGGCCGTTTCACCCGCACCCATTGGCTGCTCGTCAGAGGGCGTCCAATCAGGAGCTAGGACACGTTTGTTACAGGAGAAGATCCCACTCGAGGTCACAGGGGACGAAAAGAGATCCACCTTGAAACACTTGCAGGTCAACAAGTTCGATCATTAGACAATGACATAGAATAGAAACTGGTGCATTGGGTCGGTTGCAGACATTTTAATGTAGGCCTAGGTCTATGTTAATATTTCCATGTTGTTATGTTCACCCATCTCTGCTTTTGAATAAAATTGTCTTTACCAATGTCTTTTATAAACTCAAATAGCCGACCTCCAAAATGTAAGTTTAAGCCATCTAAGAGTTTTATTTACACATACATTTAGGCCTATTAATATGTGTAAATAATTTGCTTTATTTTTAGCACAGGTGTCCAAGAACTGAGAATGTAAATTTGGCTTCAAACATCTCTTTTGCTTTTTAGCAAATCAAATCCATAATAAATAAATTTAAAATAAATTATCATCTGTTATTTCCCCCCAATTCTTGTTTCACATTGTTGTAGGCCCACCTTGGAGCTCCATTTTGAAATTTAATATTTCTGTTTGATGAAGTTTTTCAGAAGGTGGTGAATTTTGTGTGAAGCTTTTGGTCTGTTTGTCCTTTAAGGCTTGGTTTCAGCCAGCTGATGGTGTTGCATGTTTGTGTGAGCTTTGACAACAGTAGGTCACTAAAAATAGTAGGCTACAAATCTGTATTGGGCTTAGTGAAGAATCCCTATTTTCTAAAGAGATAGCGTATTTGTGCTTTTTGCATTTAGTACGTAAATGCTTCACTTTTAATACCATGTGGGCTCTTCTCTCTATATGACTGTTTAATGGGTGATTTTTCATGTTTAATGCACTGCATTACTTTTTTTTTTCAAAGTGGCGCACACACACACCCATAGCCTAATGTTTACTCATGACTGTGATTTGCTATACACATTTATGGCTTAAGGTCACTCGTAAAGATTTGAAAATGTAAGATTGGTCTCAAAGGCCAATCGTTAACATCTGAAAGCAATATCTGACCATGGTGGTTAGACACAACTATCTCACAGGTATGTGTTGCCTGCTGTCACATTTGATTAACCAGAGAGAGAAATAGGATGGTGACGTCTTAAAGGAATACTTCACCCATACGGAACCAGCGTTCTATCATTATAAAATAACTATTATAATATAATGAATGAGGTTTTTCTTCCCTCAGTCTTCCTTTAGTCTTCCCTTGGCCCAGCTGTCCTGTTAATCCTAACCCTTGCTGTGATGTCACAAGAAGGAAACTGTAGGGTTAGACAGTGAGACCATAAAACACTCTTTCTGCCTTTTCTCAGGCTAAGATGATCCGATTTGATTTTTTTTGCACATTTATACTAAATAGAATCTCCGAGTTCAATACACCTTCATATTCCAACCAGTGAAGTAGGCCTTTAAGTCACAAGCGCATTGAAGCTATTACCATCTGCTGTCAGGATGTAATGGGGATATTAACCTTCAATATTGTGATTGAGACAGGCATACAAAATACACTTCAAAAGATTGATGTGATTCCCTCTGCTTTGACATCTGGCTCAGAGTTCTCTAACACTTTATATATGGAGAAAATTCGTTATGAGATTTCAGGGAAAACAGAACAATTTTAAACAAATATGGCAGCCTTTCCTTACCTACATGACACCTCATTGACTTGTTATGTTCTGCTTAACATTTGCCTATAGTTTACACAGTGTCCTTAGAAACCTGTAAAGTAGAGTACGCCATGTTAGTTGTTTATTTTATGTTGTTTTTGTGTTCATCTTTGCAGTTGTAAAAATAAAGTAGGCCTATTTAAAAAAATAAAAAATAAAATTAATCTGACTTATTTGTGATTTCTGATACGTTACACATTTTTTTGTGTTAAAATTTGATATATTTAAATTTTGCTTTTGGTAGAGTAAGTAAAATGTTGTATTGATATGCTAAACGCCATATAATTGACTGATGGAACAATTGTCACACTGTCTGTGTCACGAGTACAGTGACAGTGATGACATCACATGTATCCACCAGCACAGGACCGATAGTGACACCTACAGCCCAGTATACTGTAGTCTGTTCTGTTCAACTGTCAGGCTCATTGGTATCCAGCTGCAGCCCCGGAGACAAACACCCTGGCGTGACAACAACACCCTGGTGTGACGGAAGTACTGTGGTGTGACGGACGTTACCTGTAGATTTTATTTTTACCACGTCATAAACAAGACCGCAGACCGATACTAAGTTTGCGTTATTTATATTGTTTTGAGGATTAGGTTCAGGCATCACAGCTGGGTGGTTAGGGTTAAGGCAAATGAGTGACGTAGCAGACATGTTATGGAAGCTAAATAGTCAAAAATCACGTCCGTCACACCACAGTACTTCCGTCACGCCTTGGTGTTGTTGTCACGCCAGGGTGTTTGTCTCCGGGGCTGCAGCTGGACTCTACTCGTCAGGCTAGACTTGAAAATCGACACTTTATTCAGTCATATTGAGTTTCTTATTTTCAGTATTGAGTGTAATAATTTAAAAGAATAGAAAAAAAAGCATTTCCACAGAAAAAGGTACAAGACCAATGTGTGTGTTGAGGAAATATTACAACCATTCCTAGAATTTCCCACTATTGTATAAAATATGATATAGACTCAACGCAAACAAGCAAAAAAAAAACCTTTTCACCCGTCATAAAGTTGAGAGGGACAGCTCGTCTGCTGAAGTGGAAAAAACTGTTATCAATCAAATATTTGTACAATCAGATGGTTCTATTGTTTGTTAATAAGAAAAGCTTCACTCTTTTGACAACATCTACACAGCAAACACCAGACAGTATTAAACATAGGTTTGCCAACAAGTATAAAATATACATAATTGTTTTAATGTTATCAAGTTCAACATGGCTTTAATTAAATTAATCTCAGCAATAACTGTTCAAATTTAAATGTACTACTTAGGTCTACTAGTCCTTAACATAATGACAGTTCCTTATCAGCAACACCCACAATGCAAATTTGCAGTGACTGATTGAATTTGCCAAACCACACAGAGACACACAGAGCAGCACACAATTTATACACACTGATTAGACTGTGCTTTATTCCAAAGATACTTAAGTGATCAATTATTTCCCACATCTTTTATTTTTATTACACAAATGCAAGACAGTCAGGTATTAAAAGAACATAGAGTACTTCACCAAGTGGCATATAACTGCTGCGGTGTCTTTTACACCTAGCATATTTACAACCATCGTAATAGTACATGCAGATTATTTATTTCCAAAATAAAACACTGCAGATTCCATTGAAGATTTGTTTGGACTACCTAGGCAACAGAGTAATAATGCAATACTTTCAATGTGTAACCCTACAATGTGGACATGTACATAGGCGGCCTATCTAATCCATCAATCCCTCGTTACACATTTCCTTTGTAATATAAATATAGGTAGGCAAATTGTCATTTGTTGTGTTGTACTTTGGAAATAGTCTTTTGACATAAATTACAGGCGAGATTTTCCGCTTTGAACTCTCCAGAATAATGAAGTGAAAGTCGGCTCCATCTCATCACATGGCATTTAATAAAACTGAAACATTCACCAACACTACACCACAACCTGCTTAGAACAGCATAAACTTCTAGTGCTTGGCCCTGTAAAAATAATGTACAAGTCAAAAGTACAGATCCAGACAGTTCAAATACAATTGAATCAATGGGCCCTGTTGAGTTCTTGAATGAGCCCTCCGCCATTAGTTCACTGTGGGTCTGGTTTGGAGGTTTCTGATTGGCTGTCTGCTGTGCTCTGCGTGCCCATAGCAGTCTCCTTGCTCTTGGCTGCATTCTCACTCTGAGCACGGTTCACTTTCTCCCTCTCCAGCGCCTTCTCCATCTCCGTGTAGTAGTCCAGAGCCTTCCGCACTGGGTTGATAATGTGTTGCTGCGGAATGTATAAAGAATGAAAATGACATTGTCAACTCTTTCTATCAGTCAGTGATTTACAGTATTGTACAGTCGCTGGACATACAGATGCATCTTCAAACAAATTGAGTACCATTACAGTATAAAGTACATTTTCATTCAAAAAGTGCAACTTTAATATATTCTATCTAGATTATTTGAACACAAAGGGAAATATTTCAGTCATTACATTTAGTTGATTATGGCTTACAGCTCATGAAAAAATGAAAGTGAAAGTGCCACACACTGATCGCCTCCATGACATGCTGCATTAAAGCAATAATTCATGAAAAAAGTATTGAGTGTATGAATGAACATACTTTTCAGAAGGCTGACATTTATCTATTTATTATAAATTCACATAAATAAAGTCTTGTTTAATATTCTGATATTTAGAGATGCTGGAAGTTCATGAAAAAAAACAGACTAGGCCTGAATTATTTCCCTTTGTGTTATGAAGCTAGAATTGATCAAAGTTTCACTTTTTGAATGAAATAACACGGGAGAAAAATGACTTTTTCCATGATGTTTTAATTGTTTTAAGATGCACCTGAATGCACCATCTCTTCAGATGAATTACCTCTAAGCTGGGGAAGAGGTTTGCCAGCTCGATGAAGAGAGGCAGCAGGACGAATCTGATGAAGCCTGTTTGAGACGAAGGTTTGTTGACTTTGTCCCGATCCATGAAGGGCGTGACTGGAAGACCCTCTAACTTCTCCATGTCACTCTGAGGGCAGATTGACAGCACAGGTTACAATGATTATACATGTAAAGCTGGCTTGTGTAACTTTTCATTCTGTCCTTTACTGTGTTGCTCCTGAATCCAAAATCCATAATATTGTTTTCTTAGCAGGTTTTGAATTAGAATAACAACACGCTCATTTATTTTGGATACTAACTGAAGTACCAGGAAGGTTGGATCATGAGGAAAAATGAAAAAAAATTCTCTAAAGATTTGAAAGTAATATTCCAGGTGGCCTCAGTATGAATGTCTTTCATACAATAGGAGTGATTGATTACCTGGTTATAGAACTCCTGCAGTAGACAGTCCAGCCAGGGCTCAGCCACCTCCATGGGCCGCGCCTCGTTGGATATGTCACTCACTTTGATCAGAATCATCATCAGCTGCACACACACACCAGGAAATATACAGTTATAAAATAGGCATTGCAAACTAGTATGCTTATGAGAGAAAAAAGAGTACAGGAGAGGATTAGATACATGTTTTGGACAGCGTTTATTATTTATTAAAGGTGGAGTCAGCGATTTTGGAGAATGCTTGCTGTCAAAAATCACTTTTTGTCCAAATGAGTGGACATCTCCCCACAATCCACTACCTGTCCACAGTGTGTGAGTTTACAGAGCCTAGGCTGTGAATTAATTAACACTAGATTTTTTTTCAGCACACATGCAGTACAAACAGTTATTAGATCGTGAGGAGATATTCATTGATTTTGACAAAATGTGATTTTGACAACAAGCATTCACCAGATTCACTGACTCCACTTTAAATGATAACAGGGGATTTCCTCTGCTTGTTTTGAAGGCTAGACACTTATGCAAATGAGCTTGGGTACGGGGCCGCGGCCCTAGTGTGAGTGGCCCCTTAGTGAATAGGGAAAAGTGTTTCACTTAAAGATCTCCTATTATACTACTTTTCTGGTCTTAATTTCTCATTAATGACTCCTGTAGAGCAACCTGACACGAATCACAGCACAAAAAACCATGTAGATTTTCGGGAAGCTCTTCCTCTCATCTCAGCGATTTCAGCATTCTCTGTCAACACTAGGCTTTGTGCTTCGCCGCCCCCTCGCCCCCCTCCTGCCAACCCCACTCCGTTGTGATTGGTTACCTTCCGGAACACTTTCAGCAGCGCAGCACGGGCAGATTTGAGCAGGCAGGTGGGGGCATGGCCGGAGCGTGCCTAAGCACGTTGCAGCATTACCATACATGGAAAAATCCGGATTCTCTACATAACGAATCCCGGAAATTTGAACAAGTGAATTCTCGACCAGCTGCCCTAGTGTTTAGCGCTTTGCACAGCCACCCTAGACGGTCAGCAGGGAATACGTCTAAATGCATGTAAGTCATTATTTGATACTTTAGTATGGTTAAACATGACTATAAATCATTATAACATCGTTTATGGGTCATAAAAGTCGAAAAAAGTATAATAGGTCCTCTTTAAAGATATCCTCTTGAAGCTTGCCAGTTGATTACTTACATTAAAACAGCGTTTGTTGTATTACATTTTTAAGAAAAGTTTGAATAAAAATGCAAATTTGGCAATATCTAACCAATTATGTGTACATTTGCATCTCTTTAAAAAACAAAAATCTAGATGTTGGATGAAGCCAGAGTTAAAATCTTGAGTTCATTTTTCCAATGCAAAACAAATCTATACTGGACAATAATACTAACCTGGTGAGACTAGCCTAGTCTTGCCTGAACTTCAAATTTTTTGATCAGTCTAGACTCTAGATTTACTCCAATCTCCGTAGGGAGGAGCCGGACAAAATATGACTCAATGGCCAATAAGGACCCGCAATTTTGACCTAACGTTTGTCCCTAATTGCGAAAGGCAGCCCCTGATTGGTTTGTGTAGTTGTCAATCTAACCTTGTGAGACCAACCATATCTCAAAAGCTTTTTGGTAGATTAATGTTGACGTTAGTGACTACATGAACCAATCAGGGACATGAGGGAGAGAATGTGTGGAGGGTCCGGTCTGACTGTATGCTAGCTTCACAACTACGTGAACCAATCAGGGGCTGCCTTCCCCTAACAGTAGGGGCTTGGCTCCTCCCCCAAGGAGAATGTAGAAAGGTCATACTGATCTGCTGGAGAGAAACAAACGTGACACTTGCAAGATCAGGCTATGCTACAATAATACTTGCAGAGGATAATGTCACGTGTATTCTTAGTGCATCTAGCCACTGATTCACATTGCTTTAGTGTCTTGTTTCATTCCATTTGCACTCCTCTTACCACATCTCTGTGGTCCTTGATGGTGAAGTCAAAGGTTGGCAGGATGGACTTGAACTTGTTGAGGATCTCATTGTGACTGGTCATGTCAGTGGCCAGGACGCATCTGCAGTTAAGAATCAAAAGTATCTTGTATGCTGTTGTGCTACCGTGACTAAATATCATGAGAAAATGTACACGCTCGGAGAAGCAGAAAGATGATCTCACTTGATGATCCCTTCCCTTATCCGTTTGTACTGATCCATGGGGAGGTTTCTGAAGATGTTGCTCTCCTTCTACAGAATAGACAATTAGTCTTTTCATTGTCACTGACTGCACAGTAAATGAATTATGTTCAATGCCAGTGTGTTGTCTCTTCTTACCTTCTCCAGTATCTCAAACGCTACAGCACAGTGGTGGTTCTCCAGTGGAGAGATGTCATTGTAGCGGAGGGCAAGTTCAGTCCGAGCATTTATCTGAAGGATAAAGGTCAGACATAAGTTTAACATTTCTGTTTATCACTGAACAGAGTTGATGTTGTTTTTCGTGTGGGAAGCGGAGGGGAGCAGAATCCACAGTTCTAAAGTTCAATTGCGGTTCTCATGAGAAAATCAGATCAAGTGTATAGTCTATATCTCCCATAATGACAGAAGTTAAATAAGTCCCAAATTCCTTGGTTGTGTTGTTGTGGCCCAGCATGGGAACACTGTGTGTGTGTGGAAGGGGCAACTTGACGTTCTACCTGATAGGCATTGTTGTATCCAGTGTGGTCCAGGTCGTGGCAGACTGCAGAGGTCAGCATGATCAGCAGGTCTGTGCTGTCCATCTTACTCCTCAGGTCGGTCAGCCAGATCAAACCATACATCTGCTCCCAGACAGACAAGCAGTCAAGTACAGAACAAGAGCACCAAATGTCTCTTGTACATCATTTAGAAAAGGATTAACACAAAAACAAAACATCATTCAATAATTTCCTGACTTGGAGCATTGGGACAAGCCGTAAACATTGAGATACTATCACTTTAAGGTGTTATCATGTTAGCAAACTAGCTGGTAAATCAAATAGGTTCAATATTCACTCTCTTTTTAGCTCTGATTTAGTCTCCACCAACTCTTGATGGAGACATTGGCCTCTTTAGTTGCTAAACATAGCCACTATGTTCACCTGCACGTTGCTAACTTTGTCTTCCTGCTATTAGAGATAGTCAAGCTATAGCTGGCTTATCAGAGGTATTTTGCTGATAACAGCTATCTGCTGTGTTTAAAATGCTTGGTTGTGAACAAATAGGCTAACCCTGTTTGCACATTATGAGATGCATTTATATATATAGAAATGTTTATTAGCACAGGTAAAGAACAAGATCATTATATTTCCCCTCATGACATTGTGAGAGAAGAGTTTTTGAACCAATGTTTTCAAAAAAGGTGGAGCAGGAGATAAAGAGGTTTCTTTTTTCTCATACTTCATGGTTGTGTGAAGTTAACTGACTAACTTGTATATCTGTCCAGTGATTGGAGTCACCTCTCTACCAAGAGGGCCAGATGTCCTTCACCAATTATCCATCAAGGTGAGAACATGATTGCACTATTTCATGATTACGGACCTATGTGCTACTCGTCCTGATTTGCCCTGGTTAAACGCAACACACAAAAACACACACACACACACACACGCATGCACACACACACACGCATGCACACACACACACACGCACGCGCGCGTGCACACACACACACACACACACACACACACACACACACACACAGGCTGCACACTCACCATCTGGGTAACACAGAAGCAGTGCTTGAAGTTATGAAAAGGGATGTTGTTGTATCTTCGGTAGACTTCAAACAGGAACTGTTGCAGAACTTCAGGCTCAATGTTGAAGATTGCAATGAAATCTAAATCTGTGTACATGACCTGCAGGAGCACCATGATCTCTGCATCCTCCCACTGCCTGCACACACACACACACACACACACACACACACACACACACACACACACACACACACACACACACACACACACACACACACACACACACACACACACACACACACACACACACACACACACACACACACACTCTGATATATCTTCTTCCTCTGTGCCAGACCTTTGTCGTCCAAAAACTATTGAAACCCATCAATGAACCACAGTATTATCATTTATTAGGAACACTCACATTTTAGTTAACACTCATCTGCACCCTAAATTTGCATTAATAGGCTGCTGAAAACAACCCTTTACAAATGTGCTACTGTTTTGGTAGTGCTCGCTTAATACAGTCATCGGATACTTTAGGAAATTACTATGCCTGGTTGAAACTGTGACATTATGCTGTATTTTGAGCTTTTTTGAATGGCTTGGGTCTGCGTGTCATAGACCTAGGTGGGGGGCTTACAAAGCGTTGAAAAACTGACACATTGTTAGTTTCTGTATTTTTTTTAACCAAAACTGAAAAATAATATCATTATGTGATGCCAATTCGATTCTCTCTCTATTTACCCCCGAACCTTTTAAGTTTGCTTAAAAGCTTTTGTACAAATGAAACGAGGACCGAGGATCACTGAATGCAGCAGGCGCTTCCTCCCCATGAAGCCCACTTCAAACATATTGTGATTATTAAGCCTTTTATGAAAACCTTCTCTTTTGATTTGTGCTCCCTCCGCAGGCCTTTTCATATTGAAATGAGTGTGTCCATCAAAAGAGAAAGGTGACGCCTCCCATCCTCTTTAGAAAACACATCTGAGGTGCTTGTAGATGCACGACTGTCATTAGCCGACGCAGTCTGTATACTGAGAAAACAGGTGCACCGGTTGCTTATTCGGGGTCGCACAGACGCAAAGACACCCTAGCACATCATGGTGATGAACACTGATGCTATACTTCTGGCCAAGTTGAAACTTACCAGTTATCAAAGGTTGGGGTCTTTAAGTACTGCCTCACTTCCTCAGATACCTCCAGGGAGCTGCAAACGGTGTTAAAAACATAAGCATTAACGATTACAAGACATTCAAAAATACGATATTAGGTAGGGCACTATTTTGTCTCTGGCAGTGGGTTTGGTGTGTGTACGTGCCTCATTTGAACAAACTTTTCCCGTACATGCTCACACTCCTTCTTGGTCTTACGCAGGGTTCTCTTGTGGTAGAATGGGGAGGGCTTGTGCGTTCCCTCTGACAGGTCCTTAAACAGTCCCAGCCAGCTCAGATGCTCAACACTCTGAAAATAAGTAGGGATAAATCCAGTCAGCTGAGGCTGGAGCTTAAAGAAACATATCGTCACCATAACTGTCATATCATTATCATCATGACTGACTTCAAATTGCTCTGTTTGCACTGTACCAATGAGAAGAAGAGCCTTCCCATATGTAAGAGTAATTTGTGTTTTTGTCTTTGTGCTTGTTGGGACTTATTTATTTATCATATTATGTTTGCTCTAAATTGTTAGCACTTAATGTTATTTTACAATCAAATACACAAACAATATAAAGCGCAACCAGATGTGGTAAGTAAACAAGTCACATCAAGTACACAGGACCGTTTAATGATGTTGTAAAGTGTATCTTCTGACTGTTGGTGGAGGCAGGCTAATACTTCCCATTGACAACCAGTATTTAAGCTATTAAGCTATTAAGTATAGTATTAAACTAACTAGCAATAAGCGACCCTTTCCCATTTATTATTCAAATATGCACACACAGTTAAAGGTATGGTTTCTGTTGCCTTGTCTTCAACCCTAAAGTGAGGCAACAAGCTAAAAATTAAAAATGTTTAACTACTCCTTTAAGAGGTTAAAACTGCGGAGCAGGGTTCATCTCTGGGTTCATCTCTACAGGCTACCCTTTTCCCATTACACATTTCATTTCCTCATTGATGCGAACATATTGATAAGGGTCTACACAATTTGACAGTAGGAATTTAACACTCTCTATGCAGACGACAATGCCATATTACTTAGTCCTTACCTCTAGTTTCTCTCGGAATGAATCCACCTGTTTCTTCATCTCGTACACAGCTGCAGGAGTCTCCCCGGCCTCGATCAGGATGTTCTTCTCCAGGCCCTGCAGTCTGAGATGCCATGCCACCACTCGTTAGATATCTACATACACCTTTGGACTGTGTTGCATAAAGTCTGGAATTCTTGGTCTCACGCTGTCTGTCTGGCCTCTCTGATCAGAGTATAATGCAACCAAATGACTGATCTCTAACTCTTCACAAAGACTGTTTCTGTTTACTGACTTTTGCACCTTTCACATTTGATATAAATATTTTTGTCACGGAAACAAAAGGTTTGTTTTGATACTTTTGAACGTTGATAGTTTTCCGTACTAAAACATGATTAGAAGAAATATAGTGATAGATTTTGAAAAGTTGTTTGGTCTGTAATGACCCAAAATGATAAATATTATGAAATATTAGTCACCCCTGACAGCGTTGTGATGAAATAGCAAAGCTAAAACACATTAGTACTACATAACTTTTTCAGCACCGGTATATCTAACAACACTGGATATACAGTAAGTCATATTTTTCTTCAAGAACATCATTAAGCACATCCTTCTTTCTTTTTATTTTTTCATCTGGCTTTTACCTTTTCTCCATAGATGAGAGGTCAAATCCTAGTGCACCAGCAAGCTCCGCACCTGAAAAAACACAAGAAATGACGGACACACTTTAACAACAAACGTACGTAACCCCTGTCATTCCCATGGTGCTAAGTCAAAGATATACCGAACGGCTCATTGTTGCAGTCTGCGGCCACCACTTCTAGCTTGTAGCAGGAGCTGGGGCTGTTGGGCTCCAGACTGGGGGAGATGTTGATGATGTTGCCTTTGGGGTTGTACAGCTTCAGGATGTCATGGGGCCCTGCCTCTGCTGCAGAGCGGAACAGATCTGAAAGGAACCATACGTGATCACTCTATGTGTGAGAAGTTATATTAACAGTTTTTATAAAGCAAACCTTGTCCGCTGAAGAAGAATATGGGGTATGTACTTAATATTCAACTGTACCTTGTATGTAAATATTCCAACAACACTACTAGTACATACTTTGATGTGTAATATCGATGTTTTCTATGTCTATTGTATTGTATTTTCAATATATTTAAAATTCACTTCACTTCATGTATATTTTGAACTGTTTTCTATTTATGTTTACACTTGCTGTTCTTTGACGCGAATGCACCGTCACAATGGCTACTTCATTTAATTGTACTTGTGCAATGAGAACAAACAAATCCATCCCATATGTAGCATAAACGGTTTGTAAGTGCTAACTACTAGCTTTATTGATTCTTAATTAATAATTCACTGAAGCTTTGACGATCAATTATACAATTGCTATAATTAAACCAGTTGTTAAGAACAATTTCAGAGTTGCCAGTTTTTTTCAAAGTCCCTTTTACTTAAATGGGACTGTATGAGCCTTCAACTTCTGTAAAAAGTGCTGCACAGGATCTAGGCCGAATGGATTGACATACTTAATATATCATATCACACATTATAACAGCATTATTACCGAATAGAAAGGACGAACAACGTTTTTTTTTCCCAACTTGGCAACCGTAAAAAATTGCTAAAGAAGGGCGCTTAACTGATCTATTAGCCTTAACATTAGTAAAAGTACTAACTTATCAACCTTTTATAAAGTGTGCCCCTTAAGAAAGTGGACCACTTTTATATAAGATTGCCAAAGTGCATGCATACTAAATTTTAGATCAACAAGTCTCCAATAAAGATGTGTACAATCCAACTAACACACATTATTACAGAGATTTCATAAGGTCCTTTCTGTTGTCTTCCTCATTACTTGAGACAAAGCATACACAAAGAACACATGTCAGTGTAACCTGTCAGTGGCAGCTGTATCTCTGTTTCTGGCTAATGCGACCTCCATATCTCCCTTATACAATTCTCTTATCTGCACTTCTAATGAACGATCAATACATTCCACCCAGGCCCTTCACAGATAAACTCTTGTTTTATTAGAACATCCTTGAACTTGCCTCTTTAGCAAATGTACATTAAGAGAACATACATTAGTATATTACAGATGCAGATATCAATACTTCAATTGCACATCTGAACGTGTATATGTGTGTGAGCACACAAGACAAACAGAACACAATTTTAAAATAATTTTCTAATACAAAAACGTGAACTTAAAGTTAGTGACTTAATGTTTTTCATGCTCCTTATACCTTTGACATCCTGGGCAGGGCAATCCAGTGGAAACTCAGCCTGCTCCGGTCTCCCATTCACTGTGAAGTAGAGGATTTTCGTTGCCATGTCATGAATCCAGAAGGCGCTGTATTAATGTTACTGGGTGGACCGCCGATCTGGATCTAAAGTCTGTCTCACCTCATTATCGTATACTGGTAAACACTCCACCCCCTCCCTCCCTCCACCCTCCTCCTCTGCTGCTCCTCCTTTCCTCTTATCTCTTTGCACACCAATAAATACAGAAGGAGTAGCCTATATTCATTGAAAAGTAAATGTCATCGTGCAGATTTGTGGGGGTGTGTGTGTCTATTCATATAATTGTTATCTGTGTATCTTTGTATGGAAAGGTGTATAGACAAAGGGGATCTACTTCATCATTTTAGTTTGGCCTCTTGTAGGTTTGTGTCTTCGTTGTTTCCATGGTGAGAAAATGGAGGGCATGTGGTTCAGGTTCGATCTGTATGGTGACAACTGAAGTTCCTCAATGTCCCGCCCCCTGCCAGATATTTTCTTCATATATATTGACAATATATTAATGACTTGGTCATGGCCTGATTGTCCATACTATATACTGTATGTCTATTCTGTACACATAATATTCTACGTCGGTCTAATCTCTCCTATCTCTTCCTGAAGTTTCTTCCATTTCTTTTCCTTTGCTTGGGGATTTTTTTTTCTCTCATGATATGTGCTTTTTATCCATATTATGAGAGCATATTACAGTTAGACATTATAACTGTCATGGTCTGTCTTTGTCTTGTCTTGTTTTGGTAGTTCCCCATGTTTCCTGTTTTATTTTGGTATGTCTGTATTGTTCCTCCCCATGTCCTGTCAAGTTTCCCTCCTGTGTGATTACTGCTCCCTCCCCTAATGTGATACACCTGTCCCTCGTTGTCTACCCTGTCTTGTGTGTGTATTTAACTCTCGGGTTGCGTTCCGAATCGCATACTCTTTCTTTTTTCTATTCTACATACTACATCCGACGATAAAAAGAATCTAGTTCGGATGCAGTAGACATACTATTGGGACATACTTTTCTCTCTTATTTCATCATAACATTGCGCCTTGATCTTGCCTCTTGCTTTTATATCCGTCGCATCCCCGTTTGTTTTCATAACATGGACCTATAGGCTTCGTCGATGTTACGTCACTTCACGTGCGCACTGGATTGTGGGTCAGAATCGCCCAAATAGGATGCACTTTTCAACACTAACAATCTTGGCCGCATGAAGTAGACCATCCGGGTATTCTAACCATCCTAAATCTGGCCACAAGAATCGGGACATCCTAAATCTTTTTTCTACATACTATATAGTAGAAAGTATGCGATTCGGAACGCAACCCCTGTGTGTCATTGTTCTGTGTCTTTGCATTGTACCTGTTGGTGAGTCTGTCCCTGTATGTTCCTGTGTTCCATGTGCCTTGCCTTTGTGCCTTTTTGCGTTTCTGGAGTTTTTGTGTTTTTTTTTTTTTTTGGACAATAAATTACCCTCACTTGAAACTTTCTGCATTTGGGTCCTGTCTGCCTGTCGTCACAGTAACAATAACTCCATACTGATGGTAACTCTTTATGAGATACAATATTTTTTACGAGAGATAATAAGTTATGAAGGTTCCCAAGAAATTATAATAAGAATAGCTAATATCTAAATTGTACGGTGGCGCTGAGCATTCACCAAATAAAAAAAAGTTTCACAGCTAATGTAGCCGTTAGCACACTCAGGATCTCGTAATTACGAGATCCTGAGTAGTACATTCCGCCACTAGATGACATGGTCGGTCAAGTCTAGTGGTTATAACGAGTAAAGGTGAATCGAACACAAGGAAATTCTTTAAAAACAAACAAACAAGCAAATTCAGAAATTGAGCCAGGTCAAGGGCAGTATTTAGGATTAAAAAACGTTATTTGTCACATAGCCTACACATGCGGTTCAAGGAAATGAGAAGTGTCAATGTTTACAGAGGTGTGCAGTGAAACTATAAAAACAATGATTTAGGTACAAAGGAACATTTAACAGTATTATATAAAGTTCCAAAATAAATGTCTCCTATCTTATTTACTGTTATTCCTTTGTACCTCTATGGTATGTTTAACTGCGGAACCATGAAAGCATTCCCATGTAGAAAATATAATAAAATAAGTGTGATCAGGAGATGGCTTGTCTTGAGCATTTCTCTCTTTCAATGTGTACTTTTCAGGATATTTATGTCCTTCAGTCGACGGTCGTAATGAAAAAGTTTTACCTTAAGCTTTTTTTTTCTCAAGTAAGAGGACAAGGCTTAAGTAAGATTGTGAGTTGACAGCTACATTCTCAGCAATATATATATTTTAAATGTCTGCAAAGTCTGGTACATTCATTCTAACCCAAGTCCAAAGTAGTGTTCCTCTACTATCCCAACTTCCAAAAAATAAAATTATTATAGATCATAAGAAAGTTTATTCAACAGGAAATGAAAGCACAAACTCCAGAACTTTTGAGAGAGAAAAATCACACCACAAAATCTTTTTAATTTTTTATTATCTTGTCCATTTTTTAAACAGCAGTTGATACAGGTACATTTCACTACACTTTGATTTAAAACAGTATCCAATCAGAATCATCGGTAACACTTTGCAAAAAGGTTACATTAATGAAATGTTAATCGGATACTTGTGACACTCAATTCAACAGTTTATCAGCGGTACAGGCAGAGTGTGGAGTCAATGGGAAACTCAAAGAGTGATGGACTCCATCAGATGATTTGGTCACACTTCATAACAAGGGTACATTATTAACTGCTAGTTAATGCTATTAGATAGGTGCATACTTTTTATTGCATTTTTTTGCTTAATTAGCAGGTTTGTAGAGTTGCATAGTTAGTGGTTATTAATTATTGTTGACTAACCGTTAATAATGGCTTAGTTAATGCTTATAACTAAGCATTAGTTAACTAAGGTCTGTATAGGTAATTGCATTAACTATGCTTGATTAACTAATATGTGGCTATAAGCATTGACTAACTGTTAATAAATGCTCAGCATACTATAAATTAATATTACCTAAAACCTAAATATCGATTCAACTGCACGCTAAACTAAGAACTGTTTCCACAGATCTAGGTTTCTGCCTGACAGCATTTTATTTTGGTATCATTCCACCAATCAGCTGCTAGACAACTGAGCTACTGTGGACTATTAAAAAGACACTAGAAAACCAAATTTTTAACAGCTGGCTGGCAGCAAATTAAAGCTGTAGGAAGAAATCTCAGTTAAGCGTAGAAAATAAATAATATTTTGGTTTTAGGTTCTCATTTATATATGTGGAGACATTATTTTTTTCCTTTGGCGTGTCTGCAACAGTACAAGGTTGACTTCTGCTACAGCAACATCTCCCCTAAACTCCTTCACCATCTCCATAACGTAACACACTAACTATGCCTAAGTAACCCATACTACCCCACTTCAGAAATACTGAACTATCCCTTTAACTTTCAACTAACCTTTAATAGCGTTAACTAAGCATTAACCAACAGTTCATTAATGTAGCCTATATGTTATAGTGTAACCAAATAATCTGATGGAGTCCATCACTCTTTTCGTGTCCCATTGAGCCCACACTCTGTCTCTGAAGCTGATAAACTGGTGAATGAGTGTTTTAAATATCTGATTTCAGTCATCCCATCACCTTGAACGTTAAGAACTTTCTGGTTCACGTTACTGTTAACCGAGGTGGACAGAATTCTGGTCGGGCGTTGCCTTTAAGGCCAGGACACACCGGTCCGACTACCCGAAAATGGAGTCTGCCGTTTCAGGCAGCTCCAGTCTGCCCGTTGCGGCCAAAAAAGTGCCAAGAACACACCGAGCCGACTACTGACTTTCCGTACACTCTGCGCTTGCGCGGGACGTAATGTCTCCATAACAGCAGGGGGCGCTAATCTGTATTGTGGCCCAAAAAAATACAGAAGCCGGAAATGATGGGACAGCGCTCTAGACCATAAACATAGATAGAAATACGCATTTATATTTATGGACCATAAAGAGAACCATTTTTAGCAGAGAGTGTCGAGCATGGTGTCGAGCAGTCAACAAGGGTTGATGCATGTGAGTACTCGCTGAACGAAACAAACAAACAAACACATTAAAACAATGGCTAACTGTTGTTAGCTGTTTGTGCTACCCGCCTCACTTCCGGGCTTCACTGATTCGCTAGCCCTCCACCAATCAAATTGCTTCAACTGAAAGACTGCCCGAAAAAGAAGCCCGACGACATCTACGACGACCGACGTCACGGCACACACCAAACAGATTTGTGTCCCCGCCCCTTCCAGACTCTCCGACGGCGATTATCGGGCCGGTGTGTCCTGGCCTTTAGCGTAGATGAGTGTGGTAGCCGAATTCCCCGTCGCGACCAAGGACAAAGGGTGAAGACTGGACAATCATCATTGTGTGTTTCAGGTTTATTTCAGAAGAGATTTCATCAGGACATTTACAGAGGATTTCATGGAGCATCGAAGCAGCCTGAGGCCGCAATGGCACTGAAGTTGCTAGTTACAGGACCCGTTTATATCTGTGTGTGTGGGGTATCATGTGTCTTAATATCTGCAAATAGACATATCGTTTCATTGCTTGTGCAACACCAGTCAAACACACGTCCATCTAGGGATCTGACGTTAACCTTTAGAGTCTATCTGCTCAGCACTCTTGATGAATACCATTCAAATCTACCACATTCCTCCATTTAGAAGTAACTACTTCTACCAAAATCAGATGTAACCATACATATTTGAATGGCCTAACAGAAACCCCCAAGAAAACACAGAAACACTCTTTATGAGTAATGTAGGAGACAATGCATAGGTGTAACACATTACTGCAGCAAACTACATATGAATGGGACCAACAATGCAACTGCTTAAACACTGAACGAAGATAAAATGAGAATAGGGTGCGAGAGCCCTCTGCAGCCGAATCTCAAGAGTCTCAAATTCAGATATTTTTAGCCATGGTCAGCTTGCATGGGAAATGTAGTCCATCCAACTTTGGCACAGAGGATGGCTCCTCCATTTCAAAATTGGCAGACTCCGCCAGACGTGGAATTTGGTGGCCAGCGGCCCAGGAAAGTCCAAGCTGGTATGCGGTTGGTATGCGTTTAGCCATCTCCTCTATCAGCCATGACCACGGAATGCACTTGCGACAGCGCGGGGGCAGTACCCCAAGCAGTCAGCTTTCTTGATGACAGACATTGGTCTCCAATCTTTTCCCTCATTTTCTTAGCGTACATAAAGCACAGAGCGACGTAACAAGCTCGAATCCAGTCCAGCCTTTTTCCCAAAGTCTTAGTCAATAAAACAAGCACACGGTTCTTTCATATAACAGTGGAACTACTGGATACCTGGCCATAACGGAGCCTCTGTGTTTAGTCCCCCAGCCCGGACGCTCACGCCGTGACCTTGAACTTGGCACAGAGCACATCAGCCGTTTACACCTCATCTCCCGTAGCAGTTCTCAGTTATTTTTAGGTACTGGAACAGACATGAACCTTTCAACTTGAGCGTTCATCTGGGATTCCCACTTCATTCTGCATTTCCTTCTCATCAGATGATTTCCGTCCAAGTACAGGTAGATACATTGTGTTCCTGTCATATCCGTTATCGTGACGCCAAATGTGGTAGCCGAATCCCCCGTTGCTTGACAAAGACTCGAACAGGCTGGACTTCGTCATTGTGTTTCAAGAGGTTTATTTCAGGAGATTTCCATCAGACATTTACAGAGGATTTCATGGAGCATCGAAGCAGCACGCTGAGGCCGCAATGGCACTACTCGATTAGTTACAGAACAGTGTCTTATATTCTCATGTGTGGGGGGTATCAAGTGTATTATATCTACAAATAGACAGATACCCGTCCTTCTAGGGAGGTTCTCTACTCCTTCCCCGGGACCTTAACCTTTAGACATACAGTCAGCAACCTTCTGGATATTATAGACTACTGAAAACCACCACATTCCTCCATTTTGATGAAACTTCATCAACCAAAAACGAGATGTAACCAAACATATTTGAATGGCCCAACAGAAACCTCCAACAAAACACAGAAACACTCTTTATGAGTAATGTAGAAGACAATGCATCGGTGTAACACATTACTGCAGCAAACTACATATGAATGGGACCAACAATGCAACTGCTTAAACACTGAACGAAGATAAAATGAGAATAGGGTGCGAGAGCCCTCTGCAGCCGAGTCTCAAGAGTCTCAAATTCAGATATTTTTAGCCATGGTCAGCTTGCATGGGAAATGTAGTCCATCCAACTTTGGCACAGAGGATGACTCCTCCATTTGATAATTGGCAGACTCCGCCAGACGTGGAATTTGGTGGCCAGCGGCCCAGGAAAGTCCAAGCTGGTATGCGGTTGGTATGCGTTTAGCCATCTCCTCTATCAGCCATGACCACGGAATGCACTTGCGACAGCGCGGGGGCAGTACCCCGAGCAGTCAGCTTTCTTGATGACAGACATTGGTCTCCAATCTTTTCCCTCATTTTCTTAGCGTACATAAAGCACAGAGCGACGTAACAAGCTCGAATCCAGTCCAGCCTTTTTCCCAAAGTCTTAGTCAATAAAACAAGCACACGGTTCTTTCATATAACAGTGGAACTACTGGATACCTGGCCATAACGGAGCCTCTGTGTTTAGTCCCCCAGCCCGGACGCTCACGCCGTGACCTTGAACTTGGCACAGAGCACATCAGCCGTTTACACCTCATCTCCCGTAGCAGTTCTCAGTTATTTTTAGGTACTGGAACAGACATGAACCTTTCAACTTGAGCGTTCATCTGGGATTCCCACTTCATTCTGCATTTCCTTCTCATCAGATGATTTCCGTCCAAGTACAGGTAGATACATTGTGTTCCTGTCATATCCTGTTCGTGACGCCAAATGTGGTAGCCGAATTCCCCGTCGCGACCAAGGACAAAGGGTGAAGACTGGACAATCATCATTGTGTGTTTCAGGTTTATTTCAGAAGAGATTTCATCAGGACATTTACAGAGGATTTCATGGAGCATCGAAGCAGCCTGAGGCCGCAATGGCACTGAAGTTGCTAGTTACAGGACCCGTTTATATCTGTGTGTGTGGGGTATCATGTGTCTTAATATCTGCAAATAGACATATCGTTTCATTGCTTGTGCAACACCAGTCAAACACACGTCCATCTAGGGATCTGACGTTAACCTTTAGAGTCTATCTGCTCAGCACTCTTGATGAATACCATTCAAATCTACCACATGAGCCTCTTGTGTCTGATCTGGAGGGCGCTGTGAGATTTGAACAGCTCACGATAGTCACTGTTAATGTCACTGTGCCTCTTCCTTAGATCAGTGTATTCCCGCTGCAGGTGGTAGAGAGCCTTGGTGCTCTCATCCATGGCCGTTTTCTGCTGCTTCAGTCTGAACTCAGTGTCAGTTCCTGTTCTTCTCGTCTGGGAGTGCCCGCTGTTGTTTCTGAAGCCCGTAGAACCGGTCCTCGGCTTTCTGCAGAGCCACGGACAGTTTTCGCCTTTCCTCCAATTCCTCTATCTGCCTGGTCACAGATTGCTGTAGCTCGAGTTGGTGCTTAAAACAAGTGGTCCTTTCTTTTTCAAGAGCAGAGGCAATTTGTTCAGCTCTCTCCTGCAACTTTGAGCTTCTGGTTTTCTCTCTTTTTAGGGCATATTCCAGCTCTGTCTCTCTTTCCTGGTTTTCTGACTGTAATGCTTTCAGCTTATATACCATTCGTTGGAGTTTAGTAATTTCACACTCATTCTCAAAGATGATGTTATCTTTCCACAAAATCATTTCTTCGTGGTGGCGCTCGGATGAAGAACTTTGTCGAGACAGTATTCTGCCATGTTCTCTCTCTGCAGACTGGAGTTGGGCCTTGAGATCAGCATTCTCCCTCCTTATTGCCGTCAAGTCGTACCTCAGACGCTCTGAGGAAGCATTTGAATGTGAAGCATGTGAAGACCTGAAGCATTTCTTAGCAGCCAGGCTCTTTTCCAAAGCCAGAGTCTTCTCAGAGAGCTCCTTTTCTTGGATCTGTATCTTCAGATGTGCTTTTGAGAGACTATCCTCCTTCTCAATGGCCTCATCGCTTTGAAGAGACATATTGATCCGCATGTTTCCAATTGTCTCGTCTCTTTTCAGAATTTCCTCCCGCTGCTGAGTGAGGCGCTCCCTCAACTCTTTTATTGTAGCGTCTCCGTCCATCTGGAGCCGCAGCGATGACACAATGTCATCCTTGGCTTCAGAATTTCTTTGAAGAGTCTGATTATTTAGGTGCAGGGCTTGCATTGTATTGTCTTTTTCCAGACATTCTTGATGCTCTTTTATGAGAAGCTCCTTTAGCGCCTTGTTTTCAGCTTCTACCTCCTTCTGGAGCCGCATCTGATTGTGCCGCTGCACGTTTAAAGCAGCCTCAAATTCATCCAGTTGACTGTTGGTAAAAGTGTGAGTCTGGTTATTGGATTCTTCTGGTTGCTTCTCCTGCTGGGAGACAGCGGCCTCGAAGTCCCTCTGGAGTTGACCGTTTTTTGTTTGTTCCTCTATGAGATCTGAGGCAAACTGGTTCAATTCCTCCTGCAGCGATGACACAATGTTATTCTTGGCTTCAAAATTTCTTTGAAGAGTCTGAATATTTAAGTGCAGGGCTTGCATTGTATTGTCTTTTTCCAGACATTCTTGATGCTCTTTTATGAGAAGCTCCTTTAGCGCCTTGTTTTCAGCTTCTACCTCCTTCTGGAGCCGCATCTGATTGTGCCGCTGCACGTTTAAAGCAGCCTCAAATTCATCAAGTTGACTGTTGGTAAAAGTGTGAGTCTGGTTATTGGATTCTTCTGGTTGCTTCTCCTGCTGGGAGACAGCGGCCTCGAAGTCCCTCTGGAGTTGACCATTTTTTGTTTGTTCCTCTTGGAGATCTGAGGCACACTGGTTCAATTCCTCCTGCAGCGATGACACAATGGTATCCTTGGCTTCAGAATCTGTTTGGAGAGTCTGAATATTAAAATGCAGGGCTTGCATTGCATTGTCTACTTCCAGACGTTCTTCGTGCTGCTCAGTGAGGCGCTCCTTTAGTGCCTTGTTCTCAGCACAATTCAGTCTTTCCCGCTGACTAGACATCTCCAGGTCATTGTTGAGCTTTTCAATGACCTTCTCGTCCTCTTCAAGAGCAGCTGTCATTTCAGCGATTGTGCATTTCAGCGTGGCTTTTTTCCGCTGGTGCTCAATCTGTGACTTCTTCAGGTCTGTCACTTGCAACTCCATGTTCTCCATTTGAACACGAAGGCGGACTTTTTCAGCTTGCTCATTCTTCAGAGCCTT
Source organism: Ammodytes marinus (assembly GCF_949987685.1). Lineage (NCBI taxonomy): Eukaryota > Metazoa > Chordata > Actinopteri > Uranoscopiformes > Ammodytidae > Ammodytes > Ammodytes marinus. The sequence goes on along the minus strand of NC_137216.1, from coordinate 10,436,213 downwards.
TGCAAGAGCGTCTTTTTCTTTTTGCACCTGCTGCAGAGCTCCTTTGTATTGAACTTCAAAGGCCTTTTCAAGATCAGCCCTGCTTCTACTCTCCTCCTCCAGGGCTTCTTGAAGAACCACTCTAGATCTTCTCTCCTCCTCAAGCTCTTCTTGAAGAGCAGCATATCTTTGCTTATGCTCCTCAGCTTTCTCAGATCGCTCTGATTGTTCAGACGCCTCTGTCTGTGAAACATATAACAATTATTAGTTTGTTTTCCATCGGCGGTGTTTTAAATGTACAGTTGAACATTGTGTGAAACATGAAAATTATGAGATTCATCCATAAACATTTATTTTACTCAGATTTTTCTGCAGCAGTTCAAAACTCAAATTGTGTTATCCAACTCATAAACAGCTCAGAATCCTTTAAATGCACTTAACAATACAGTATATGGTTACCACCACCAATGATCAAATGCATTAGGGTAGAAACTTTGATAACTTAACAAATGTTGACTGGGTCACACTCTTTACCAATATTTTTTAGTGAAAATACATCCAGTATAAAGTAATAGTAGGTACAAAGTATAAGTAAGCAAAAGGAAAGTAATATATCACTAGTGTGCTCTTGTTTGGGCGATGTGGTTGGAGATGACTATGACTAAACGTCATTTAAATCAGATTATCACCTGCATTTGTATTTCTTACTGTTTTTATTTGTAAGCACACGTGCCACTAATCTTACCTCATCGCAGGGAGTGTGGCGGTTTTCTCTGCCCGACGCAGGGCGCTGCTCCTGAACATCCTCAAGAGACTCCATCACATCCTCTACAAAGGGAGTGTAGCAGTCTCCTCTGATGGAGGGAGAGTTCTTCTCCTGAAAGTCCGCGACAAAGTCTTCCTCGTCCTCTTCAAAGGGAGTGTAGCAGTCTTCCCTTGTGGATTCAGAGCGCTGGTCCTGAACAAACTCTTCTACAGACTCTTCAAAGGGAGTGTAGCAGTCTTCTCTGATGGAGGGAGAGTTCTGCTCCTGAAAGTCCTCAACAAACCCTTCCTCATCTTCTTCAAAGGGAGTGTAGCAGTCTTCTCTTGTAGATTCAGGGCTCTGCTCCAGAACATCATCAACGAACTGTTCCTCCTCTGAAATCTTCTCAACAACTTGAATCATGTCGACTTCCATGTAGAAGGCAAGATCCTGCTGTTCCAGTTTGACACTCTGCTCATTCTCCTCTCCAATCATCTCTTCAATCTCCTCTTCAATCTCCTCTTCAAGCTCTCCTTCTTCAGAAATGTCCTCAGCAAGTTGCTGCTTTGAGGACCATGGAGATTGGTACTGGAGTTCACTTTCCACTTTCATGGCAAAGGAGAAATCCTGCTGTCCCTGTAACGGTTCCTCCTCAATCTTCTCTTCAACAGAAAAGTTCTTAGGGGTTTTGCACTTTGGGGACAATGGAGCTAGTAGTCTGTCCATTTCCAAGTCGAAGTCAAAATCCTGCCGCCCCTGTACGGTTTCATCCTGAATCTTTGTTGTCTTTTCTTTCTTCTTTTTCAAGATGATTGCCTCCTCAATTTTCTCTTCAACAACGATGCACCCAGGGGGTACCCACTTTGAGTTCCACCTGTCCATGTTCCTGTCCTGAAGAGACAACTGTAGTTTACTGATAATTTGGCTTGGATGTAGCTGGGATAAACCTGGTTATTGATTTTCCAACACTAACTGTAACACGTTCACTCTGTTAATGCCAACACATAACTATGATGCCCCAAGTGTGTCCTTTCAAGGTTCCAACGAGTGCACTGTGACATCATCAAAGCACCATGATGCAGTGTTCTGATTCTATTCACCTCATGTAGCCCCGCCCCCTAAGATCCTCTGATGGTTCTACATTCCACCTCAAAAGGGCCAGTTCACCAATTTGTGTTTTATTTAGCTGGCACATTACATCATTACAGACAATCGGAATTTCTGAATAATAAATTAAAAATATTAGAATGTGTATTTTTGCGTGAATGTTCCCTTTAAGTTACTCCTTTACTCTGAGTCCTTGAATACTTTCCCACAGTGCCAGTCTTTCATAGATTCCAGGTTTTACATGAGATCATTATATTAATATAAGACATAACAAATGAAATGGTCAATTGAAGCAATAAGTAGGCACATTTTCAAAAATAAACAAACAGTTGATTCAGTACATTAAGTCAACAAAACAGATATTTAAATGAAAGTAGGGCTGTCACTTTTTCAATGTGTTTTATTTTATTCAAAGGGGATTTTTGATATGTACAAACTTTATTGTCATTTATTAGGCAATTTGTCTTAAAATAATGATGAATGAATACTTGCAGTTGCTTTTTAACTCAAATGTTATTAGAATCTCAATAATATACGTTTTTATTTGTGTAACCGTTGAAAGGCTTAATATCTTAATGTAAGAAAGACTCAGACCTGGGATGTGTAGTGATAACTGCAAGAAAAACAAAATGGTTATTCATCAAAATTCATAAATGAATATATTCTATTGAAATTAGACAACTGTTTTAAAAGTGATCATAATACATCGGAGGCCTGGTGTTCTTACATGTGTTACAGTCTGGTTCCCTACGAAAGTTTCGCCAGGCCAAACTTAAATTTAAATTTTCAGCTTTGTAAGGTTGTTTCAGTGACATACTTTTTTCATGTGCTCATTAGAATACCAAAATCTATTTTGACTGCATACAGAGTTGACAGACAGTCATGCTGATTTACAAAATCACCTAAATGCTTTAAATTATTATACCACATTCCACCACTAGATGACATGGTCGGTCAAGTCTAGTGGTTACAACAAGTGAAGATGAATCGAACACAAGGAAATTCTTTAAAAACAAACAAACAAGCAAATTCAGAAATTGAGCCAGGTCAAGGGCAGTATTTAGGATTAAAACAGTTTATTTGTCACATGCACATGCAGGGAGTTCAAGGAAATGAGAAGTGTCAATGTTTACAGAGTTGAGCAGTGAAACCATATGAAAATAATGTAGGTGCAAAGGAACATATAACAGTATCACATAAAGTTCAAAAATAAATGTCTCTTATTATTTTATTTACTGTCATTCCTTTGTACCACCATGAAAGCATTCCCATGTAGAGAATCGAATAAAATAAGTGTGATCAGCATTCAAAAAAATTGTAGTACTGGTGGTTTGGCGCTATTGTAAGCACATTATACTTCTGGGTTTGTACCCTCATGGTTGAACACAGATACATGAACTGTAAGTGTCATGTGTGTATTTGATCAGCGTTTACATTTTGAAAGAACGTTTTAGATGCAAAAAATGAATATAATATATTTGTACTAAGTAGGAGAATGAGTTACTGTGTTATTATTACCAGCATTACAGTCTGGAAGGCAATCACGCATGCGCAGTCGCTGTCTTTCCTAACGCTGGAATGATAATTACATTTCTTTGGGCAGAGCGCGAATACACCACCGGGTCTCGCTGAGTGTGCTAACGGCTACATTAGCTGTGAAACTTTTTTATATTTGGTGAATGCTCAGCGCCACCGTAAGATTGAGAGATAGGCTAAGTCATATAGAAAAATAGAAAGGACACAAAAAAATAAGACTATAGCTAATTATTTTAAGAAATATTAAAATGTGACAACATGAAATAAGGAATAATTTATTGTAACTAAATGTAAAGGCCGAATATAGGCCTACATGACTTGCCTTACCATAGGCCTACTTACTGCCATACAAGAATATTAGCTATTAGTGTGTGCATTGTGGAAATGTGTGAAGATAGCGAGCCTAGCTTATTCAGAGGATAAGAAATCATAATAATGAGATAAAGTTTCATAATAAGATAATTGGAGCATAATGGGTCATAATTATTAATACCAATAGGCCTACTTGATGTGTATAATATGATATTTGTTACTTTAATGTGGCGAAGACGGGCTTCCATACCTCAGTCACCCGCATTGTTTGCTGCGTGCTTTTGAAATTGAGTCAGCCTCTCCGTGCCTGTAGATGGCGCAGTGCAGAGTTTACGACCGGCTACAACTCTTAAATAAACCTTCCCTCTTCGCCTCGTTGGTCGTCCCCACGTGGGCAAACCGGATACAGACGCCACCAACGTGGTTCGCAGTCAGAAGAGTGTCTGTCGTGTCGGTGTTATTTTCCAGTTAGCAGCTTATGTCTCGTGTCATTAATTCAGAAAAATGACTGAAAGTAAAGCAGAAACGGCCACTGCGCCGGCCAAACAACTGCTGGCCCTCAACCCCAAACAGGAGTCGGAGTTTAAAAAGAAAGTTCAGGAGGTGAAGAAGAACAAGTCCAGTAAGGTAAGCTATAGCTCACAGTGCGGCCCTGGCAGTCTACACGAGGCTGCTGGTGCTGCGTTTACTCAACACAATATGTTCTTATTACCAATGGTGTTGCACTTTGTTCCGCAACCCTTCGAATTGTGTGACATAATTAAACATTACAGCGCAGTGAATGCTCTGCCTAATCTCACACTGGTTAGATATGGTTGCGATTGTACTAGTTGTTAAGGTAATGGTGGCTTGTAACGGTAGCCTAGTATACGGGCTCCGCTACTGCCAAAACTTCATATTACAATGTATTAGGCCAATTATACATGTTTTAGACCAATACTTTAATACAAACGAGACCCAGGCCTACAAGTACATTCAACCGGGCTGGTTGTCCCGACTTCTGCTCTTATGCTGAACTATGTAGCTTTGGCACAGTCTGAAAATGAGCCCAGGTGCATCAGTGACTTGGGCTCAGATAACTGTGCCTACAGTACTGTGGTGCGTTAAGCTTATTGCGTGTCATTTAGCGGCTCAGCGATAAAACCCATGTACCAACATTGAATCAACTCCAGGTCTAAACGAAATTCAGCCATTATTGTAAGATTACACTATTACTGTGTCATGTCAAAAGGCCTGTCTTGCATGGCGTATAAGAAATACACCCATTACAAGTTGTGATAGCACCCAACGTACTTTGTATGCGTTTATATCTTATTTGAAAGGTGCATTATATAATGGATGGACAGCTGTTTCTTGTTTTGCATTTATCACACAATGAATGTATAAATAAACATGCATGACCACCTGTGTAATGTGTTTTTCTGTGCGTTTTTCCAGGGGCTCCGGCTAACCCCTGGAGTGGTTTATGTGGGACACCTGCCCACCGGCCTGTTTGAGCCTCAACTCAAATCTTACTTTGAACAGTTTGGGAAAGTCCTGAGGGTGCGGCTATCCAGGAGCAAAAAGGTAACATAATGATTGGTAATGATTGAATACACAAAACAACTTTCACGCATTTAAACAGTAATACACCGTCAAAACATCATCTTGAGTCTGATTTAGGAATGTACAAGATTGATTTGAGTGATCCTAATTTGAAGGTGATTGGCTTGGACTGAAAATGACCTCAGATGTGCCAGTGGTCTGAGGTCAGATAACTGAGCCTAAAGTAGTGTGGTACATTTAAGCTTATCACCTGCTCACCCAATGGCAGAGCGATAAAACCCATGTGCCGACAAAAGCAATTAGAGAACTCAAGTAACTTACTGATGTGGACGTAACTTTAAAGGTCACATAATATTGTAATTTTCAGGTGCAAAATTGTTGTTTGGGTTTCTACTAGAAACAGTTTGCTTTCATGGGGTAGTGTCTTAAAAACCCTTTATATTTCTCACAGTGCCATTGCTGAATCTCCTCTGTATCAGCCTCTGTCTGAAAACGTCCGTTTTAGAGCCTGTCTCTTTAAGCCCCGCCTTCCAAAAAGCCCAGTCTGCTCTGATTGGCCCTACATCTAATTGCCTGTTGGATTCAGGGGGATTTAGGGGTGTGGCCTATCACAAGTGGAGGTAGTGCAAAGTTAGCTTGATAATTAGGGGTGTGTGGCTTCTCCCCTTATGATGTCATAAGAGGAGTGAAATCTGAATTGGGTTTTTGAACACAGGTTTTCAGAAACGTGGAGAGAAGTTTTTTTTTTTTTTTTTTTTTTTTTTTTTTTTTTTTCCTCATGATTTGGGAGTCTCACCTCACACCGGGGAGCCATTAGTAATGTTTAAAAAAACAGGGCAAAGTATTAGGTGACCTTTTTAAAATGAAGTCTGATTAGCCGTAAACAAATGCTGATGTGTGGTATGAAACAAGTGAGCTATGTGATACCCATTGTCTCGTGTCTGTTTCTTGAAGACAGGTGGAAGCAAAGGCTATGCGTATGTGGAGTTTGACTGTGATGAAGTGGCCAAAATTGTTGCAGAGACCATGAACAATTACCTGATGGGAGAGAGACTCATCAAATGTGAGTACGGTTCATGAACACGTCAATATAACACACACACATGGTTAAATAATATAACGATATAAAGCCATTGTAAAAGTTGGTAAAGGTAATGGTGGCTTGTAACGGTAGCCTAGTATTTAGTTACAGAGTCCGCTACTGCCAAAACTTCACATTGCATCTATCAGGCCAATACTTTTATACAAACGAGACCCAGACCTACAAGTAGCCTACGTTCAACCGGGCTGGTTGTCCCGACTTCTGCTCTTATGCTGATCTATGTAGCTTTGGCACAGTCTGAAAATGAGCCCAGGTGCATCAGTGACTTGGGCTCAGATAACTGTGCCTACAGTACGGTGGTGCGTTAAGCTTATTGCGTGTCATTTAGCGGCTCAGCGATAAAACCCATGTACCAACATTGAATCAACTCCAGGTTTAAAATTAAATTCAGCCATTATTGTAAAATGACACACACTATTCCTACTGTGACATGTCAAAAGGCCTGTCTTGCTTTGCGTATAAGAAATTAACCCATTAAAAGTTATGATAGCACCTTACATACTTTGTATACGTTTATCTTGCTATATATATAATGGATGGACAGCTGCTTCTTGTTCATGACCTTATAGATACTATCGGTACTAAAATATGACCATGATTAAAAATCTGTAACTGAATCTACAAGATCTTATAACAGGAAAGCCATTATTTATTTAATGTTTTTGTTCACACTTTTGTTATGACGCATGTCCATTTCCTCACTCTTAAGGGTAAAGTGTTTTCAGATCTTGAGCCTCACTGTTGCCTCTTGCTGTTCCCCAGGTCACGTGCTTGCTCCAGAGAAGGTGCATGAGAAGCTGTTTGTGGGCTCCCAGAGGGAATTCAAAAAGCCGTGTCAGCCCGCCGTAGCCCGTTACAACAAGAAACACACAGAGGAGCAGCTCACCAAGATGAAGGACAAGCTGCTGCGCAAAGAGTTCAAGCTCCGCAAGAGACTGGCAGCGCACGGCATCGACTACGACTTCCCGGGATTTGTAAGTCGACTTTTAATTTGTATTCACACAGCCCAGAATCAAAGATTTGACCGGGGGTTTACAATGTGTGTCGAGGTGGAAATATTAAAGTGGCTAAGCAGAACTTTCAGGTTGTGTTAATTTTAGCGGCCCCTTTGGACAAAAGCGGTAGTGTTTTTTTTACAAAGCCAGCTGTTGATCCTGGGTGAGCGAAGCCGGACAAAGGCATTAAGAACAACTATATAAAAATAGCATTCTTTGCTCTGATGGTCTAATTTGATTTTGCATGTCATTTATGATCATCACGGGAGAAATTAGACTGTTTCAGAAATATTTAAAAGTTCCTTGCAGCTACTTCAACTTAAAATGGCAGCAAAAAATGTCTAATGAGCCATGATACCTTGCATCCTTCCCTAATCTAAGTTGTAATGTCAGACACAACATGGTAGAGCTTCTTTACTAGTGTTTATACCCTTTTCTCTTAATGTGGACCATGTTAACCTCCATTGTTCCTCTGCTTCTCCAGGCCGCCCAGGCGAAGAAGACCTCTGACTCTATGAATGCGTCTACGTGTAGTGATGTAAGTCCTGCTCTTATGCTGATCTATGTAGCTTTGGCACAGTCTGAAAATGAGCCCAGGTGCATCAGTGACTTGGGCTCAGATAACTGTGCCTACAGTACTGTGGTGCGTTAAGCTTATTGCGTGTCATTTAGCGGCTCAGCGATAAAACCCATGTACCAACAATTCAATCAACTCCAAGTCAAACTTAAGCTGTAAATAATCAAGAAAACATGTTTATTTCATTTTTGAACCCTCTATTTCTTTCTTTTGTATTTATATACTTTTTATACTAAGCCCAGGCCTGTGACATGAACTAAGTTACAATAATTGTGTGACTACCTCATATGAATGTTTGTTGCTACTTAAAAAAAAATGTCATTATGAAAAAGACAAATTGACTAATGAGCTCCCCCTCTCCCACCTTTTTTAGACCACGCCCATCTGCACTCCCTCCCTACTGGAGAGGAGGAAGTCCATGGTGGTGGGAGACGATGATGCAGATGATGAGATCGTCCTCAAGATGCCCGCTGTAGACAAGGAGGACGAGTGCTCTTCATCAGAGGAGGAGGAAGAGGAGGAGAAAGAAGAAGATGGCGAGGAACCCTCTGTAGAAGACGCAGAGGCAAAGTGAAACCCCCTCTGCGTTTCAATGTGGACTTGGTCAATGTGGGCAGTCGGTGAACGGACGCATACATCAGGGTCATGTATGCTCTCTGATAATACGCCTTGAGAGTCACATGATAATTATGAACTGTGTACAGAAGTGTGTGTCAGTATGTGGGGAAAACACATTACGTTTTGAAAAGAAGCTCTTAATGGAAGACAACTCCCCACTATGATTGTGGGCAATACATCAGTCAGTACCAAAAGGCTAAGTGCTGCAGAAACCATCACAGTGAGCCTGATTTATGGGCGACAGATGTGTCTGGACTTCTTTCACAAGGGCATATGTTGACTTCAGTCTGGCAGCAGGCGGTGTCCCATGCCCCATAGAGCTATAATGTTGACACAAAACCGGCTAATGTTGTTTTTTTTTGCTGTAAACCCACACTTGTATAAGCGTGGTTAAATTTGTAATATGTAAACTAATGGTCTTTAAAATAAATGATTGTGAGAATATACTCTTGAGCAGTCCCTTTTAATACATAAGGTTGGTGTATCTTTTACACTTATTGACACATAATGAGCCATTTAATTGGAGACATTTGGGCTTGTCATTACAGAATAGTGCTGCATAAATTATGTATCAAATGTATCCCTATCGCGATATCAACATTTGAGGTATATGTATTGGAAAGTGCACTTGAATTGCAATAAATGGTAGCATATTACCATTTCATTCACACCCTGCTTCTCAAAATATTTGGCCATTAGATGCTGCCTACCTGAAAATGTAACGGGAGGCATTAAAATGTGTTGCTTAATTGATCAATAAATAATAAACAAAACCATGTTGGAATGGAAAATATATATTTGATTTTTTTTAGTGTCTACCTACTATATGTTACTGTTAGGGGTCTGAGTTGGCAGTGAACTCAAACCTGAAGTACATTAACACTGTAATTTTAAGTATTTGTTTACTGCATGTGATATCGTCAACGCAATATTCAACAATGTACAAAAGCACAGGTGTAAACAGAATAAAGTATGGCTTCATTTATGCTTCAGTTTCAGGGTCCTGTTGTCTATTGTGCATGCTGGCACACTTGTGTTGAACAGAGCCATCGTTGATAATATCACTAATAACTTTCCTTTTTCTAGTTATATGTAATGCCAGAGACACAATAAATCCAGCAATGACTTTCTGAACCACCAGGAACCCTTCCCAACTGTTATCTTTCTGTTTGAGTCGATGTGTAAATACAGCTAATTTAGTTGAAACTACCATTGCACTCCCCACCACAGACCCCAAGTGTCCACTAGATGTCGCCCATACACTCCCATGAAACACCGACATTTTTTTTTCTTTTTGCATTGCCATGCGACAGTTTTCCAAGTGCCAACATCATCCATGTACCGACTGCGCCTGCGCACGACGATCCCATTATTGTCCTGCAGGCAGCATTCCGGGTGGAGAGAGTGTGAGAGAGAAAGAGAAAGACAGAGGAGATTTGAGGCCGTAGACTGAACACATTACAACGGCAAACGCAAGCTGTGTGTTTCAGCAGGATATGGTGAGTAGAAAGGTGAATGAAACGGGTACCCCTCCTAGCCTGCTCGCCTCATTTGCTTCTCTTTGTGCTGCCTTGCCTGTCTGTCTGCCCCGGCTGCGAACTGACGTTTCATTGAAAGGAAGGGCTTCGCTACGGGCTAGCTTTAGCCTTTATTCCTCACACACCTCCTCTTGTCTGGCACATAGGGAAATGTTAGCCAGTTGTTTCAACTACGCGTGACAAAGAAAAAACGAGCGTGTCATTACTGCGGGGGCATTACACAGGGCTGGGAGGTTTACTGTTGACGGTAGCATTGTTTGGAAGCTGTCATGGCTCTCCTTCGCCTGGCTGCAGCTAATAGCAGTGATGGTCAGGCTCTGAGCTAGCTGGAGCTCAGCTAATGTAGAAAGGCAGACAGGTGTGTATGAGTGTGTGAGGCTTTCTGATTTAAGTGACTTTCGGGGACACACATTAGACTTGAAACCAGCTGATTGGGGACGGCTCGTGCATTTGGGGACCAGCTGTGGCCCCAATTGGTAACAGTGATTTTTGGGTTAAGGGTTGTGTTGAGGATGGGGTCTGGTTAGGGTTGGGTTGGCTGTAGTCAAGTACTGTTTTTGGTTAGGGTTTGGGTAAGTCTTCAGTGAATCAATTTGTGTTTATGTACAGTCCCCAAAAGTGTCCAGATACAGTGTGTGTGCCGTGCAACAAAAACAACCGTAGAGTGGCTGTCAGGGTGAGACTAAATTGAACAAGGATCAATAATGGTGGTATACTCCTATAATAATGCTACAACAAAATGAAACCTTAATTGCTTTTATTGTTATTACTTAAAAGCCTCATATAACATATCTAATGCATTATCACTCACATGTATTACACACTTAAGCCTTAACAAAAAACAGACACACACATACACTGTCTTTAACTTAAATGTCAATGCATTCACATTTATGTAAAATACATTCACACAAGCACACAGTCTGTTTTTAAGTGGAATTTAAAAGCGTGACAGGGACGAGGGCTGCAAATTAGCTTCAGCCAGACGCCCTATGTCTGATACATTGCTTCTGCCTTGGTGACAACGTGTATCTCTGTCATTATGCTAAATAATCTAACAAATACATAGCAAATATTACTGTAGTTAGCTAGTTTTAAAGACAATGTCTCGCGTTATTTATTGTTTTGAGTTGTGCCATGACTGCACTAACAAGGGGAAAGTAATTCACACTTTACGGCACTACAGAGTTCATAGTCCAGGCCCATATCTGATAGAGGTAGTTTTAAGCATTGTTGTTTACTATGTAGATAATGTTGTCACACACAGTACAAGCTTGGGGTTATTTGAAGGGAAGACCTAGCCACTTAGCATATTGAAGGAGCAGCTTAGAACCGCTAGAGAAAATAAAGCCAGTGGCGGTGACGTCTTTGCCTCACCATTCATTTGGAGTTGTGACTGAAGCGCGACCCCCCTCTCACCCCTCCCTGTGTTTCCATGGCAGTAGCAGGTTGACAAGCTGAGTATTTAAGGCTGCCGGAGATGGGGGAGTGGGGGGGGGGGATTGTGTTTTGGTGGGCACATTCATTCATAGCCTTGATTCTTGTCACCTTGGTTAATATTGAATGTTGATTTCATTGCAATTGTTTATTTGATTTGGTTTGATATTATTGAATGTGAATTTGTCTTGTAAGAAGCACTGGCTCAGTTGATCAGATCAGACAGAAATAAATATTCTTAGATAGATTTACTTGTGATTTTAGCATTTATTCCCAGCAAAAAATGCAAAAGATGATCTGGTTTTCCAAATATGATAATTGCATACTATGCTGCTTTTCTTTGCTTTATGTGATGATGAATTGAATATGTTAGGGTTTTCAAATGTACCACTACACCACGAGCGCCACCCCCCCCTCTTTTCACTTTTCTAGATATATTTATTTATATAAATAATCGTCAGATTAATAAGCGAGGAACCTAATTGTTAGGTGTAGCCTGGGTTTCCACATACTTTTGGCCATATAGTGTCAAAGACGGGTTGAGCTTGTTTTATTAGATAAACCACTCCCTTTTTACTATAAGCTCGAAAGTCTGAAATTAATTTAGTCTGTGTACCAGGATGACTCAATAGTTATGCATCCCATTTAAATCAATAGATATTATGAAGAACTGACTGCTAATGTCTGCTGTCCTTTGTGCTCCTGTAGGGCTCTCCAGGGCAGATCCCGGGACAAGACACAGAGCTCTAAGCTAGCTCTCTCACCATCCTTCTCCATTTGCTGCCTTGCACGCTGCTCTCCAAAACCACCTCTTCCTAGCCCTGCTATAACGGTTTGGCTCCGACTCCCTCAAGAGAAGAAGAGTGGGTGGGGGGGAAAAGAACACAGTGGGAAGGGTGAATAGTCAACTTTCCTCAGCTGCTGTCCAGACACACACACATGCTGCATTGCTGCCATTCCCCCAGCCCTGCTATCCATCCATCCCTCCATCCTTAGGGGGCACGGCCACTTAGCTTGCTAGCGGGCTAGCACTTGGCACAAACAAACACAAGGCCTGTCCTCTGGGATAAAAATACAAGCAGACTGCGACGTACACCAGCCTCTTTTTTTCTTTTTTTCTCCCTTTTCCGGGGGTCACGCAGCAGCCTCACACTCATTAACTCCTTTTGTTTAGCTGTCACTTACCGCTGCTTTTGAGCGGTGGGAGGATTTGCTAGTAGCCAGTCAAGCTCCGAGGTAAATCAGAAGCCCAGGCATTATGGAGCCCAGCATGGAGAACTGCCTGGCCCAGGTTCTGCAGAAGGACATGGGCCGGCGGCTGCAGGTGGGACAGGAGATCATTGATTACATTCTGGACAAGGACAAGTCCCATGACCTGGAGCAGGATCAGACGGCACTGGACAAGATGATGGACGGCATCGCCACCACCTGGGTCAACTGCAGCAACTTCAAGGTAAGCTCTCTACCGACAAGGCAGTAAAACATGAGGGATAATAGGACAGTGTCTAGTTCTGGGCAGGTTTCAGCAACCACTCTCTGGTACAAGCCTGTACTATACTCAAGTATTAACCCCCATTTTGTACACTACCCTGCTGTGCTCAGGCATCTGTGGGTGAACTTTTGATATTCAGTTAATAACTAATTTTTGACCCATTGAAATGTTCTGTCAACTGTGGACCAGTCTCCTCTCATCAGTGTAAGTAGCAAACAGCATGCTAGAGGTGTTGTTTTGCCTATATTTTATTAGGTTATTATCACTGTTATGGCTCATTTAACTGTGTTATGCTCATGTTTGAGATAAAGGGTTCAGAGTAACTTCTCTGTCTTTTAGATATGGTGCGTGTATTCTCTTCATGTACAGCAATGTTGAAATATACTACTGAAAATATCTGTGCTACAGTGTAAGCATGTTGTAGAATGTTTTTTCCCCCTGTTTCGACTGCCCTTCCATCTCATTGTCCAGCCATATAATGGCCTTTTTTCTAGATTGTTTGAGAAGGAAATTCCACTTTTTGGGACTGTTTGCTGTGCAGTAAAGCCAAATGTTCTCAGGCAGGCAAAGGCACATAGCAATAGTGTTTCCCTTCACCATCGAGCCGGCTCGCATTCTTCTTCTGTGATTGATTGTGCTTTATTTTGGAGGTTTAATCTAGGGCATTTTATCCGACCCTTAATTGTGATGACATCAGCAGTCCTCTCGGGGCCCGACCACAGGTTTGCTTGTCTGTGCCATAACTGTAAAAACTACATTGTTTACTGAAGCTCTGATTTCATGTTGGGATATGCTGCTTTTCTCTCTATGTAGGGCTTTGAAATGTCAGAGCTATCTGCCTGAACAAAGCCAAGCCTGCCCCCGATGCCCTACATACTGTAGCTACGCCAGGATGGGGAAGGCTTTCACTAGCGCTTTTTTCTCTCCAACAATCTCTGTTCTGGGATGCTATGTCGTGCCGGGACAGTTACTTTTTTTATGTGCTGCAAATTACCATGTGTGTTGCACTGCTGTGTTTTTGCTCCAAGTAGTCTGGCAAATGTCTGAATGAAATGGTGATGAGAGGCCAGGGAGAGTTTGAAATATGGGTTTAGGACCGACGTAAGAAAGGATTGATTTGGATCTTTGCTGGTTACAGCTCAAGGTTTGGAAGGCCCAGGGTTGGCAGATATGGGGCTTCACAAAGAAAAGTCAAAACTTTGGACAGTAAACATACCTTGCAATGTGCCAAACTACGTTTTGGCCTTGGGTCTATTGTAGCGGCTATACTTCTTGAACCCTTTCAGTATAGAATTCTCTAAAAAATGCATCAAATCATCTCTCCTGCTGTAAGCACTGCTTTTAAAATTGCAATGGTCAAAAGCATAACCTCGCTTTCTTTGTGTTTCTCATGTGGTTTCTGGGTGCTTTAAAGCTGGGGAAGGCTTAGGCGAGTCTTTCTGTCAACCTATCAAACACAGGTGATGACATCTCCCCTGGTTTTACCTTTCTTATAGGGCTGGTAGAAAAACACCTTTCAGTGGGATTTCCTTGTGTTGTCAGTTAGCCATGCAAAGGCTAGTATGCTGCACACACAGGCCAAGCTGATCACTTGGCAACTAATGTGGAAACTATTTAGTTTGAGAGAAAGAGACAGAGAGAGAGAGAGGGTGATAAATTCATTCACCATAAATGGAGCTTTGAGCAGATGCCTCTAATACTAAGCAACTGTTTAAAGAAAGAGCTTTGCAGTCTTTTAACACTCTTACATTGATAGTGTTTCCTTTCCTACACGTTTGCTGTTTAGATAACAAACATTAGGTTGTTGTTGTTGGACTGTAGTTGGTTAACCCACAAGTCAAGTGTAGGTGAAAACTCTTTTTTTGCACAGTAAATCAATCAATGTGTGTAATCTTCCTTATATCCCTGACTGGTGGGACTATAACATAATTCCAAGCTATAACAATATAGTTTAGTTTGGGTCTGCAACATAAGATGGACCAAAAAGTTACAAATTCTTTTGTTGGGGGAAGAAAACTGTTTCTATAGCAGTACTGTTATTATTTCTCAGCAGTTTTTCAGACATCACAAAAGGCCCCTTCAAGGACACTGAAAGAAAAAAAGAATACTGTTTGTCCTGTAAATTACAGTCTAAAGGAGTGCAAAGGAAAGATGTTTTGCACTTTCAAATATTATTGTATTGGGACGTTTCGGGCTTCCAACTGTTACTCAAGCACATGTTAACTGACAGTTGCATTTTTTTTTGTTAGTTGTAGGATTGTGCTCGATCACATTACCTGTTGTACCAGGATTTTATCCATCCTATGACAAACTTGAAAACCAACACCCATACATCCTCCTGCCAAGCATATTCTCCATACACAGTAGTTAAGCTGTGTCATGGAAATGTCCTTCTTCAAGAAGCAGAAAGAATGGAAATCACTGGGAGTTGTTGCCATGCTATTCTGACTCTTTCTAAATAGAGCCATGTGCATGATTCATGCAAATGCAATTTTCAAATGAACAGTCATGTTAGCTGTAGATGGACACCTCTCGATGCAGTTGTCATTTCCCAGTGATCTCCTTTTGTTAGTGCCTTCCTTCTCAGGGTGTGTCAAGTCAGCGGCCACATCCCAGCTTTGGTTTCAACTGCTCAATCAACTTGATTTCTGCACACACCTCCTGATTGGCTAAATGCAGAGGTGCGGTGCTGTTAAGGAAGCAATAGTGAGTGAGGGGCGGCACTTTTCCCAAAAGCAACCTAAAACCACTCTGATGTTTTCTAGACATTCTAGCGTGATAGTTGTGTGTTTCTGGGCATTAGCATATCTGCTAATGCTGCTCCTCAAGTCAAGGGTTCCCTCTCTGCTCCATAATTTGCAATTCATCTTGTACTGTGCCATCCAAAGACCGCGCCCAGCTCGCGCTTCATTCAGCAGTATCCCAAGAGCACTTGTGTACATTCACATTCAGCACACATCTGAATCCCATCTCTATTCAATTCAGCTGCATTTCATCACACTTCATGCCAATGTGCAGTTATCTGACCCTAATACAGAAAGCACAACACTCAAATCAGCTTCAGTCACATTGCCAACGGCATTGACTGACTGCAATGGCTCAATATGTTTTAAACAAAATAATCTTATGACTCTAGATTAGAGATTATGCAAGTCATTTCCCCATACAATTTAGACATGAGACATCACTTCTCCTTGCATTAACTTTTAGTTTACCGTTCACAGTTCACTTTGACTTGTTTAAAGGCCTTCTCCAAATGTATGCTATGATTTAAACCAAACAAAATTGGAGAATTCTGAGAATTTGAATTAATGACACTTAGAAAAGGCTCACACCTAGAAAGCCAAGAAAATAAATTGACATTTGTATTCAAAGCACCTCCTGTGCGACTGCTGCATTTGAGTTTGTTTGACAGATTTAGCACCACGTCAACTCGGAATGCTGCAGAACTACAAAATGGCAGTAAACAAACACTAAACAAGGATGTGAGGTTTTGTACTTCCCTTCCCTTTTCCTCCCTCTTTTTCACACCTTACCTGCCTCCAGGAGAACAGTCTTGGCTGTAACTATATTTCACGTCTCCTCTCCTCTCCATCAGTTCCATCCCTTCCACTCCATATGCACACGCTCACTAAATCAATGAAGGCTGGCATGATTGGTTTCCGGATTGATGTTCCTTGAATTGATTGCTCAGACAAACTGGTGCCAACCATAATGCTGTCTGGGTCGAATGGCCCAAACTGGCCACAGACAAGGTTTTCACAGGATCATTCCTCATGTAGATTTTGTCTTACAGAGCACCAATATGATATGATATACAGAAAGTCTGTTACACCGCATACAAGATGACTGCATCATTTGGGAGACAGCATTTTCATTGCAATCTTACTCCTAGTTTTAAGGACAATTCAACAGCTGCTTGCTGCAGTGTATTATTTGGTATTTTTTCTCGTTCCAAGGGCTCAAAACAAGCTGGAAATGTACCCCACACTAACTCTATGTCCCAGGCCTGTGTTCAGTTTCTCTAAATCTTTGAACCACAGATGCATTGGGAAGCTAGCATGACCACCCTGCCTCCCCTGGGTTCCTGTCAGCCCAGCTATAAGTGTTTGTGAAATGTGTCCAAGCTTGTGATTCTCAGAATCGTAGCAGAGGACTGGTGCTGTCTCTGGGGAGCCATTGAGTGTTTGGTCTCTCGTCCTATTTCCTGGTATGAAAAGGCTTTTTCTCCACGACGTATTACTGTTGTGTACATTGGATCATAGTAACACCATTTTCTCCCACTTCCTTCTACAAAGACAGCTGTTATCTGGTCTCAGACCAAAAAGCATCAGATGCACAGGCACAGCTTTTGTCATGTGTGTCACAAGAAGGACTCCAAAGTCCCTTACACACATGCACTGTTGTGTGACTCTGTATTTAGAGTTTACCTGGGTGAGCTGTAAGTGTGAACACGGATATCCGGATTAATCAACTGAGACTTCACCCTAGCTTCACCCTGGCGACCCCCTAGTCCTAAATCCTGGTGAGCCTCATGTCCGGAGAGGTGGCTGGACATATCAATATCAACGTGTTTGTCAAGTGACCGGAAACATACAAATGGCTGGGGCTAAGGGGGAGAGTCATTTGAAACAATTATTACCAGGAAAAGGACCGCAATTGGAGGGATAAAGAGATCATTGAGCTTCTGGCTGTTCGGACCGTACAATCTATTGAAGTCTTTGCAGCGCACCTTTTGCATCATTTCTTGCCTCCTGCTGCAGGCTCTTACCCAGGCCCCGCCCTCTCCCAAACTACCTGGATTGTTTCCAAAAGTGAAAAAGTAGTTCCAAACATTTTCCAGATCAGATTATCTGGATATTGTTTGAAGTTCATGTGTGGTACAGCAGACTAAGTCGGGTCGCAAGGGCAACAGATCAATCAGGGGACCCCAAACTTCCCTTTCCCAGGCCACATTAAGCGGCTCTGACTGGGGGATCCCGAGGCATTCCCAGACCATTGTAGAGATATCATTTCTCCACCAAGGCCCAGTTCTTCCCTGAGAGCCTCCTCCCAGCTGGACGTGCCTGAAACACCTTCCTGGTGAAGCGCCCAGGGGACATCCTTACCAGATGCCCAAACCACCTCAACTGGGTCCTCTCCACATAAAGGAACAGTGCCTCTATTCAGTCTCTCCTAGACGCCTGCCACCTTCCTGAGAAAAAACATTTTGGCCGCCAATGTCCACTGTCTTTCTTCAACATACACCACTCTCATGTGCTGTATAACTTTGAGCTTGTGTAACTCAATCATAGTGGTACAATGTGAAAAGTTGTTGCCTCAGTTTCATAAACGAGAATAGACCAAAAAGTCAGAGCCCTTTGTGTGTGTCAGGTTGTAGTCTGTGGTTATAGGGAGGATTGACTAGCTGACCGCTCAATGCTAAAGGCTCAAGGGTGCAGCTGAATGACATCACTTTGAAGTTCTCGCTCATAAAAAGCCTGCGTCTGTTGCCCTGTGGGGGAATATGATGTCTCAACAGGATATTGTACGGCGACTAATGTGGGTTATAAAGGCAAGAGACCCGTTTCCCTCTGGCCACATTTTAAGTGCTTGCCTTTGTCGTCTGTATTCTCTGTACACATTACAACACTGCTAAGTGTGCGTGTGCTACCTGAGACCAGCAGAAGTAAAGTGGCTATTATCCCAATATCAGAATATTTAAGTCTTTAGGCTGTCCTTGCCTTCTGACTATCTCTGCTTGGATTGGCAGATAGATCAGTGGTTTGTTGGCGTCAGTCAGATATCCGATCGTGGATCGCAGAAATAACAGACTCATCACTGATATTGGATTGGATAAGTGCTTTCCCCAACTGCTAGTTTACTAACTAGCACAGGAGCAGGTTGGCACGTTCACCTACTTCCTGAGCTGGCACAAATGGAAGTGCATCCTGATTGATCTACGTATGTTGGATGACCTTTAAGAGGTTCTAGGAGATTGTGGGTCCCAGACACCTAAAGGTTTCCAATTCAAACACAGTGCTGTTGAGTCCTTTCAAAGTACACTGTCTACACAGTTTGTGTTTGGCTACAGGTTGTGTGCTGCGTTTCCCTCAGCACACCGTAGTGAATCTGTCTGTCTCTGGATGTGTTTGTCTCTCTCTTCCTCATGGGCTTACTTGATCAATAATATGTCTCATTCATTTACTGCATCTGCACTTTGTGGAGGTGTGTGGAATGTGGCTGGAGTGTAAGTCTGAAGTCAGTTTGAATGACAAGGAGCCTCTGTAACCGTTTGTAACGCATAATGTGTTTACAGTGTGTGAGCCAATGTGCACGGAGTACGCCAGGTGAAAACCTCAGGGTCCATTTCCTGAGTGAAGCGGTCATTTTGGCCCACAGTGAACTTTGGAGCCTTGGCATAACTCCATGTTAGATGTTAATCCTAAACCATGTTAATGTTGTGGACCCGGGGAGCAGAGATTTGTGCAGAGCTCAGGGGAAAAGCTGCAGCACACAGCGCTCTGCTGTTGAAGGGAAGCCTTCAACATGACACACAGTGCGTGTGTGTGTTCTGCTCCTGCTATGACATTTGGCTGATTTACAAAACACAAAGTGTGTGTGTGTGTGTGTGTGTGTGTGTGTGTGTGTGTGTGTGTGTGTGTGTGTGTGTGTGTGTGTGTGTGTGTGTGTGTGTGTGTGTGTGTGTGTGTGTGTGTGTGTGTGTGTGTGTGTGTGTGTGTGTGTGTGTGTGTGTGTGTGTGTGTGTGTGTGTGTGTGTGTGTGTGTGTGTGTGTGTGTGTGTGTCTGAGAGAGAAAAGAGGGGGCGGTTGTTTGAGGGTTGATGGGTAAAATGTGAAGTCAGGAGGTGATGGTTGTGTACACTACAGTATTACTCAAACTAAACTAGGTCGACTGGTTGTTGTTGTAAGGATGTCTTCTGATAACTGGTCTCATTTCTCATATAGTTCTAAGTCAGTAAATACCCATTGTTAAACCATCTTTTCTTATGGTCATATATCAAAGAGCAAAGTACAATGTGTTGAGGTCATTATTTGACTGGCAAATACTGTCTGTTTACTTGAATGCAAATAATTGAGTATTAGCTCAAAATGTAAGATATTACTGACTGTATGAAAATACTCCTTTTGTGTGAATATTTTGAGAAAGCACTATTATTCATTTGGCAGGAAAAGCTGCCCAATAAATATTTCACTCTCTCTCTCAGCTGGGTGTTTAGTATGTTAGGAAGCACATTAATTTGGGTCTGGGATTACTGGGCGGAATAAGCCTTAGCTGCTGCAGTTTGGTTACAATTTCGACAAAGGTCAGCAGCACAACATTGTATCTCCATCAAGTTTAGTGTTGGTAGATTCAGGTGACTACAGACATTGTTGAATCAAATTAATTTTCAAGTAACTCCATGTAGAAAGAGGCAGTATCCTTAACAATTTCAATGTTTTTATGAAGCTATCCATTACCCAAGGCTAAGGATTCATTTTAAAATGCCTACCTAACCATATTGCATGCTGCTGTAAACACGTGTCAGGAAAATTGCATCAATCAAACTTTACTATATAGCACTTTGAATAAACAAAAGGTTACACAAATTAGCAGACGCTAATTAGAAACGCAGTCATAAAACATTGAGGAAACACCAGCGTCAAACTCTCTGCAGTTGAAGTAAAAATACATGTTAAAAGTTATATCAAATGAAATACCAGGATTTAGATGGATTAATATGTCAACAAAGAATAGGTAACAATATTAAGTGAAATACAAAAAAAAAGGATATACCAAAAATAGAAAAGTAAAATGGTATAATACCAACCAATTAATAAGTGAAGCTAGTTAAATACATAAAGTTAAAAATCCTTAATACACAGATAAAATTAACCATATCAATTCGTAAAATCTTTTATGGCAGAAGAAATCATGTCTTTCAAGTAATGTTGTGATAATGTGATGGCTAGCTGCAGTAGCTGTGTGGTGTGCAGTGAACCCTGCCTTTGCTGAGTGTGTGCCCTATGCAGGAACGAGGGTGTGTGTTTGTGTCTGTGTGTCTGTCTGTGTCCAATGGCAGCAATGGAGCCAGCTCAGCAACAGGGCTGCGCCATGATGTCAATGACGCAGCAGTGAGTGAGAGAGAGAGAGAGAGAGAGAGAGAGAGGGAGGGAAGGAGGGAGGGAGTAGGAAGAGGATGAGTGCAGTGATGGCGCTCCTGCTACCTGGAAACATATCAACTAGCCCCTTTTCTCTTTGCTGTTCTGCATCACTCACATGCTCTGCTGTCTATGCTCTGTTTTTATCTAGTCTGCTACTGTAGTGTTTCTGACTCATTCATTCTTTCACACACACACACACACACACACACACACACACACACACACACACACACACACACACACACACACACACACACACACACACACACACACACACACACACACACACACACACACACACACACACACACACACACACACACACACACACACACTCTTCTCTGCTTCCCCTTTCTTCCTCTCACTAGTCTATTTTAAACCCTTAGGAATCTCCAGACTCTCTTTTTGTTATCCCTCTCACTGAATGCCACCTATGCTTTCCTGGCCTATTTACAGATTCTGCTGTGTAAAAGATGATCCCTTTGTGTGTTGCCAACTGCTTTAAATCTTGTTTTGATCTAATGATCACCGCCAGCAAAAATCTGTCCAGTGGTGGGACCCTTTGTGGTGCTGACCCAGTAGTCCTAATCTGATCTCTTATTTAATCTGCTCAACTGTTTTTCCGGAGGTAAACTAGCAGTTGTGTGTGTGTGTGTGTGTGTGTGTGTGTGTGTGTGTGTGTGTGTGTGTGTGTGTGTGTGTGTGTGTGTGTGTGTGTGTGTGTGTGTGTGTGTGTGTGTGTGTGTGTGTGTGTGTGTGTGTGTGTGTGTGTGTGTGTGTGTGTGTGTGTGTGTGTGTGTGTGTGTGTGTGTGTGTGTGTGTGTGTGTGTGTGTGTGTGTGTGTGTGTGTGTGTGTGTGTGTGTGTGTGAGATTTGGTCAGGTCCCTGCATGATATCTGATGCACGTGAGATGGAGTCTGATTTTCCTTTTATCAGCCTTACGTGTTTTACAAATCAGCCTCTACATGTAAAAAGTGACACGGGCTCTCCCTTTTTGTCCCCCAAAACACTGTGAATGTAAGGTCATGTATTTCATTTGAAATTCCAATCAACAACCGACGGATAAATTCAATTGCTATTGACTGCCTTCAATAGCGACCATAGACTAATCAAATCAATTGTTACATGTCCGTTGCAGTCTTGGCAACTGTTTGAAATCATTTGCAGTCATTGGCTGTTAACCTTTGAAAGACCTGGGAGGCTCAAACCTTCAATGGCTTTCTGCGTTCTGTATGCCTTTTTAATTTGAGGGTTTAAAAAAAAATTCAAGCTTGGAACTGCATTTTGATCTTCTGAAAGGAACAAAAAAGGGGATGATGGGGATGATGCATCAGTGTTGTGACCAATAGGAGAATTGCTTTTGACCCATGCTTGATGTCGGGGAAATTCAATATTCCGACATGCTGTAATAGAACTCACAGAGAATTTAAGAATTTAATTACATTTATAATAATAAGACAAAACAACAGAGTACAGAGTGTAAAGCTTCAGACCTACACGGTCAGCCCCCGATGGGACTGACAATATGTGATGGTCAAACAGAGCATTTAAGGCCCCATTCAACAACAGGGGCGTCAACTAACAGATGGTTAATAGAGTAAACAGGTCTCAGGGGTTTATTGTGGTCAGCCACAATAAACCTTAAAATAGTTTAAGAAACTGTTTTGTCAGCACATTCTTAGAGGAAAGGCAAACTGATGTGATATACATATGAAACACAGATCAATTAGATAGTTACAAATAAATCTGCCCTCACACTTAATTTGTATCCGGAGACAAACCAATGCAAATATAAATTGGAAGGTTTTGCTATTTGGGCAAAGGTTCTGTATTTAGGTCCCATGCATGTCATTGTGTTACTGAGCCCTAGTGACTACACTTAACTAAACTCACAGACTAAAAGTCTTATTCTAGTAAAAATGAACCAATATAATACCAATTGGGCCTTTGTAACTTTTAGGCAGAGGTGCAAACTAATGGTAATTCTGTTCACTACATGCATGGGAATCAAAGCCGTAAAACCTCCATGATGGGAAAAGGAACAAGGAGTGAAATGGACCTACAAAATTGGGACAGAGGTTAGGTTTATTTTGCAGTCCTGTCTTGGACAAAAACAAAGCAAGGCATTGTGGGTAAAGGTGGATGACTGTCTCATCTCAAGGCCAGGAACAATGTTTTCTGTCCTCGCAAAATATAATGAACTGAGGGAAAACCGCAGTCTAGACAGATTGATGCTCATAGTGTGTATGTAATGGTACATGGTACTCCTAAAATGGTATTCTAAGATTCTTTCTCCCCAAGCTGATGACACGTCTAATTTGATAAGTTACAACTGTCCAATCCAAGAGCTAATTGTGAATGACATGTTTAGAGGCCCGGGGTTTGCTCTTTGCTTACACCAACCACTCGCAAGGAGGGAACCAAGTGCATCAAGGATGAAAAGCCCTGTCTTCACCTCTCTGACTGTGGCCTATATCAAAGAACAGCGGGGGGGTGTGAACTGTGAACACACCTGAAGCCATAGACACTCATGTAATTAACTTACTGTGACACATTATCCAGGTCGCTGCACCTGAGGTGGACCACATTGCTTCAGGAGGAATGGCAGCACGTTATATATGTGAGAGGAATAGACGCCTTTTTTCTTTTTACACTTTGTCACAGCGGTGTCTTTTAGGGTGTGTTTGGGCCTGACGAGAACCTGCAGGCATTGATCAGCTGAGTGTGTGTGTGTGTGTCAGCTGAACTCCATATCGCAAACATCAAAGAGAGTGCAATGTGCAACCTTCTGTGTGAAGACACTGATGTTTCAATTACAGCTTATTTTTTTTTCTTTTTGTGTTGTGCAGGGTAATACACAGTAACTCCTTTTTGTGGCACATAGGCACGTTTTGCACTGTCCCTTTTTTAATGGCAGATTGCACACTGCAGCCTCTCCCTAAAGAGGACATATTATACTCATTTCCTGCTTTTTGTTTTTGATGTTGGACCCCTAAATGTGCGATGCTAGACACAATTGATTGCACACAGTAATCTCTGGAGCTAGATGAGGATATTATACCTGAATGTAGACATAAACCAGAGTCCAGAGAAAGTTGCCATTCCATATTATCAGTGTGGCTGCTGGATCTTCTCCCTATATGTCCACCCCACACATTTCTTCTAAACACAATCAACTATTCAGGTCTGCCTTCAGAGAAATATTAGGGAGAATTTTGTTGTGCTCTGACTTGCATATTGTCATTAAGGGGGCAAAGGAGTTCATATTCTCCTTATAATTGTAGAGGATAGGCTGGCTTAAAGGGCATGCAGGGACTGCAAATTGCTCCGCACGTTGTGGTTGTTTTGTTTCGGGCTTGTTGCTTCAGGTACCGATGAGATGATTAAGTAGAGATGAAATGCGATCCAGGGAGGCAGGTTTGAGTAATACATCTGTGAGTTTTGAAATGCCAAATTCCAAAACAATGCGCCTCGGTTTATCATACCATGAGACAGGATCTTATCACTTCAACTATCACTGTGGGAGTCAATACCTTTTTTTTTAATCTTTTTTATTTGGACCCTGGATTTGTTTTAGACTGAGTGACCTCACCGTCATGAATTGTAAAGAGAGTAGTAGGTAATATTATGTCTACGTTTAGTTGTCTGTGTATGTGTGTAAGGGTAGTGTTTTCTAAACAAAGAATAAGAAATGCATTGAAAGAATGTTTTAAGGGGTGGTGGTGCTTGGATAGATATGGATGTTAAAGGTACATGGATATTACTAAACAGAAAGCATACACACAGTGAAATTATTTAGGGGGCATTTTTAATGCAGTACAACCGTCTACCTGAACATGTGTGACTCAGGCAGTTGGGTTTATCCAGCTGTGATGTATAGAAAGATTGTTAAAATAGTCTGTTTTGTCCTAGCTGTAAATAAAAAAATACATTACATTTGTATGCATCGGTCAATAAAGTGAAGTTGACTGAGTGACAACCTGCTGTTGATATTCTTGGGAAATACAGACACGTCATCCTCATAGGAATGTGTAATGTGCAGCACTTGGTATAATCCTAGGATTATGCTCTTGCACAATTTCTAATAAGTATTTTTCCTCCTGCAGGTTTCCCTATCATTTGCTCTTGTCCGTGTTGTTTTCTATGTCAGACTTTCAGCCCACCCGAGCGCCAACAGCCCGTATTGTGTTATCAGCTCGGCAATTTGTTGTGCTGAGTCAGCCGAGTCCCGCAGGAAGGAAGCCCTGGATTGGACTGTGCAGCTAATAATGTGCTCTGTCATGGTCTTAAGTGAGCATCAGGGAAGCGCACTGTGTCAGGGACAAGGCAAGAGTCTGTGTTGTACACTGCAGAAATATCCTGGTTGCCTTCATGTTCCAGGGAAATGTGCTAGAAGGCAGATTAAAGACTTTAATACTTAGATATGCTCAGTGTCACGATATGCTTTTGTCACACACACAAGCTAGTATGGCAGCTGGTATGCCAAAGAGATGGCAATAGTAACACGGCAATACACATTGTAAACCTATCCAGAAACATACACATGAGAAATTGGCATTAATATGAGTCAGTTGTAGTTATGATGTTAGAAGGCTACCTCTGTGTTATGACTCTGTGACATGTATTTTTAACTCGTATATATCGTCATGAAACTGTGCCAGTTCATAACTTACATTTAAACAGTTATTTTTTGTATTTATAATAATACTAAGTGTGTAAATTTGTATCTCTTTAAAAACCAAATCTAGATGTGAGATAATGCCAGAGCTAAAATCTCTATTTTCATGTTGACAACATATAAGCGTCCAATGTTTTTACAGAACAGATTTTAAATACTTTTTTCATTTTATAAATCAAAGAAATACTATGTACAAGTCTGAAAAATGCATTTTAAGAATACAACATATTATAAATCAGATAATTAACAACATACCAAACAAATGCTTCTTCAACAACCTTTAGGATAGTGCTAAGAATAATTATGTTGTAAGTGCTTTAGAAGTTAAAATAATTGAAGAAAAACTAAGCTTGAGAAAATGGCCGTTAAAGATGGTTGTATCGGATAAATATACAGCCACAAACATACAAGGCATAGTCAAATAAACACTTGA
Organism: Ammodytes marinus; assembly: GCF_949987685.1. Taxonomy (NCBI): domain Eukaryota; kingdom Metazoa; phylum Chordata; class Actinopteri; order Uranoscopiformes; family Ammodytidae; genus Ammodytes; species Ammodytes marinus. The sequence continues at coordinate 10,409,975 of NC_137216.1, read as the reverse complement.
TTTTGCATTTTCGACCTTTTATTTATACTCTATGAAAGAATTAATGTTATGGAACATAGTATTCGCTAACATTATCTCGTCTTAAACAACACAGATCTATTGGTTTGAGCTGGATCGTCTTATTGCTGCATTATCATGTAACATTCTGGACCCCCATTGATTTAACACAGTCATTTTGCTGATGTGTGAATAATGGGAGAGCTATCGAGTTTACATGAGTGAACATTTGTGTCGCTGTTATACAGTACATGCCCCGACATGTTACAGCGGAGCCCTCACACACAAGGAGCAGTGAAAGGATGAGTGTGTGGATAGTTGGACAAAGGGAGAGAGACAGTTGTCCTCTAGTCTGACCTCCCTCTGCTTTCTAAAAAGCCCCAAGACCTGCAGGGCTGCAATAACAGCAGTACTGATGCATGCTGCTGGCCTCATTCTGAAGCTTTTGCTGACTGCCTGCTGATGTTAAAATGAATTCCTTTTGACTTTTTGAACTTTAGTGACCTATCGTGTGCCAATAATACTGTAGTTGCGTGCTTATTTAGCTCTATGTGGCTAACCATCAAACGTGACAGATCATGATGATAGTTTGTCTTTCACTTTCTAATCTCATCCAGAGCACTATTCTGAATGCATCAGATGATACAAATAAATATATAGAATTGAATTGAAGAACAGAAATACATTTACCCTTTCACTTAAGGTATCTTGACCATCTCTCAGTTACTTTTCAATACAGTGTAAAATTGTCACTATGGTTTCTGAAATGCAAGCACAGAATGTCCTCTTTTTAGGTAGAGTATTTCCTCCAAGCGTAGCCTGAGACTTTTCCCTTTCAACTAGTCCACATGACTCCTGCATGTTACCAACTGCTGTCCTAACATCTCCTCACAATAAGGGCCGTCTTTGTTCTTTGCTTATCAAACTTAAGGCACTAGTAACTTGTGAGCTCTGTACTGCAGGCTAACCTAGGCCTTCATAGTGACAAACCAATAGAGCTGTAATTTGGCCTGAGTGATATTGTTGAGGTCAATTTCACAATACTGGATATTCCATTATCTCCATCAATGTGGTGAAGGTTTAAACATCTAATAATTGAACCGATGTGGCAAGTAAATTATGAGAGAAACAATTTGTATGTCAAACACGCATGTTAACTATGTTGAAGTTGTTAAATGGCTGCATTTATAAAACCCTTTTTTTTCTTCCAAAATGCTTTACAATTTCACCCTTTCACACTCAGATCATGCAAGGCTCTGGCCTGACCATCAGGAGCAGGGATCAGGGTCTTCAGCTGCTGATCCAAACCACAGAAACCATGAAGCGTAGAAAAAAATAAAGTTTGACACTAACAGTAACACAATAAGAATAGAGCATCACCATCACTACATAGTTAAGCTTTCATTATTCTCTCCCATTGCCCAAGATATATTTCTGACGAACGTTTGTTTGCATTCAAACTTTAAAGGCAAGTTAAAGAGACAGCATTATGTCATAACAATGCATGATGTAATAAAACGTCAACATGTAATTCATTTTCACTTCATCATGTAATAACACCCACATAGTGCGTTGAAATGTATTACATATTGCATTGAGGTGAAAAAGTATTATTTTTTGACTTTTTTTTATGTTACATGGTACAACTGTTACACCCTGAGAGTCATTCACGTGAAAAGCATAGCTACAATACTGCAGGATGTATGCATCCATGCATCGTTGTGTTAAGATGGACCACACAAATAGGTTAATAATTCAAGATGATAATAAAAGGCTATTATTATTCTGATACATTGTCAGACAACTTAGAAAGCAGGTTAATAACACTCTCTCTCCCACTGACCTCTCTCCACACATCTATTAATGCTTGTCCATTAGGTCCTCATCTTGTTCCTCCTCCCTTTGTCATCGTCAATGATTAGTGAATTGTTCTGATGTAACCTGCGGGACCTTTTCCCTCAGTCCCAAACAAACCACCACGGTCCCTCCATTTCTGTGTAGTTTTGCGTGAGCAGTGCTGAGTCAGTGGCCTGTCCGCCTCGACGTTATTTTGCTGCCACTTTCATTCAGACTGTTGTCTGCCTAGAGACTGATGTCCTGCTCTATCCTGTCTGGCAGGTGCCATGGCAGTGAATGTATGGCTCACTCAAACACCCACTTTGGGAAGAAGCTTAAAGGAATAGTTACAAAAAAATGTTTTAGCTTGTTGCCTTTCTCTCTGTGATTCAAAAGAAGGTGACAGAAACCTTTCCTTTAACTCTGCGTGCATTTTTGAAGAAGAAAAGGGCAAAGATCGCTCTTCGCTAGTTAGCTTAGCTCAAATACCGGTAGTCCGGTATGTTTTTGACTCTGAAATGATATAAAGTGCAAATAATGTGGGTAATAAACAAGTCACAACAAGCCCACATGACCATTAAGTGGTGCTGTACAATGTATCTTCTGACTATTGGCTACCAGTATTTGAGTTAACCTAACTAGCAATGAACGTCCTTTGCCCATTCCTTCGTCAAAAATTCACGCACAGGAATGGTTTCTTTTGTCATGTCTTTAATCTGAGAGTGAAGCAATAAGCTAGAAATAATGTTGACCTATATTACTTTAATTATTGTAATTCAGTTAAAGGAAAGCTACAAACAGAAATCAATCCAGTTCGTGTACCTGAAGTTAAGGTACAACTAGAACTTGCTGCAAAGTGTTTGTTTTAGTTACCTTGAGTTTCCTTGTAGGACCGCTGTTATATTAGAATATTATGTAACTATGAAGTAAGCGGATTCAAATATGATTCAGGGGTGTTGTTTATGTGTATGAGAGAAAGTGATGAAGGTAACATGATTTGAATAGAGTCCTTGGTGTTCCAGGTCACTCACTCTCTACCCCTCATACACCCAACCCTTTAGTTTGGGAGTGTGTGCTCTTCAAAATATGGAATAATATAATATAACATCAACAAACCTAGAAATCATCTTAGGTTGGAATGTGTTTTTTTGTCCTAAAATGGCTCATACAGTATCATGTCTTTGTTAGTGTGTTGGATGATGCAGGGTGTGCTGCTACTGTTTTTAGTCCTCTGCCCGTGGCAATGTAGGACTCATGAGCGCCTCACTGCCTGTCCCATGGTTGCCGTCTAATAGTCCATGTCTCTAGGACACGGTTGGTGTTGGATGCAACAAGATTGATTCAAAATATACTTAAAGGAATAGTTCAAAATGTTAAATGTTTAGCTTTTAGCCTCACTCTCCGGCTAAAGGAAAGAAGGCTACATTTTTTTTACACTCAATGTAATTAATTTTAAGAATCAAATATTGCAAAGAAACCAGGAAGTGCCTGTGACGGTCAAGTATGTATTTGGCTCTAGAATGACATAAAGTGTAAAAATATAAAGAGTAACATAAAGTGGTAAATAAACAAGCACCCAGGAGCATTTAGTGATCCTGTAAAGTTTATCTTTGACCTGCTCCCCTTCACTACCACTGATTGAGCTAAGCCAACCTGGATGAGCGACCTTTGTCGATTTATATCTCAAAAATGCATGCACAGTTCCAATGAATTTTGTTCATCCAATGTCATTGTGATCCATGACAAATACAATCTAACACAATATATCATATTTTCTAAGATAACATTTTTGGAATAGAATAGGAATCTGGTGGCATTGATGCATTCTAGCTGCCGGTGCAAATAGAATAGGGTGGGCACACGCTGTATGAAGACATTTCACCATGTTACCAAGAGAGCGTGAGCACTGAGAGTCGTCTGGCTCATCAAGAGGGCGTTTATCAGTAAATGATGCTCAACTGCCATTAAATTAAAGCCTGCACCCAGCCAGAGATAACACTACATCTTCAAAATACAGAAATTATATTGTGGCAAAATACAACAAACTGTCAGTCTGGCAAACATTGAGTGTGGCTTCTCACATATGTGCAGGCTTTCTGCTGTCCCATGGACATGCCGTTGGACAAACAGTATAGAACACCTAGGTTGTCGTCATAACTTCAGCAGTCAACTGTCCACTATTCTACTTTTTCAATGTTCAAAGTAGAATTTCTCCAGAAAATTTGTGTTTTAAACAGGTTGTCAACTACAACCTCAATGTCACAATATATTACAATATCGCATCGCAAAGTATCGTGAAATCACATTGTGACCTATGTATGGTGATGCGAACCGTATTGTGAAATATTTGCCAATACCTAGCCCTATGCAAACCTCTGTTATTTCAAAACCTTTCTGACTTGTAGTCGTCACCTTCCATCAATGTTATGCTTTTGGATGTGAAGCCAGATGTATTTGGACAATTTATCTTCATTTTAATAAACTTTGGGTTGAAAAATGTTTTTAGATTGTATTTTATACCTATTTATAACTTAATTTATGACTGCTTGTTCAGTCTCCCACATGGCAGAAATGGACCTACAAGTGGGATATTTGTCTTCTTCTTACTGGGTCTTAAAATTAAAACCATCACTCTGAATGAGCCTGAAGAAGTTGATACTGACTGTATGCTTGCCTACTAGCTCGCTTTATACCTTTCTGTTTTTTAATCACAATACCGCAGTCCTTTTATTCTATATCTACCCTCCCTCCTCCCTTCCATCGAGTGCAGTTTGAAGTCTGTCCCTGTTCTTGTGTCCTCTCAGCGCCTCCTCTTGTCTATCCTGTGAATAGCGCTTGCCGAGGAACAGTTACATGCCGTAGCGGGTGCATTTTTTCTTCTACTGTACTCAAACAGAGCTAATGATAGGGCTGCTGAGAGTGTATCTGGCGTGTGTGCGTCTGTGTACATGCTGGCCTGTGTCCTTCTCTCCCAAGCATTTTGCATTCCGAGTAGTATTCACCACAGCTGAAACGTGTGTCATATCCACTTTTCTCCAAAGTCTATTTATTTACACATTAAACAGGCCCAGGCCTTTCTGCTCAGCCCATTGGCAGATGCTATGTTACTGGATAACAGGACAGATGATATTTATGGGTTACACATTAAAGCAGGAGCCTCAACACAAGGCGTGCAGATGCAGTACAGGAAGGATCCAGCTTGAAGATGAGGGGAATCCTATGCTGAGGCTTTAAAGGCATAGTTCAATATTTTTTAAGTGGGGTTGTGTGGAGTACTAAGGCATAGTTAATATGTTACCTTATGGAGATTGTGATCAGTGCAGTCACTATAAGGAGTTAGGGGAAATTTCGCTGTAGCAGAAGTCAGCCTTGTACTGTTGCAGGGCAAGAAGAAAAGAGGTATTTTCTCCAAAGTCAAGTCATAGTCAATTTCCCTGGGTACATTTGCCAAATCCAATGAAGAGCAGAGCAGTGCCACTAATGTCATCCTTAAATGTACTATATGTGCCAGACCTGCCTTTTTCTAGGCTTTTTGCAATGTGACCTGTAACGCCACATTGCAAAGTATAGATTTTCAACCATTAAAACCCCATATTATGTCCATTCGTATGAGGTTTTGTTGTTTGAAATTGAGCAAAAGAGAGAGAGCGATAGAGACATGCATCATTGTCTAATAGTATCAGTAGCAGTATGTCTGGAGGAGGATGCTATCCTTTTCAGTGTTTTCACAGCAGGAAGTCAAGCGTGAAGTTGCATCTCTGGAGGAAGTGAAGTGGAAAAGACTGACATGTTTGTGTGCATTTGTGTGTAGCTCTCTGCGTTAGCGCTGTCGGACGATTTCAGTAATTCATGTTTACGGTTCATTCTATGGTCCACGCGCCTGGGGTTGTTAGCTCTGCTGAATGAAGCTGAGTCACTGTCTGCCCACTGCTAGCTAATCACACCTCAGGAATATGATACCACTGTTGCTACTGGCGTTACTTCAGAGTTAGCCATCCATCCCATTTCCACAGGGATGATGATGTCACTAGACAGAGACCTACTGTATGTTGGCTTGTGTCCAAGCAGGCTAAGGCTAATGGCTCCAATGAATCATCATGCTGCTGCTGGATGACCAACATTGGATGACTGACCTGAGGGTTGCAGCAAAAAATGTGCATGCTTACCTTTTTTTATACGACCAAATAAATGTCAATTAGGATGATTTTTTCAGCTTGTTGATGAACATAAATATTTTTAAAAGATTAATTATATGCTCTGTAAATTGAATGTCCTGTGCAAAATCAGTACAGAAACATTTGAAATGTACTAATTATTCATTTATGTGGGTTCTCAGAACCACTAGCGACTGTATTTGGCAGAACTAGCTTGCAGTAACTCCAGAAACACCTGTACACCCTATCGAAACATTTCATTTTAAACTGTGATTGCAAAAAGCATCGACAGTCACTGTTATATCATTGCCATGCAAGGTAGGACCAACTGCACCCTTAGTTCAGACTGTAGGCCTAATATCATCTCTCCTAATCTTCAAGCTAAGGCACATGTATTTGCTTGTGCAGTGGTTTAATGAAGCTACTTGGTTCTATTTTTACAATGCGACTGCATAGAGAAAACAGCCATTTGACTTACAACTGGAGCTTGAGTGCACTTTCAGACCTGGTCCATGAAGCCCTATAGCTTTATGGACACCCCTATGACATCACAATCCAGTCAGTAGGGAGGTCGGCGGGGAGGGAGGGCTAGGTGTGCTGCTTGATCATAGGGCACTCTGCTGCAATAAACTACAGCCTCTTCCTCTTGTGCTTTTAGAGTTTTTCTGACACTGAGTAGTTCCCCATGATGTTACACTTTCTTAAAAAATATCTAAAGGGTTGTGGCTGTCTTTTTGCAAGCTGAATTGGAGAACAGTCTTTGTTGTTCTGGGGGATGATATGGTTGTGTGTGTGTGTGTGTGTGTGTGTGTGTGTGTGTGTGTGTGTGTGTGTGTGTGTGTGTGTGTGTGTGTGTGTGTGTGTGTGTGTGTGTGTGTGTGTGTGTGTGTGGATCCAACCCCCCTTTGGAAAGGGACAGCTGTTTTCTTGATTTCGAGGAACTTTCTGCAAAAAACGCTGTCATGTTTCTGTATAGTGTGTCTGCCTTTCCCCCTTTGTGTCTGTGTGTGATGTTTCCACTGGTAATGAGATGACAGGCCTGGTAGTGAGCCAAGAGATGACAGAGAAATCCTTGATTTAATTTAAAGGCTCCTCCACATCAGAGACAGGCCGGTGTGGTCTGCCGGTTCTTTCCAGCTGTTTTCAGACCAACAGGCACATGTGTTTCAGTGAGCTCCTATTAATGTTAGTACGACTAGAGGTTTGTCCAGCAATACTTTTCTTGAATGAGCATTCCCTCTGCACGTTCCCTCAATCTCAAGGGTCTGATATGTTAACCACACAGCCATTTATGTAAAAACTTTGTGAAAATATTGGAAAATGGGCTTCTTTTATCTCCTGCCTAAGTTATTGCTTGAAATCACGTCAAGTCAATTATGTAAACGAAGTGCACAGTGCATAAAGCCAACAGCCACATGTGTAGTCAGAGGCAAGATAGGACCTGTCTCTTTATGTGAGTTTGTCTAGACGCACATCAAGACTGAAGCATTTGTCTTTTTGTATATGGGTGAGCCTGTGATGCACTTTTTCATGATTGTTCAGCATTACGGTACTATGGAACTAGAGACTCCCATAGTATGGGGAAAAAAACAACCCTCTCTTTTTCCCCACCTCCACCTTTCTGAAAACATGTGTTAAAAAACCTAAATCAGATTTCTTTTCCCTTATCACGTCATAGGGGATTAAGCCACGCCCCCTATTTCCTACCTTACTGAGCACTACCGCCACCTGTGATAAGCACACCCCCAGACACCCCTGAATCTAAACGGTAGTTAGATTCATGGCCAATCAGAGCAGACTGGGCTTTTTGGGAGGTGGGGCTTAAAGAGACTGGCGCTAGAAGGGAGGGTTTCAGACAGAGGCTGAAAAGAGGAGATGGCACTATGATTGTTTTTAGTCACTACACCATGAAAACAGTTTCTGGATGAAACACAAATTACAATTTGAACCTGAAAATCAGAATTATAAGTGACCTTTAAACCATTCTAAGACTCAGTTGTCACTAAAACAAGTGGTAGTTGCTGGTTTTTTTTCATATCAACATGCTTAAGGTTCCCAAAAATTGCACCATGATCTGGACAGGAGCCCAGGTGATGCTATAAGTGTTGTTATGGTGTTGGCAGGGCTACTCTCACTATACGTTCACTGAGCAGCTCACTCACCCCATGACAAGGAAGGATGCTGTGGGAGGGGCCTGAGCGTTTATATGAATGTTTGGTCAGAGGCTCTGCAGTCATGGTGCAGCAGTAAACATGTATTTCATGATCTTCTTGAGTTCGGTTCTAAAGTGTTTACTTTGATGGTGTGGAGGTTACCTACTATTACTGATCATCAATAATCATAAATAAATGGTGGTGTTCCAGAAATGTTATAGTCAATGTAAGAGCATATTGTTTCATCATTGGTAATTCAATATGCTGAAGGTGTTGGAGAAGCTCATTGTTGCTCCTGAGGTTATTTTCGTGCCTATTGGACTTTTTGTCCATCTGACTTTCCACTCTCTGGCATCCAAAGATATATCACAATTTTGCCTATAAGCATGATGGATGATCAATTAAATAGCCTGCACCAGTTTTTCTACTTTATGTCTTATCGGCGCTTATTCAACTAGCTTTCTAAATGGCATATAAAAATGATTTTTCCTGGTTTGTAGAAAACAAAGAAAAAGGCAGAAGTATGTCATATTCAGTCTTTTTAAAATGTTAGGTTACGAAAAAGTTTAAACACTGTGTTTTGGTAGTACGTATCAGTATAAGAAAACAAAGGGGTCATACAGAGAGAGACTGCTAACAGTTTCAGAACCTCATTTAAAGGTATTTATAGAAGTTATCTGCGGTTTAAGATTTGTTCTCCCATTTGTGAATTGTTGTTCAGTGATGAGGGTTAGTAATGAGAGCTGAGCCTGTTGGGTAGGAGGATTTGTGAAGGGATGATGTCTGTGAGATTTTGGTTGAGAGCCTTTTAGGATTCCTGTGTGTGTGTGTGTGTGTGTGTGTGTGTGTGTGTGTGTGTGTGTGTGTGTGTGTGTGTGTGTGTGTGTGTGTGTGTGTGTGTGTGTGTGTGTGTGTGTGTGTGTGTGTGTGTGTGTGTGTGTGTGTGTGTGTGTGTGTGTGTGTGTGTGTGTGTGTGTGTGTGTGTGTGTGTGTGTGTGTGCGTGTAATTTGGAGTGTCTGGATGTGGATGACAGCAAAAGGGATCTGTCTGTTAAGAGGAGGAGCCTGTCTGTATTGCCCTGGGCTCCATACCCTGCATCGACCTTTACCCAACTGGGGCGGAAACCCAGATTTTGAGAGGACCATTTGATAGTGTGAAAGTGTAGTTTCTGTGGGAGGGTTAAACCATTGTTAAACTGGTCTGATCCCTCTCAGCGTTCTTGTGGAGCTTTATAAGGGCCCTGCAATCAGTCTAATTACTGTAATTCCCCCTCAGTTGGAGAACAAAGGGACTGATCTGAGGATTAGGCCTCTAGACATCAGACCCTGTGCCTGCCCACCGTGCTCACTACCTGTTCTTCCAGTTGGAGAAAGATTAGTAAAAGCAAAAAAAATGTCCAACATATTAGGAAAGAACATTGTCTATCCTTTCCTTCACCTCCATCTTTCTGAAAACATGTTCAAAAACCCCAGTCTGGTTTCTCACAATTTATGATGTCATAATCCAGAAGCCACGCCCACCATTACCAACCTAATTCAGCACTACCTCTACCTGTGTTAAACCAATCCCCCCAGATACAACTGAGTCTAACTGGCAGTTTGATTTAAACCTGAAGTTAGATTTAAAACTGTAATTAGATTCAGGGCCTATCTTTTTTGAAGGTGGGGCTTAAAGAGGCAGGCTCTAAAATGGAGCGTTTCGGACATAGGCTTAAAAGAGGAGATTCAGCAATGGCACTGTGAGAAATACAAAGGTTTTGTTGGACACTATATCCTGCTTGTAGAAACCCAAATTTTTATTTTGAACCTGAAAATTACCATATTATGTGACCTTTTAAAGTGTATGAAAGTGATGGACACATATTCAACCTTAGCATGCGGTAATTGTTTTGTGCCAGAAGGACCTTGTTCTTATTCCTATAATTCCACTAGATGGCAGTATATAATTTATGTTTCATATTAACATGCTCAAAGTTTTCCAAAAATTGCACCATGATCTGGGCAGGAGCCAAGGTGATGCTATAAGTGTTGTTATGGTGTTGGCTGGGCTACTCTCACTATACGTTCACTGAGCAGCTCACTCACCCCATGACAAGGAAGGATGCTGTGGGAGGGGCCTGGGTGTTTATATCAATGTTTGGTCAGGGGCTCTGCAGTCATGGTGCAGCAGTAAACATGTATTTCATGATCTGCTTATGTTATGTTCTATTGTGTTGTACTTTGATGGTGTGAACTGGTTGCTGCAGGCGATCCATAAGCAAGAAGTGAAACATAAGTTTACCAATTGAAAAAAATAAGAAAAAAAGTTATCTTTACCCACAATCCCTTGCAACATACCATGTTGAATACAGCCCTCTCAACCTTGGCTCGTCCTTTGTTGTAGCAATGATTATCCCATTCATTTGTGATTTAAAGCTGGGGTGGAGAAAATAGCAGTTGGGATAGAGATTTGAATCCAAATACCTCAACCGCTCCACTTGTTCTCTTTGGTCCCTCCCCTATGGTCCCTCCTTGACACGCTCTACACCAACAACGTCGGTGCCAAAGTGAATGGACAGTCCCAACAGCCAATAAGAACAGAGAATCTGATTTTTTTTTTCTTTTTTTTAATCGTAGCCTCGCTCTGATTGGTCAAAGTGTACCGCTCATGTTAATTTTGACTAATCAGAAATCACATACCCCAGCTTTAAGAAGCTCTTTATGGGTTTATTTTGATGAAATGTTTATTTTAAAATGTAGTTGTACTGATTTAAAATGTCTTCATGTCTCTTACAGGTGGCGCTGCTAGGTTTGGACCTCTTATCTGCCTTAGTGACAAGGTTACAGGAGCGGTTTAGGCCCCATGTGTGGGAACAGGTACGTCTCAGATTCTTAATGTGTGTGTGGTGTTTGTATTGTGATATCTTACGTCAATGGACCTTATCATACTTTTCTTATTGTAGCTAAAGGCCTCACTCTTTGCTTTAGCAATTTCTCTTTACCCTTTCTATATTTCATGGCCTCAACAATGCAGCTATTGAAACATAGAAATAAAATATATTTGATTTATGATGATGGACATATTCAATACTAAGAATTACATGTCGAGAAAATGTGTCTAGTATACTACCTGCATGCTCTACACATGTAAACAAATCCCCCTCCTCTGAAAGTTGAATAGTGCACCTTTGAGTTTGATTATTAGATATTTATGTAACCTATTAAATAAGTGTGTACAGATGTGTGAGCGGGTTAGTTACACAAAGACTCTAAAACAATACTCAACTATTGTTAAATACCCAACACTGATTCACATCTTTAGAGATTTCGGACCCTCCTCTTAGGGTCTGGTGTGGCTGATATGCTTTATTTTTTTGGATACATACTTTAATGTTTCTTTGTGATCCCTGTCCACCAGTTCTGCCCAGCCTGATCGATCGATTGGGAGATTCTAAAGACCAAGTGAGAGACCAAGACCAAACACTGCTGCTAAAAATCATGGAACAATCTGTCAGCCCACAGGTACACACGCACACACGTACACACACACACACAGACCAACACACACAGACACACACATGCACACACACTCACGCACACACACACACACACACACGCACACACGCACACACACACACAGACCAACACACACACAGACCAACACGCACACACGCGTCACATACACACTCACTCACACACACATGCATGCACGCACACGTACACACACACACACACACACACACACACACACACACACACACACACACACACACACGCACTTTTCTGAAAGATTCTTACCCATTAGTCTCGGATTTCAGCACACAACCGGAATCCATTCTAATAAAGATTAACATGGATTTGTTTCCAGTATTATTTTTCTTTGCTGTGTTGCTGTTCTCCTGAATAACCACAAGTGCTTTAGTTTAATTGGAGCTTGTTGAATGTGATTAAACTCACTACTTAGCGGTTGCATTTTAATCTGATTAATAAAACCCAGCACTATTAGCTGATATCCTACTTTGACGTATCAATGGGAACACAACAATGGCCATACAAAACCTTGAATCAATAATAACAGCAAATTAAATGCTTTACTTATTGGTAATTAAGGCAAGACACAGCAGGCAAAAACATTTTCAAGCACTGGTCAATTTTGAGATTTTTGTCTTCTTTCGTAGTAAAAAGAACATTTGCCTCGACCATGTCTGTTTCTGTCTGTATATTTTTGTTATACAACAATATTTAACGACCATTAGCTCAACATTCGTTTTTTTAATACTCTGAACCAAAATTCTCAACCTCTTAAGCACTTGCGTCAACCAAACTTTCCATAATCATTCTTAGCACTATTCTGAAGGTTATTCCATAAGGATCTTTTCACATGTCATTAATTGTCTGATTTATGATATATTCCTTCCTTTAAAAATGCATTTTTAACTGTAAATAGTCTTTTTTGATTCTGAAATCAAAAAATATGTTCTCTAAAGTATGTTCTTTATGTTTAACCATTTATTTGCTGCGTGTGTTTTCAGTATCTGTGGGACAGAATGCTGGGAGGCTTCAAACACAAGAACAATAGGACCAGAGAAGGAGTGTGCCTTTGTCTCATCGCCACACTGAGCACGTGAGTCAAATGCCTTCCGACCATTTCTATAGAATTACAATCATTTCTTTCATCATCAATAAAGACAGTTTGAAATCTTCATTTACATACTCCTTGATACCATTTAATCGTTCCTGTTGTTTGTCTCTACAGTAGTTTGCCATGTGATTGATCATTCAGATCTTGTAAAATTTACCAAGGACATAAAGCGCCTTGTTGTGAAGTAAAACACAAACTAACTCATTTACTTAACCAATGGAGCAGTTATTTTACGGTTATTTGATACATCACTGTCATCAAAAGACATCTCAGTTTAAAACCACACTTTTTCTCATAATTACATTTCAGGAAACTAGTATTTTGCGGCATTATTTCATTTCACCACCAAGTCCATTGGCCGTGTTTGTGTTTGTTTGTGTGTGTGTGTGTGTGTGTGTGTGTGTGTGTGTGTGTGTGTGTGTGTGTGTGTGTGTGTGTGTGTGTGTGTGTGTGTTTGTGTGTGTTAATATCCTCCAGTCGACCTGTTCATTGTTCTAATCTATTTTTCATTCTTGTCTTGCAGACACGGAGCTCAAGGCCTGACCCTCAGTAAAATAGTGCCCCACATATGTAACCTCTTAGGGGATCCCACCAGTCAGGTAAGCCCAGTCGTGCTTTTGAAATGGAATGACTCTCCTTTGAGGGAATTATATCACTTGGAATAATGAAAAATTAATAATTCAAACGTCTTATATTTCAAGAAATTTGTCAGGTAACAATCCCAAACAACCTGCTGGTTACAGCCTTTCAAATAGGAGGATTTGCTTCCTTTCATATTGCTGTAAACTGAATATCAAGGTGGTATTTTTTGTCAAATTAAATTCTTAGATATCCTTAAGGTTTGTGCTTGTTTGTGTGCTGTGGATGCAGCATTTTGACATCTCAAGTAGATAATTAATCAAACATTTAAATACTATGAATTGATCATGAAAGTAGTGATATAATCTTTATTCAGTAAAAAAATACTCAGTATTCTTTTAGTATAATGTTATATCACTGATGTATCTCATGGATTTCATGTTCAGGCTGCAGTCTACAACACTCCTAGTTCCTCCCCTTGTGGTACAACTGAGTAGTGCAGCTTTAGAATACCGCTTTAGAATACAGCTTTAGAATAAAAATCTACCTGGGTACATTGCATCAGTCATAACTCAGCCCAGACCCAGTGAATATAGTGCACATGCTTTGTAAAGGTGGCCATTGAAGTTGTCAGTGATTGACAGGTGCTGTTGTGCTCCTCAGGTGCGTGATGGTGCTATGAGCTGCCTGGTGGAGATCTACAGACATGTGGGCGAGAGAGTGAGGATGGACCTCAGCAAAAAGGGCCTTCCACAGTCCAGGTAAGACCTACCTGTCGCTGCCTGCCTCCTTCCATCCTTTATTTTGATGCAGCATTTCTCACTCACTCATACCATCATGCTCATTGTGTACAAAGAACTGGTGCTGTCATGTCTAGACATAAACAATGTGGTTCTCCCCCTGGTGGCAGAGTTTATTATTGCAGCTTTAGTTGAGATTTACAGTTTGTTGCCAGTTTATTGAACATTGTACTATCAATTCTTCTCTGAAACACCTTTAACAACAAACAAACATTAGATTCTTCATGAAAGAAGGTTGTATTGTTGTATTGTTGCATCGACTGCCTTAATTTGACCTACTAAACTGGCAACCAATTGATATATCATCACGATGGCTTTCAAGCTAAATAGAGTTGGACTAAATAGCACTAGATGGAGTTATGCTGTGTATCATCGTCTGTGAGCAGCAGGTTTAATTTCATACTGACCTCAAGGTGACATAATGCCTTTTTTAATTTCTCCTGTTTGATACATTTGATATGAGCTCATCACAGAACAGAAAAGTCCCTTTGAACATGGTGCCAGTTACACAGCTCAGGTTTAGGCCAGCTGTATTGTCTGTTTTATGTTGCATGCCCGCAAAACATGTACAAACCCTATCTGTTACATATTGGTCACCTTTGACCATTTTTGCTACCGGTCTCTTCATGGGCAAATTGTGGGGGACACCTGAAGTGTGGGGGGAAGAGCTTCATACACTTCATCTCCTGCATTCTTTTGACTTTTTATGCACCAATATGTGCCTTTTCTGTATCAAGTTATGTTAGCTAGTGTTAGTGCAGGCAAATGTTAACTTTACACAATTTTATTCAGAAACCTGAAGGTAAGGTACTTCTTCTGAATATTGACGGGGACATATCCCCTCGATTTCCCCTGCAATCTACGCCTATTGGTCTCTTTATGCCACCACCATCTCTCTCTCTGTCTCTATACATCTCTCTCTCTCTCTGGCCCTAGTGCCAGTTTGTCTTCTGTGTGGCACTCTTGTACTGTCTATTTTGGTCTGGGCCATCCGTGCTGCACAGAGCTCAGGGAGAGATTCTCACCTAGGAAGTGCTGGATGGTGCTGTCAGCAGCTCCACGGTTCTTTTTTTACTCTCCATCATTGCCTCTGCTTCCATTTTATCAGTCTTAGTTTCTCTCCCTTTCCCTTTTTTTCTCTTTCTCTTTTTCCTCATCATCTCGACATATTTATCTTCACCTGTTTACGGAGTCGTCATTGATCTATCTGTCTGTCCACTTTCACAGGTTGAATGTAATCTTCGGCAAATTTGATGAAGTCCAAAGAACTGGGAACATGATGCCATCCGCTGGCTCTGGTGAGTAATTATAGCTTCTGTTTAAAAACAAAAAGACTTGCCCAGTTTTTGTATGTTGTGCCCAAATGGCCCTGTGACCTTTTCCTATGCATCCAGCAATATAAATATATCAACAGTTTAAAATAAATAGTCTTTAGGCTGCCAAAATGTGGAATGTTTGCGTGTGAGTGTAAACTGGGAGAATGATGTCGTCATTGGTTTTTCTTGTTTTCCTTCTCCGCCATGGACAAGGCTGGGGCAGATGAATATCAGGGCTATTGTATTTTGTGGTGAGAACAGTTTGTGAATCTTGTTGTTTATGTAGTGCTGGGACCAATACAAGTTATATATGTTAAAGTACAGCTTTTACGTGATAGGTGAAGTAGTGGGCTTCTATATTATGCTATTATTATGCTTTCACTTTGTCATTGTAAATTTTTTTCAGACGGCTATTTTATGCCATGTAGCGCGAGGCGTCTTTCTGTCACACCGTGTTGCGTCGTTTTCTTTTAGATTCTATTCTCCATTTTGCATACGAGTGTGTTGTTGTGTGTGGGTGGGGAAGAAGAAGGGGGGGACAGACGGACAGCCTGTGGTTAGCCGGGATGAGTTTTCTCCACAGGGGGCTTGCATCCACTGGAGCTTTCAGATGTCCCTCCGTGGGATGCCAAAGACCAAAACAGACTTCCTAAGGCCCTTCTCTTAACTCTTTAAATATATCTAAGTAGACAGGGACCAAACTGAAAAAAAGAATCAGTAAAAAGGCAGATGTATATTCCTGCATTTTTCCACCTGTGAGTGTGTTTTGTCCTCGTCGTGACCTCTGTTTGGTTGGAGTTGCTTTGACACCCTCACTGCTGCTGACTGTGTCCCATTACAGCTGACTGCATCCACATTGGGTTTACAAGGACAACAGCTGAGCCAAGGAGAATACACTCAGACAGGGCTCAGCATTTCAAAACAGTCTGCGACATCTCTCCTTCCAGCTCCCACTCCCAAACATTTCACATGTGGAGTTCAACTGTCACCACATCTTAATAAATCAGACCAGGCAGGAGCACTTGCTTGACCCTCTGTGTGAGCTGACACCTTGGCTTTTAAATTAATATACAATTGTTTTTGTCTTTCTGTGGGGACTCCATACTGCCCAGTTGAGGTTTATTTAAAAATGAATCTGAATTAAACTGATTTAAACTGACTTTAGTTGTTGTGCATCATGTCCCACTGCTTTTCCCTGCAATTTTTTATCTGTAGCTCTTTTTGGTAACGGATTATGATTAAACAATATACTGTACAGTCGACTGCTTCTATTTGTACCGGCAATAAAGGGACACTGCACAGATTTCACACATGAAGGTGACTTTATTTGTCACATAGAGTATCACTCAGTCTGTGCAACAGTTGTGTAACGTCCTCTGTGGCTCTGCAGGCGCTTTTTAAGGAAAAGCATTTTGGAGCCTGACCCACACTTAAGGCTAAAGTCAGAATATATAAGCTTCTGCTTGATACCACTTTTTTGTTTTGTTTATGGCAGGCAGTTCCCCCCAACTCCATGGAAGTTTGCAAGTTAATAACTTCAGTATCTCTATAAAGAGTCAGTTATTCATTATTGTATCCCTCAATGAAGGAGATAGCTTTCTTTTTCAAAGTCCAACACCAAGTCCATTTCTTGATAATGTCAAAATATTGACTACTTCGATATTGTTTAACTGTGTAGCAGTTTTAACTGTTTTAAATGGTAATACCTTTAAATATCAGTATTGAAGAATGAAAACATGGACTTGTTTGCAGTTGTTGAACATTGATTTGGAAAGCTAAGAGGAATATGCAAACATGACTCACTCTCACAGCTATGAGAGAGTCCAGCATCATATGCATCATGATGAGCAGCTTGGCTCCTCACTGGCTCTTTCACAGCTGTACTGGAATTGACTTTGTGGCTGCAGATGACGACTCCTTTTTAATTGAAATCCTAATGCCTCAGCTCAGAGTGTCTTTCATATTGTTTTAGAGAGATAAAATGTAGGGTCTTTTTAGGGTTTTTTCTAGTCTCATCTTGATGCTTGTGATATGTGCACGGATCTCCTTATGAGATGGAGGCCTGCGGGGGGGGGGGGGGGGGGGGGGCTTAGCTGTAGAAAGCAGAGATTGTGGAGGGATAGATAGAAGAGAGGGAGGGAGGGAGGGAGGGATAGAGAGCAAAACAAAGCAGCCATTTCTGCACCACTGAGAGGTAAACAGAGAGAGAGAGAGAGAAGGAGAGAAAGAGAGATAGAGAGAAAGCTGAGCTATCTGCTGTGTGGCAGCATTCCTCCGTGGCTTCAGTGCTGAGGGCGGCTTTGCACCATGACAGCTGGAGAAGGTAAGACTGGGTTTTCCCTTCCGCTAAGGTCAGATCACACTCATGTATAATACAGATGGCATCTCTCTTAAGGGGCCGTGCTTGTCGGTGCACTGCAGGGCTGGTGGGGGACAGGAAAATAACACTTTGAACTCTCTTATGTAATCTATTTGTCACCCTGTTTTTTGATCTGCTGCAAACTAGCTTCTCATTGATACGTGCACTCAGTGAATGGGCGTGTGTTTTTTTTCTTCTCTCTAACAGTCTTACTCTGACTCTCCTCTTAAAGTGATAGCATCCCCAGCACTTGTTTCATCTCAGCCAAGTCAAGATCACAGTAACGAGAGAGTTATTGGCATCATAGAAACTGTAACAAATGGCTGTCTATAATTTGCATAATTTGCGTTGCGATCCATTCAACCCAAATGCTGAAAACGGCTCTTCTGTCCTTGACAAACGTGTTTTAAATTAAAGGCAATGAATGAGTTTTCTCAACATCTATTAATAAGAAATCTTTCATTATGACATTTTGGTGTTTAGTGCAGAATTTGTTGTAATCAGCAGCATTTTAAGATCATTCTCTCTTTCATTATAAGCCTGTTTATAGAATAATGCTAAACATGAATTTGATTGGCTGATGCATAGCACCAATTGAAGTTTTCCGTGGATTACGTATTCATGCTGGTGTCAGTAGCAAAGAAGGGAATCAAACAACATCAAATAAATGCAAATCTGGGAGAAGATGCAGTTACATAATCTCAGCTGACGGTAAAGAATGCTGCGCCACAGAAATGTTCTTGTCCACTACAGTATTCTGCGTGTGCAAAAAGGACCTGACTAATGAGGTAGTAGCCAGGCATGTCAGGCTCAGTGCTGCTCTCTGCAGCTCCACTAAGGGCTTTGAATAACAAATATTTTCAATTAATTAACCAATTCTCTTTATCTTTATCTCTCCCATCTGTATTTATCTTTACAAAGCAAACAATTCATGCCATTAGTTGATACAAGTCAATAAAAGGCTTATCACAAGTTCCCAGAGCCCATGGTGACTTGATCCGAGAAAATCCATAAAATAAGAACATTTATAAATGACGCAATCCGGACCCACGGATTATTATTCATTTTGATGAATAAGTTCCTAAAAATTTTACTAAAACAATTGACACAAATAGTTGAAACTAGCCATTAGTTAATGAATGAACTTATTGTTGCAGTAGTTCCACTAAAATAGCACCTGATCATGATACTGTATTACATTGTTGAAATTAATCCTCCACCATCAGACATTCACAGCTGTGTGGACAGTCTTCATGTAACAATCTGACATGTTTGTCATTGAACTGGGAGCAGTAAGTGGGCTCTGTTTAGATATGTAGCTATTGACAGCTTGACCACCAAAACTACTGTACAGAGAGAGCCCAACCACAGTACAGTCAATGTTGTCTGCTGTTCTATGGGTCTGTCAAGGTTCTGTATGGCACTATTAATAGCACATAATGCAAACTGATGCATCAAACAGAGGCAGTATTTACAACCACAGAGAACACTGTCGGCCAGCGGAGAAATCTGAATATGGGTGCATTGGCATAGCTACGGCACATCAGACAGTGGGTTCTACTTTTTTTTTCAACACAATCACAGAAGGCCTTTGTATTTGGCTAAATCCCTGCGGGTGTGTGTGTGTGTGTGTGTGTGTGTGTGTGTGTGTGTGTGTGTGTGTGTGTGTGTGTGTGTGTGTGTGTGTGTGTGTGTGTGTGTGTGTGTGTGTGTGTGTGTGTGTGTGTGTGTGTGTGTGTGTGTGTGTGTGTGTGTGTGTGTGTGTGTGTGTGTGTGTGTGTGTGTGTGTGTGTGTGTGTGTGTGTGTGTGTGTGTCCTCAGTTCTAGTGCTTTGTTGTTTTATTAACATTGCAGACACTGCCACTCTGTCTTTTCCTCAGTGTTGTGCTGTGATGATCACCTTCAGTCCCATGGCTTCATTGCTAGCGTTGACACAGATAACTAAAGGTGGAGTCAGTGATTCTGGACAATGTTTGTTGTAAAGAAAAATCACTCTTTTGTCAAAATCAGTTAACATCTTTTTCTGATCCACTACCTGTCCGTACCGTGTGTGTGGGCTGAAAATAAATCTGATGTTGGTACACAGCTTAGGCTCTGTCAACTGGAATGTAAAAAGATATGTAAACAAAGGGGCCCACTGTAGCTAGCCACCTGCCCGTTTACAGAGCCTAGGCTATGTACTGGATATATTTTCAGCACACACACAGGAGGTACAGGTAGAGATCTTCACTGAATTAAAAAAAAAGCGATTTTGACAATAAGCTTTCTCCAGAATCACTGACTCCACCTTTAGTTAAAACTCATTTAATTAATACATTTTGATTTTAATTCTCCTGCACTGACTGTAATAAATAATAAAAAGAAAGCAAGTTGATCATCATCATACACACACATACACACATAGACAGAGAGTGAATGCACTGCACTGCAAAGAGCTTAGCATGTTTTCTTCTGCGTGTATTCATCGTGTGGGTGTGTGCTTGTGCTTCTGCCTGAGTATTGGCTGCTGCATAGTGCGAAGGAGGCTCTGGCTTTAAGCACTGAAGAAAGACCTTTTTCTATATTTAGTACCATTCAACTGTGTGTATGATTTGTGATTTCATTTTAATGCTGATTTTATTTTTAAGGAAGTGAATTCTTGGGGAGTCGATGGTTCTGCCACTGTTCCCCTATTATGTGTTGTTATTTACACATTTAACATGTATATACTTTGTATGTTATAAAGTAGGTTTTAGGGTTAATGTTTTGTAGAAGTGACCCTTTTGAGCACACATTTTGAGCTTTAAAAACATGGTGGCTCACTGAATGTCTTTTTAATTTTTGGACAACAATGGAGCTCTATGATGCAAAAGAATATCATGTTTTGGAAACACACTCTTCACACATTACATAGAGAGATGGAGAGGGACAAGACAAGAGTATTAAACTGTGGCCGGCCCACTGAATGATAGTATTGTCTTCCCTTATGCTCCCTGCCAAGTGAAATGAGCAAGCAGCCCCTCTGTCCAAGTGACTGTGTGAGGACTAAAGGGAGTCTGTGAGGGGCTCAGTAAGAGACCGCTGTAGGAGTGACCTCTCTGCCCCAAACACAGCCCCAGTGACTGAGCCTTGGGGGTTAAACATTTTGTATGTGTACACGATCTCTGCCTTGCCTTTTGTAGCTCAGTGTCTTTCAAGCTGTCACTGTTTTTATGCAAAACTTTCAAACTGCCATAAGAACATGATTGAGGCTGTAGTCCTAGACATCAAAAAGAAAAATGTAAAAAAAAGAGCTGATGTGCTGATTTACGTTGTACAAGACTAGATTTGGTTATTACCCAAGTATAAAAACAATGTGCTGTGCTGACTGGACTGTAGTTGTGGATGGATATATTTTAAAAGCTATATAGTGCTTAACTTCTGTCGCCCCCATGTTTTTTTTCTCAGCAGTAGAATCAACAACTGCAACATATCTAAGGGGCGCTTCTTGTGATTTTTGTGTCAGAGGTGACGACCCCAGCTTGAAACCATAGCCATACTGAGAAATACAGAGAGTTTTGTGGAGCTGAGAGGCTTAATCAACTTTGTGTCAACTCGTTTGGCGATGGCATGAATGTAACCAACATTAATTTATTTAAAAAAAAAGTACTACACTATAGCTTTAAGACATTTGGGTGATAACAATGAGATATAACCATCTGTAGTAAACTTCCCATACCCCAAGGGAATCATTTGGTTGGTTATCCAGCTTGTGTATTTTGTTGGCCCGTCTCTCTGTCAATCTGGACTTTACAGTTTTTCTGTATCTCATTCTCAACATTTGACTGTTTGTCATCTGACTCACTGCTAATGGCTTTCCTCTTCTCCTGTGGCTGTGCTCAGCTCTCAGCAGCTGTAGGGCTGGTGTGTAGGCAGAGAGGCATGACAGACTGATGGCTAATAGACTAGTGTGCCCTGGGTTTCTGTGCCTGTTGACTCTGTATTGCTCCCACGTCCATCAAATATGAGTAAAGCCCAATAACAACTCAGAAAGAGGATATGTAGCATTTGACTCACGATGCAGCCGGCTGGAGGTTGATGGACTCTTAATGGAGTAGTAATGTCAAATGTTGCTTTCAGATGACTACATTGATGACTACACAGGCTTTTCAAACTATGAGAACTGGTTACTTATAGAAAATGCTTGTTGTTGAGACAGATATAGCTTTTACAAAAAGACAATGTTATGCAGATCCATGTCGTTGCTGTAAAAAAAAGAGTATTCAAAGAAATTCAGTCATTCATTAAATGCACATGAAAAAAGGCCAAACTTTCAGCTGAAACGTTGTGTGTGTGCCTTTGCACAATTAAAGCATTTTTCGGAGCATTAAGCTGTTGTGCGGACCTTACTAAATGTCTTAGTTCTGTTCCCTCCAAGCTATTATGTCATTTATAAAACACAACACACACATCCAAGATGCACACAATGCTATTTGACTTAAATGGTCACAGTGACAGCATATGCACAAGGCTGACTGCACCTAAAATGCCTGAATGTCTCTACTAAAAAATGCTAATATCCAGACAGAGTAATAATTTGACCTAAAATGAGTCTGGTACAAAGCAGTAGGCTGAATCAACCCTGGTTTCATGTAATGTTAATTCACATGTGGTGTAGGAATAAACTACGTCAGGAAAGAACAAAATCAGTGGTTAGTTGTTGTGGCTGAATAAGAGCCCAGTCAACATGACCAATGGGAAACCAACAAGTCGCTTCTCTGCGTCTGTTCCTCAGTTCTACAGTTGATTATAGAGTCTGAGTGGGACAGCCAGCTCATTGTCCTCACAACAAGCAAGGCTACAATAATGTGTTCCTGTGACAACATCACTCACACACTGAATGGCCCTTTTTTCCCACCACTCGTATACAGTATATCTGGAACATAGCATTTTAAAGATCAGGCTCACGTTGCATGATAAGTCAGTGGGAAGCCCATGTCGGGAATTTCACACAGTTTTCTGTTGCCACAAACAATACAACAGCTGACTTTTCACCAGTGCTGACGCAATTGTGATAACTGATCGAAAACATTCAACAAGTACAAAAAAATGCCAAACATGCTTTGCTTCTAGCTTCTCAAATACGTGGATTTTCTACTTGTTTTTGTTGTCATAATTTTTCATTTAATATCATTGGGTTTTGGACAACACATTCTCTAGGCCAAAATACTAGTTCTGTGTAGTAATGAGGAATAAGACAAATCATTAGTCATAACAGTACTTATCTTAGTACTGCTGCTGAATACAGAACACCATATTCATAATTGCTAATCCCAAAGGTGCTGGAAAATGACATATCTCACTTGAATGGGTGCCATGCAGAGACCTTCAGCATGGCCTTGTAAAATCAGTTCCTGCCTGTCTCTGTTTGAGTCAAGCAGATAGTTGTATGCATTTTAATGAGCGGGGCCTTTGAGGCCTCAGAGCACTGCCTGTAAGAACAGGTCCTTCTTTAACTTCAGAGGATCAGTCAGCATTTTTTAGGAGAACAAATCAAAGCCTTCAGATTTTTTTTCCTTTTTGCCCCTGGTCGTTAAGACTGTAGTGTGGAATGAAGACGAGCAAAAAATATACATGTTTTCCTAACTGGGGTCAGAAAAGTGTCACATTACAACCTCTTTACCTGGCTTGTAAAACCAAAGACCAATAGGCCATCACTTGGCTGATTTCAGCAAAATGTTCTTATAATTGTGCCTAGGTGAAGAGCACACAACCTACTTATAATACAAAAACTATGATGGAGTATTAGTGCCACGTATAGGAAAAATAAATAAATAATATAATAAGAATGAAGTCCTAATTTTACGAGAATACATTTGTAATTTATGAGAAAAATATCAGACTGGCCTAATTAAGGAAAACATTACCTGTAACCTGCAAAACGATGGATAGAGCAGTCATAAATTGGGCTATAACGTAACAAGATGATCCGCTTTCCTCATTTTAATGCAATATGATATGTGACAGACGTAAATCTAGTCAGGCAGGTTGAACAGGTAGAATTGTTTTGAGGTAACAAAACACTGTGGTTGGACTGGGAGAAAATGAAAAGAGACAAAAGTACTCAGAGGCTGGTAAATATTTGATTTGATCAATCCATATTGTAGCCGGCCAGGTCATCTGCTTCTCTGTCCTGTCAGCAGCCTCTCTGGTTAGTCAGCAAATCAAGACATCTATATTTTATGACATAACGCTGATCAGCAGTCATATGTCTTCTTATATAACCCCTACAGACTACTGGCTTAACCCATGGCCTGTGTGACGGACCAGCATCTGCTAAATGACTTGTAATATAATGCACACAACAACGTTCAGTGCACCCTCCCTGAGAACTTTACTTTCCAGAACTTTCTGTTAATCCCCCTTGCCTTTAGGATTTCATTCTCTTTCTACAGTGATGGGGAGAAAATCCTCTATTATATAAATCTGTTCTTCAGAGACAGATTACCGGTGCCTCTGCTGCTCATGCAAATGCAGCTTCAGCAACTTTGACTACTCCAGTGTGTTGCAGTTCGCAGTGTTTCCTGACATCTAGTGCACACATAAGGTAGCACAGTCTTAACCCTATGTCTGGACTTAAATTCTCCTGTGTTGATTATTTTGCCCATACCGACTTACTTTCTTTTATAAATTATGATTTTGTTTATATAGAGGCCATTTTCTCTACTTTTACCAGTGGTTTCTTCCATTGTCTTAAGTGACACATTAGTTGATAATCCATCTTTCACATAGATTCATAACATTAATTTGCATAGTGAAATGCATTTAGAGTATTACCTGTTGTGCTCTGCCCGCTTTCTGTCCTTTACACCCTTTACGGATGCCTGCGTTGCATTAAGGCCACTGTACTGTATGTGGAATGGAAGGGATTATGTCTGCCATGTTGGATTTCTGAAGTGAAGCATTGTAATATTGCAGGAAATCCTTTCAAGATTAGATTGTTCCTCATTACCACAATCTAAATTTAATCCCTCATTAAAGTTAAATCCTATAATGGCACAAGATCCTTCATTTTGTTGCTTTTTCCACAATACATAACACTGAGAGGGTTTGCGGTCATACCAAGGTAGCTATGCCTTTAATTCCCCGAGGGTAGGCTGTTGAATGTTGATCAAGACTCAATAGTTATAGAGGATTATCCGTATTGTCCTACTTTCACTCAGCAATGAGAAAGATGACAACATGAACCAAGAGAGGCCATGATAGATCTTAAACGTGTAATTGTGTAAATCCTCAGCTGCAGTAGACTTTGCCCACACGGTGCTTCCCAGTTAAGTGTGGAACTATATGTGAAACATTGCTTAATGTTTAAGAACTCTGTCAACCTTCACCAAATAAATTAAGATGGGGAATTATTGCTTCCTGTCAGTCTCAAATCAAAACAGTTTTTTAATCTGTAGCCCAATACCACAATTGCCTCTTGGGCTTCACATTATGACCCTCATAGTAAGACTTAGAAGTAAGTCTCATAGAATATTGATGGGATCATGGAATCCTTTTCCTCCTGAGAGGATGATGTAACATACTGTGACCTGTCTGTCATCCTTAATCTTTTCATGTGTGTAGTGCTTCCTGTGTATGTGCTCCTGTTAGACCCCTCCCTGTGTCTGTGTCAGTGAAGCAGACTAAAGTCATTGCCTCTGTACGCAGTTATCGTTTCAAGGAAAACTTAGCAGGGAGGCTTGTGATATGAGCCTTGACCTGAGACAGTAAGCTGCTGACTGGGAATGAGCCCTCCATGTTTCACTGTGATCAGTGGTGGGGGGATCACTGCTACTGTCACCAGTCGCCGTAACAACAGACAGCACTAATGAGAGATGCTGCAGACAATTGTGTCCCTGTGTGTGTGTGTGTGTGTGTGTGTGCGTGTGTGTGTGTGTGTGTGTGTGTGTTTACATCTGTGTGTATATTGCATGCAGCTCTAATTGCTCCCCTGACACACAGATAAATTACCTCGACATTTGTGTCCGCATGTCGGCTGTAATCAATACTGTTCTAAGAGAGGCAGGGTGCTGTGCTTTCTGCTCAAAGCATTGAGCCTTTTTATGTGGAGCAGGCGTGGTGAACTCGTATGTATTTTTAGGAGAGTTTTGATCTGTATCTTTTCCCTTATGTTTTATTTGAACCAATGCAGCACTCTGCTCTCTAAGAGGCCAAAAGGCAGGTGCCAAAGCCCCGTGTGATGTCTTTGTCTGCAGCACGTGCCTGGTGCATAGAGTTTAGTGACATCATTTAATTCCCAGCAAAGCTCCACTTACCATCAACATCAGCCTGACTGAAGGTCTCATCACCTGTGTGTGTGAACAGGAGCTTGAAGCATTGTAGCTTAAGGCAAGGCAAGGCAGACAATTCAGACACACGGCCATTCAAAGTGCACTTAAAGGTGCAGTGCCCAAAGGGAATGGCTATCTTTTAGCACAGACTTGGTTAAAAATGGAATATTCATAAGTTTGTTTTACTTTGTGTATAATTGCTTGAAAATAAAGGTTTTTACCTTAGCATGAGTCTACTATATCATGTTTGCACCACAGTTTTTTATATATAGTGGGCCTCCTTGGGAAATGCACCTGTTGGAAGACAAAGAGGAAGTAGGCTACTATAGAATAAATATCTAAATACATCTTCACCTCATCGCTTGATATTGTGGAAAGACTTGAGGCACTGGTGGACGACGCCCTCTTGAGTAACTAGCTTTTAGTCAGGGGTTGATAGGTTTAGTTATCAAGCCACCGTAGTTTCTGTACATTCTTCCAAACGTAGGGGATTAGCCAAGGACCGGTGCAATCTAGAACGTTTACCACTAGGCGCGGCCAAGAAACACCTTTATTATACATCGTACCTCTTAACTCTAGTTGTATGCCTTTCTTCTTATAGCCATGCTAACACAAAGGCAGGGCTGTGGAAATGGTTGTGGTTCTGCATCTTAATCCTTCAATTAAACACTGGTTTGTGCATGTCTCTAGGGGGTGGTCACAGGGCTTTAAAAAAGGATAAAAAGAGAATACCCTCCCAAAAATTGACACATTTTGTATCTAAAACCATAAAGGGTTTTGTGTTAGAACCACACTGAACATTATGAAATATCAATTATATTAGCAGGATATGGAATAATATTAAAGCCTGTTTTGATCACCTCTCATTCTGACATCCAGTACTGCGATGTGTTTAAAACCCAGCGGTGATATAGTGTTTTGCTGTCGGTGTGTCTACTCAGCAAACATTAAAAGGTGATCTCACAACAATAGACCCCTCCCTCTCCAGTCCATCACTGCTGGCAATGCTATTGTGACACTCACACCCCTACATTAACACACACCCTACTGAGCTCAGGGTGGGAGGCTTAAGGGGTGGTTAGTCTGGCACATTGTCAGAGCCCAGCGTACACACACACACACACACACACACACACACACACACACACACACACACACATCCTGTGGACAGAGATGCGTGGCAGTGCGATAGAGGGTGCAGCAGAGACATGCTGAGGAGGCTGGTGTGCAAGAAAATCTGCGCTCGTAAGATATCCTCCTTTCTCTCCCTCTGTCCCTTCTCTCCAAGCTCTCTCCGTTCTCTCTCCGTTCTCCCTGTATTATATATATTTTTCATCTGTCTGTCATTGGTCTGCTTTCTCTGGCTGTGCGTGTCTTTCATCTCTCCACCTGTTGCCCTTTGTGTCTGTCTTCCACTTTGTTCTGTCTGTCTGTGATAGTTGCACTGTCACTGTGATAACTGTGCCATTTTTGTGTGTATGAGCCTCATATTGTATCTGTGATTTTGTTCACTTATTTATCAAATATTGTGACCCAGCAGTGTTTATGTGCAGCTAAAAGGGATGGGCTCCATTTCTATACAGAATAGCTCATTGTTGGCTCGTCTAACCAGGAGTACATTGTTTCTGATCAATTGATTGAGACATTGTGTTTATATGTATCAGGACTGTGCTAAAAAATCCACATGCCGATCTATCGGGATATTTTTTATTTTTGTGATATCAACTGTGTATCGATATCCAGCTCCAATAAGCGATTTTCAGAAAAAAGAAAACTCCCGTTTGAAGCGGGTTGTGAACTTAAACCTTTGCTCCTGTTGAAGTTGCATTTACATTTTGAATTAAATTGTATGGACAATGTATCTGCTGATTTACCAATATGATGCGATCTGATGTATTAAGACCACCAAGAGCGTACATTGCAACTTGAATTTTTTACAATTTCAGTTAAATATGTGGAATATTGCAATATGCATCGTATTGCGATGTATCGTGATATATCATAACCGTGACCCATGTACTGTATCGTGATGCACATTGTACCATGAAGTCCTTGCCAATACCCAGTCCTAATATGATTTATACCGCTCTACATGCCCTCAGATATAGACAATAACCCAAGCTGCAAACATTGTCCGTGCCTCAGCTTGAGGGCAAACACCCAGCGCTTGTCATATCCACCCCGGGTTAATCCCTGGTGTGAACGGTCACGTTGGACAGGTGACGGTGGGGACTTGTATCCATGCGTGACTGCCAAACTAGATTAAAGTCAGGTGGATGGATAGATGAAGGTTGAACTGATGCAAACAACACAATCTGACAGATTGACTGTGTTGCGTGCAGAGGCAGAGGTCAAAGAACAGAGAGATGACTCAGGGCCGTCTGTAGCACAGTAATGACAGGACAAGGATGATGCATTTCACCATGGACTACAATGCTAAGCAGCAGGACGAACACTGAACTCTGAGGGGAGCAGCGTTTCTCTGAATCATGACTCAATAATGATTTATCGATCCTTTTTGGGAATATCAATAGCACAGTCATCCAGACATCAAGGCAATAACCGATTTACCATTATGTTGAAAAGTGTTTTCCCACTAAAGGGGTGCAAAGTGTATTAGATGAGACTTGGTAGGAATTGAATATAAAATTAACAAGTGTTTTAATGAGTGTATAATCGCTTGAATATAAAAGTTGTGGTTTTATTTATTACCTTAGAAAGAGCCTTTTATTTCTACATAGGAGCAGGGCGCGCCGCCATGTTGCACCACAATGTGTATACAGTAGCACAGAACAGACAAACTTAACGGCCTTACACGTTTTTTAGATAGTGGGCATCCTGGGGAAATGCACTATAGAATAAATAACTAAATACATCTTCACCTCATCACTTGATATTGTGGAAAGACTTAAGGCAGTGGTGGAGGATTCCATTTCTATCTCCTTGTCATGGTAAATTCTCAGAATGGGCGGGATAGACAGGGAGCGTTAAAATTAGAGGTGGGCATAGATTAATTTTTTTAATCTAGATTAATCTAGATTAATTTTGAAATTAATCTAGATTAATCTAGATTAAAATGGCTCATTTGAATTCATTCATAATATGTGTGTGCTCCTAAATAATGACTCAAAGTCTTTGTGCTCCTAAATAATGACTCAAAGTAAGTCTGTGTGCTCCTAAATAATGACTCAAAGTAAGTCTTTGAGAACGTGTTTCTCAAGCCAGGTGGCGCATCAGACCAGGGGCTCATCTCCTGTTTCCAACATGCATCACAAACTGCTTGAGGAAGCTGTTCTACTATGATAATTGGTGATGAAAATAAATAATGTTCAACAAGATGTACTTGTGTTTACAAACTGTTTATTCAGTTAAACATGAACTTTGAACTGTAGGCCATAAGAGGTAACGATGAATTGTTTAGGGCTGCAACTAACGATTATTTCAATAATCGATTAATCGGTCGATTATTTTTTCGATTAATCGATGAATCGGATAAAAAAAATAAACATTTGTAAATGCTGCATCTTTATTCAAAAACTGAACATTACTTCAAATTCACAGTGCACACTGAAGTGTCAAAACACCAGGTTATTGCTCCAACGTCCCGGAACTATTAAAAGTAATATTAAATGATAAAAAATTAATAATAAACTTAACTGGGATAACACAAAAAAAAACATACAATGTATGATATACATTTATACAGTATAAGGGATGTCCATGGTAAACCAGTCAACCGATAATATTTTTAACCGGTAAATACTAACGGTTAAACAATTAAATCATCTTAATTTCTCTCAGATGACAGGAGAGTTAATTTGTATTGATATTGATACCATTTTCAAGACTCCTTAACGATCCAAGTCTTTATTGATATCACAATTGATAATTTTCTATTATTTTGTTGAAATAGAACTTGTATTATTGCTTTAATTGCTGATATGATCATAGCTCAAGATAGGACATTAAACAGGTCATAATTCCATTCCATCTTTACTATCTATTTTATATTGCTGGGAAAACAAGTTTCGCCAAAATCTCAAATTTCTTTTTTTTTGTGTTGCATTTGAACACATCAATCATATTACTGAGCCGGCCTGAACACATCACAGTTGACATGTTTGCTACTTTTTTTAAGCTAACTAGCTTTATATCCTTCCGATTTTAACATGGATTTAAAATCTGGATCACTATTTTTAACTGACGGGACTTTCTACACCGTTCGGTTGTATGATTACTGCCGCTGCATTGAATGACTGTTGATGCGCCGATGCCGATTCTCCGAGCACGTCTGCACACCGTCTGCAGCAGCAGCTGACAGTTTTTTTGGACTAGACGGATACTGAGTTGATGGAGTTTTTTTTAACCCAAAGAAAGCAAAGGTACAACACTTTTATATAGGCCTGCAGTCCAGTGTTAGATATGACCAAAATACAAGCTGTGGCCGCTCACACTATAGCTTTCCCGCACGTGAAGCGAGCCTTCACGTGCGGAAGGGGGTTCACCCCGACGGCGAACAGCATCTCCCCTGAGCCGAACAGGAGGTGGAATTAAGAGATTAACGGCGATATTTTTTTTATCGCCCGATAAGAGTTTGGCGTTAACGCAGCCGTTAACGCCGTTATCGGCCCACCACTAGTTAAAATCCAGAACTTTCACCACTAAATGACTCCAAAATACACCTATGATATATAGCACACAGCTCCTTTAAATCAGCTGTTACATTACATTGTTTTCTGTTCTCCTCTGCCTGTGTTGTTGCAGATAAGAACTTTGAGGATGAAGACTCTGTGGATGGAGGCCGGTCCTCCTCCTCTTCATCGTCCAAAACGCCCCAAAGGAAGACTGTGGTGGCCTCAGCTAGGAGACCCAGCTCAGCCTCGGCAGCCAAGTCCACAGGTGAGGGGAGGGACATTTCTCTATGATAAAATCCTTTTTTGGATTGGTCTTATATGTAATATTCTAGTATTTTGAGATGCTGGATCTTTGATCTTTCATGAGCTTTAAGCCGTAATAAACAAAATTAAAGATTTTGATTTTCGTTTTAGATGCACTTGTACACTGCACAGTATTTTCAACTGTAGTTATGGTGAATGTGCCCATGCTTAAACTGTGACTTTCACCACATTACATCATATGTCTAATATGGGTAATAATGGTCCTGTGTGCTAACGTGGTTCAAAGAAACCCAAGTAAAGAGCTCTGTCTTCCCCGCTACTTTTAGAAACAGTGAAGTGCTGTTGCATCTCAGGAACAATACCTAGAATGTTTTGTTTTTGTTTTTGTTCCGCAGGTAAAGAAGCAGGAGCCGGTGCTGTGGATGAGGAGGATTTCATCAAAGCCTTTGAAGATGTTCCCTCACTCCAGGTATGCTGAGCTAGACATAGTTTGGTTTTCTGAGAGAGACAAATTGAACAAAGGTCATAATGTGGAGTCGAACACACAATGAGTAACTGTACAAACAGCTTTGTTGAGAATGTGTTTTGTAATCTTTAATGTATTCTTTTATGGAATATGGAAACTTCTCCATCACTGTCACGTCTCTTTGAAGCCCCTCCATTGCAGTTATGGGACACTATTTTAGACCAGGTTTCCAGAGGCTTTAACACGAGAATTGGTTGGCCTCTCACTCTATGTCACAAAGCTGTGGCCCTTTTTATTTTTTTTTATTTCTTTGCTTTTTTTGGGTCCCTTTTTACCGCCACAGACACTACTTAACTTACTCTTTTGAATGTCAATTCATCACTTGTGTGGTTTGACCATTACCGACTGGCCTCACTCAAATCTCAACCTTTAAAGTATATGCAGAATTTATAATGAAAATACAACAGGATGTAATTGTAAAACTATTCATAACATTACCTTTGTTTATCCAGATCTACTCCAACAGAGAGCTAGAGGACCATTTTGCAAAGGTCAGAGAAGTGCTGAATGATGACAAACATGACTGGGAGCACCGAGTTGTAGCGGTAAGACACACACGCGCGACACACACGCACACACACACACACACACACACAAACACACGTGGTCTAGGTGCATGACACACTGATATGTTTCTGTGTTCCTCTCCAGCTGAAGAAGGTGCGTTCTATCATGCTAGCCGGGGCCACAGAGTACGAAGGTTTCCCCCAGCAGCTGCGTCTCATGGAGGCTCCGTTAAAGCTCTCCGCTAAAGACCTGCGCTCACAGGTGGTCCGCGAGGCTTGCATCACACTGGGGTAAGATACAAGGCTGAGCTGGATGGACTGTCACGCACATCACTAAATGTTATTGGGATTTAACTAGATTTTAACTCGCCTTTTCTGACAAATGATAAGATTAACGGGAAAATCCTAACATGGCATATTTTCACCACTTACACACACTCAGCCCTATTCAGAACGTGAGGTTGCAATAGGTTAGATTTGTGTGTTTTCCAAGACAAAACTTGAAAATACCTGAAATTGCATTGTGGTTATGGTCAATAATGGTGAAGGATGAACATTTTAGATAGATGGATACATACTTTATTCAGATAGTTTAATAATTGGAGTCTGAACTTTACATAGTTAAACTATCTTGTTTCTACAATTATTATATTTGTATTACATGACTTATAATAATCTGTTTATTTTAGGAGATTTAGCTCTTATTTAGGTGTAAACATATTCCATTAAATGTTTTATTCATACAATATTTCAGGATTTGTATTCTCATTGTGTGAGATTGTTAAAAGTGTGGCTTCAGTATATTTAACATCGCAGTAAAGCAAAGCTGTTGTCACACAAACCTCGCACACAGGTTAATTAACTACTAAAATGATGATCATTTTGTGTTTTAATTGGAGAGTCATTCACCTTTCATGAATGGATCGGCATCAGTGGGTAGGATAGTCTTTATGGCTTTGACTGGCAGCAGTGGCATTAACTCAAATGTCCAATGTATTAGGCTATGCCAGCTGCACAGCCTGCTAAAATAACTTCTTTCCACATGCTTAAGCTAATGAAGATGGGCCCTGCTCGGGTATGAAACGAGCAGCGTACTCTCCACCCAAAAACATCCGTCACCCAGATATTAATACAGCCACTGATGAGCTGGAACAGAGCACAGATGCAATGAAAGATCAGCTGGTTGATGAATGAATGGAAGCTATGAGGGTTTTTAATGCCACCACTCCAATCCACTTCAAACTTTACCCAGCTTAGGTAGAGCACATACTGTATCACATGTATTTTCAGTTTTATTGAAGTTTACAACCAAACAATACTTCTCCTTTACTTGAGTATTTCCATTTTATTCTATTTTGGAAGCCAAAATTCTACTTTTTACTTTAATACATTCATTTGACAACATTAGTTTCTAGTTACTTTGCAGATTCCGATTATTTACTGATATATACAATTAATTGTTAAGTATCGTTATGGATGGCGCATAAAGTAGTAGTTGAAATGAGCACCACCTTAACCAGCTGCAGTAATAGTGATGCGTTAACATGAATGCTTCACTAATAATAATCCACTGATATAATGTACTGTATATACAGTATCTCACAAAAGTGAGTACACCCCTAACATTTCTTCAAATATTTCATTATATCTTTCCATGCGACAACACTGAATAAATGACACTTTGATACAATGTCAAGTAGTCAGTGTACAGCTTGTATAACAGTGTAAATTTACTGTCCCCTCAAAATAACTCGACACACAGCCATTAATGTCTAAACTGCTGGCAACAAAAGTGAGTACACCCCTAAGAAAAAATGTCCAAATTGGGCCCAAAGTGTCAATATTTTGTTTTGCCATCATTATTATCTAGCACTGCCTTAACCCTCTTGGGCATGGAGTTCACTAGAGCTTCACAGGTTGCAACTGGAACCCTCTTCTACCCATTCATGACGACATCAAGGAGCTGGTGGATATTAGAGTCCTTGCGCTCCTCCATCTCCCGTTTTAGGATGCCCCAAAGATGCTCAATAGGGTTTAAGACTGGAGACATGCTTGGCCAGTCCATAACCTTTACCCTCAACTTCTTTAGCAAGCCAGTGGTCGTTCGGAGGGGTGTTTGGGGTTGTTATCATGTTGCAGTACTGCCCTGCGGCCCAGTTTATGAAGGGAGGGGATCATGCTCTGCTTCAGTATGTCACAGTACATGTTAGAATTCAATGAAATGTAGATCCCCAGTGCTGGCAGCACTCATGCAGCCCCAGACCATGACATTCCAACCACCATGCTTGACTCTAGGCAAGACACACTTGTCTTTGTACTCCTCACCTGGTTGCCGCTCCACACTCTTAACACCATCTGAACCAAATAAATGTATTTTGGTCTCATCAGACCACAGGACATGGATTACTGCAACCATGTCCTGTGGTCTGATGAGACCAAAATACATTTTTGTTTGTCTGTTTGTCTTCAGCAAACTTTTTGTGGGGTTTCTTGTGCATCATCTTTAGAATAGGCTTCCTTCTGGTATGACAGCCATGCAGACCAGTATGATGCAGAGTGCGGCGTATGGTCTGAGCACTGACAGGTTGACCCCCCACCCCTTCAAGCCCTTCAGCAATGCTGGCAGCACTCATACGTCTATTTTCCAAAGCCAACCTCTGTGTACGACGCTGACCATGTGCACTCAACCTTCGTAAACTGGGCCGCAGGGAGGTATTGCAACATGATAACGACCCCAAACACACCTCCAAGATGACCAGTGGCTTGCTAAAAAAGCTGAGGGTAAAGGTTATGGCCTGGCCAAGCATGTCTCCAGACCTAAACCCTATTGAGCATCTTTGGGGCATCGTCAAACGGAAGGTGGAGGAGTGCAAGGTCTTTAATATCCACCAGCTCTGTGATGCTGTCATAAATGGGTGGAAGAGGGTTCCAGTTGCAACCTGTGAAGCTCTAGTGAACTCCATGCCCAAGAGGGTTAAGGCAGTGCTGGAAAATAATGGTGGCCACACAAAATATTTACACTTTGGGCCCAATTTGTAAATTTTTTCTAAGGGGTGTACTCACTTTTGTTGCCAGCAGTTTAGACATTTATGGCTGTGTGTCGAGTTATTTTGAGGGGACAGTAAATTTACACTGTTATACAAGCTGTACACTGACTACTTTACATTGTATCAAAGTGTCATTTCTTCAGTGTTGTCCCATGGAAAGATATAAAGAAAAATGTGAAGAAATGTGAGGGGTGTACTCACTTTTGTGAGATACTGTACATACTGCATAATGAGTACTTTTACTGGATACTTTAAGTGTATTTGGACGCCAATACTTTTTAAATGTTTTACTTAAAAACTTAATGCAGGAATTTTATTTGTATTCTTAAACTCTTTTTGAGTGTCAACTATTTTAATTGTTTCTGTCTGTATCTGAATTTCTCGGTTTTGAAGAGTTATTTTCCAGAAGAGAAATCAGACAACTTTATTAGGAACAATGATTGGCAGAAATATATATAAATAATCTTTGCATCTAACCCCTTAATTAAAATGGAGAAAATCAGATACACTTTCATAAATGATAAGATCATTTATAGGAGAAACTGTATTTTAATCATCTGATGTGGTTGCACACTTCATTGAACACCTTCTCCTTCACTCTTTCTTCTTCTATCAGACATTTGTCAACACTACTGGGAACCAAGTTTGACCACGGAGCGGAGAGCATCATGCCCATTCTGCTGAACCTGGTGCCTAACAGTGCCAAAGTCATGGCCACGTCTGGAATGGCTTGCATCCGCATCATACTCAGAGTGAGACATCCAGTCATCTCTGCCCCCCCTGCAAATAGTCTCTTTTAGTAGGGACAGTACAAGAGGTTAATTATGATAATTAATACTGCTAATACTGCGTTTTGCCTTTCTCCCCCAGCACACACACTACCCACGTCTCATCCCCATCATCACCAGTAACTGCACCGCCAAATCAGTAGCAGTCAGACGGTAAGCACGCCTTAACTCTGCTACTGGATGAATATAGGTTCACATCGTTACTACTGTGCTGTGTATTACACCAGATTATTTTGTTTCAGCATATCAAGAGATATTCACTGATTTTAACAAAAAGGGATTTTGACTACGATTTTGATTGCACATCTCTGTAATTCATTGGAGAAGTTAAGAATCCTATGTCATGTTGCATACTTAAGGAGTGCTTAACTTTGTTCCCATTCCAGACGCTGCTTTGAGTTCCTGGACCTCATGTTGCAAGAATGGCATACCAATGCACTGGAAAGGTACATCAAAATCGGTTGATTCCTCCAACCAAAGCACTTGAAAAAAATGTGTTTTGAATTGATTGAAGTGTTGTAATGTATGTGTATGGTATGGTATGGCAGAGCAGCGTTAAGGGTGTGTTCTTGTTCTTGCTGCTCTCACATTGGCATTTGAGTTTGCTCACATTTGAGTTAGCCGAGTGTTGGCTGGGTGCGCCGCTGATGAGGCCCATTAAATGGATGGGTCCTGAGAGAGCTGTCATCAAAAGGCGACTTTCCAATCTCTGTAACTATGACAACCGCAGTGGAGACTTTAAAAGGGCGTGCCGAACCCCCTGTGGGTGGCCACATTGCCTGTGGACCACTGGAGGAATCAAACAGAAACAGGAGCTTGTCTAACGCTTAAAGGAGTCGTCCGTCTATACTTCCAGTTTTATTTTGAAGGGGTATTTGGTTAAATGCTTGTGTGGTCCTCATAATGTTCCCTTACTATCCCAGGCATGTGTCTGTTCTGACTGAGACCATCAAGAAGGGCATTCACGACGCTGACTCTGAGGCCAGGTCCATCGCAAGAAAGTAAGTAATGTTCAAGAAATTATTTTATTTGCAATGGTGAATTGTATTTTATTTAATTTTTTTATTTATATAAAGGTGCACTATGTAACTGTGGTCAGAGAAATGTGAAGGTGTTCTAAGGTTTATTCACATAACTGAATAAACTAACTTCCCTCGCAGGAAAATTAGATCCCTGGAACACTGTTTGAATTCAGAAATGTTGTTGCTCTGTACTTGTGACATGTGCAATGACAATAAAGTTTTCATTCATTCAAAGCTACTTGAAAACTCCGGTTGTTTACAGCAGCAGTTCCCAAAGATTTGTTGACAAACATATTCTAGTCTAACTGTTTGGTGCCTCAAAATCATTTTATTTTTGATTTATGATGATAGAATTATTCAATACTAAGATTAACATGTAGAGAAAATAAGTTGTGTCAACTAAGTGCAGGCTGTGCATGTAAGTTTCCATTCTGTCTTGTGCTTTTCCCTTTGCCCTTACAGGTGCTATTGGGGTTTCCATGCTCACCACAGCCGGGAGGCGGAGCATCTGTTCCATGCTCTGGAGTCCACCTATCAGAAGGCCCTGGCCTCTCACCTCAAGAGCTCTGACAGCATTGTGTCTCTGCCCCAGTCTGACCGCTCCTCATCCTCTTCA
Organism: Ammodytes marinus; assembly: GCF_949987685.1. Taxonomy (NCBI): domain Eukaryota; kingdom Metazoa; phylum Chordata; class Actinopteri; order Uranoscopiformes; family Ammodytidae; genus Ammodytes; species Ammodytes marinus. The sequence continues at coordinate 10,372,466 of NC_137216.1, read as the reverse complement.
CAGGAGAGCCTCAAGTAAGATCCACCATGCCATTCTAATGTGTCCTCCTCCTACTCCAACCCTGTAGCAGCTAATAATGTAATAACCACCGATAATTCAATAATTTTTTATGTTTTTTTATGTTATAAAATCCTATAATGAAGTATTTTAACAATGAAATAAGAACCTTTCTGAACCAATAATGTATGAACGTTTTGGCCATAATGTAAAAAGTGATTACATTATTGGCTGGTTGTTACTTTATTTGCCTCAAAACCAGTCATAATGTAATAACGTATTACATTTATATGGACAAAAAGTTATAATGTTATTGGTTCAGAAATTGTAAAACATTATTGGCAAGTTACGACATTGTCTGCTTTTATTACACTACACACTTCAAAATCAGTTATTGGTCCTTATTACGTTATCCGCCGGTTCCCTTGTGTACATATACTGTATATAAATATATATATATATTCTTCTTTGCTGTCCCATCTCTAACCTTCCATTATTGTTCTATATTCTTGAAGCTTTTGCCTGTCCATCTTACTGTAATTGATTGGAGAATAACCACATAGGCATGTGTCTTATTGAATGTGATTGTAAAAACATTGGTAGGATTATAATTAGATGGGCAGCAGACTGGGTAGCGCCCCAACACACAGCCACATGCGCACAAACACACTCTTGGATCGATCGCCATCATTTATCCAGTTTATAGATTCCCTAAGGAGCTTCTTGGCTAATGACCTCATCTATCACAACTGCAGTTGGTGTGTGTGTATCCGGTTAAAGGGCTGAGGTTGTGTTTCTTAAAGCAGCTACGAGTAACATTTAAATATCTTTTAAATAGCCCCATGTTTCCTCTGATAATCATAAATTACCTTTAACAGCAAACGAGACCATCAGTGCAAAGAAAGACGTTTTTATATAGTTTTTATTACTGCGTTTGGTCTGGTCGCACACCCAGTCCGATTTTCGGTTCGCGCATGCAGGCTCTATGGTCACATATCCGTATTGGTCGCAGATTTCAGTGTAGCTCTGCAACGCGATTTGAGAAGCCTATCCCACCAGGTGAGGGAAGGGGAGCGGGAGCCTTGTTTGAGACAGTTATTTGTCGTCATAATGACAGATAATGGGGCTGAACCATCAAAGAAAAAAAAAGAAAATGCAATGAAAAAAAGCTAAAAGGGAGAGTGATAGACGGGCTATACAATTACACAGGAGTGAACTAGACTGCAGTGTTTACTCCTAAATGAATGAGCGGTACTAACACAAAGTTTACTTTGCTTCGCCATCATCAGATGACCATTATTCATCTGAAATAGTCATTATTTACAACAACATAAAACACATTACCTAATCGTGATCCATACTAACTGCCGTCTCTCGCTTTCTGTGATGACACGTTATCTTTCAGCTCCGTGAGAGTAGTTAGGTGACACTGCATCAACTCATTGCAATCAGGTGTGTGTGTGGCACTGACCGGCATTAGTTGATGCAGAGTCACTAACCACTCTCACGGAGCCGAAAAGAGTCCGTGCCCTCACGGCTTTCAACACACGGACATGCACTATATTGCGTCCTAATCAATTGAGACTGGCACGACCGGCACAAGCTAGATAACAGCTTTACGACAGCTGGTGTCGTAAAAATACTACCGCTTTTGTCCAAAGGGGCCGCCAACGGACAAAGTTACTCGTAGTGGCTTTAAGATTTGTTCTATATCATTTCCTATTGTTTTATTTTTCGATACAACTAAGTCTATAGTTTTCATATGCTGTTTAAACTGGAATGTTTTATACATTAAGTCTAACAAGTGTTTTGTATTTTATCTGTCTTTTTTCAGCCGTCCATTGTCTGTGAAGAGTGTCATTGGAGGGAGCATGTCAAGGAGTAAGTCCTTTTTCTATATCTTGTTGTGAGTTTTTTCCCTCAGAAGTGACACATACCGTAATAAAGTAAGGCAGAGTGAGGTGGAGTTGGAAGGGAAAAACGGTTAAGAACAACCAGACTGACGTTCCAATTTTGTATTCACATTGCTTATGATCTATTCATCAAGAACTTGTGTTGAAACTATCCCATAACTAATATAAAGTTTAGTGCCACATGCTCATACTGTTGATTTAACTCTGTTTCTCACTGAGGTTGTAGTTAGTCCTGGTCTCTTACTGGACTGCTTTATGTTGAAAAATGTGTTTTTAATATTTTACCTGCGACCATATTTGTGAATGGGGTGAGCAATTGGGTACATCTCTTATATAATGTGAACCAGTACCACTGCGCAGTACAAACTTGGAGGTTGGAGGTTCGATCCTCGCCCTGCCACCTGTGTCATGGTTGTTGTGTCCTTGGGCAAGACACTTCACCCACCTTGCATCGGGTGAATGTCGATAGTAAGCCTGCTATCGGTGTATGAATGTGTGTGTGAATGGCAACGTGGGAAAAGGAAAACAGGTCTCCCTTGTAAAAGAGTCTTCGGTCTCAATGGGATTTACCTGTATAAATAAAGGATAAAAAATAAAAAAAACTTAATAATAGATCTTTATTTAAATTCTCACCTCTTTTGCTGCTGTCTGGAATTATTACATTAGATTTTTAAGATTAAACTATAAAGGGGGCCTCAGACTGTTAATACAATATACCCTCTCTTTTGCACTTTGGTGAAAATGAAGAGTTGAAAGACAAGTTGAAGAGTAGATCTAAGTAACGCATTAAGCTCTGCCTCAAGTGACCATTACCTTGTCATGTCTGCCCTGTAGGTAAGCTTGTGAGTGGCAGGGTGCCCACCACACCGGGTTCCCTGCAGCGTTCCCGTAGTGACATCGATGTGAACGCTGCCTCCAGTGCCAAGTCCCGTCTGTCCACCGTTCCTGCCTCCTCACCGTTCAGCTCAGCGGCCGCCTTGCCCCCTGGGTCCTACGCATCATTAGGTGATTTATGAATGAATAATCTATCTATCTATCTATCTATCTATCTATCTATCTATCTATCTATCTATCTATCTATCTATCTATCTATCTATCTATCTATCTATCTATCTATCTATCTATCTATCTATCTATCTATCTATCTATCTATCTATCTATCTATCTATCTATCTATCTATCTATCTATCTATCTATCCAATTCATCAGTCATCTCCCTCTAACAAACTTTTCAATGGCAGTGTCAATCTATAGAGCAATCTAAACTGTGGGCGCTCACTGTTGAGCTCTAATAAAGAAATAACTCTCTATTCAGGAGAAAATGTACAATCTGCTCAGATTATCACTGCAGGCACTTGCAAAACCGGAAGCAAGATGAAAGCTTTAGTGTTGTGTTAATTATCTTTGCCGACATAGAAGACAGAAACCCTCCGAAATAAACTGCAACATGGATGCAACTGATGCATCTGAAGATATTTGCTCAGCAACGAGCCACTATCTACAGCATTTGACTTTTTTTCGGAGGCTCACTCGATCAGTCATTCTAAACTCCCATCATCATGAAGTATTAAAACCACTTTCTTCTGTATTCACTGGCTTTTATCGCTGCCTGACTTGACTTATTAATCACTGCTGATGAGGTTGTCATTAGACTGCTCTGTCGACAGGAACTCTCTAAATCCTACGTTGACACTTTTGACAAATGGATGTGATGAGGCTCAGTACCCGCCGTAGTGATGAAAACCCCTGGCACTTTTTAAGGATGTTTTCACTAACATTTGAAGCTAATAGGCAAGGTGTAAGCCATCTCCCGCTATTCGATAAGTCATTTCTTTGCCATGCAGAAACATTATTCCCACACTTGTTCTTCCCTATTGGTCAATAACAGCCATTATTATTGACGATGAGGCCCCTTGCCTAACCCACTCACTCACCTACTCACTCCTGTTCCTGCTTCAACTGCTACTAACGTCTGCCTCTATACCTCTCCTCTCCCACTCGCTGCTGCACTGCCTTTCTTAAATGCCAAAAAAGATGGCACTCCCGGTAAAACCGATGGTAAGACGTTGTGTGTGTCTGTTTGCCTTTTTATGTGTGTATTTGTGCAAACAATGGCACAAAACGCAGGATAGCGAAGATGTACTAGTGTGTCTTTTTGTCAGCTGTCCCAGGCTCCACTTCTACATCCTTTGTCTCTTCATCTGTGCCCTCTTCTCCTCCTCCTCACTTTATCCCCCCAAAGTAGTCGTCAGTTATGTGGAACTCTGCATGGACTGTCTGCATGGATTACCTCTTCTGACTGTAACCCTAACAACTGTATCCATCAACCCTGTTATGTACACAGTGATCAAGTTGTCTGACGTCACTGTTTGATACTGTACGGTTGTGTTTACGTTGGTAGACTAAGGTTGTTATTTTATTTCTTAAAACTTCACTTCATTTGTTGTATAACTATGTGTCGGTGCACTGCAACGTTTCGTTAAATAAACGGGTGCCAAATTTGACGTCCTTTCCCAAGCTATTAACTGCACTTTGTTATCTGAGTAGAATATAAGACATACTGTGCTTTAATAATCATAGAAATACTTTGGCACAATAAGGTCAATTGCAGTACATGATCGCATACAGTGTGATTCAAAAGTAATACTCCCTCGTTATATTTAGTTTGCTGTGTAAATGTTGTTATCACACTCACAATTTTCCAGGCACTTTTCTTGGCATGTTGTGTAAAAGACTCCACTTGTAGATTTTTTTTACGAGAGGTGGCATTTGCCCCCAAACATTACATTAAGTATTTTAATAGACGCATAGACTTGCTGGTCGCAGCGGCCCTCATTTTATATTGTATATCCCACCTCACATTTTATAATGGCGATTTGGAAGTGAGAGTGGGAAGAAAGTTTTATTTTTGGGCAAGTTCATATGGGTGTGTGAACTGTGTTAAACCAAAGTCAAATGTTTCTCTCAGCTAATTGCCTTTATGTTAGAAGGGGCTGTTTACACACTGATTATGAAGTGGCTTATTAATGGTCACATATTTTCAGGTTCAAAATTGTGATTTGGTTTTCTACTAGAAACTGTTTTTGCATAATAGGTGACCTTTTAGATGTGACCAACAGCTTCAAACCCCCTTCATGTTTAGTATAGCAAAGACCATGGCATGCTAAATTTCAACGTTATCCACTAACACTAGAAGCTAGTTTCTTCATTTTAGGGGTATGTTTCTGACATTTAGTTGTCAAAAAAACTAGCTAACACAGCTAATTCAAGCTGATGAGCACCTCTAGCCGAAAGCTAACCTATTAGCCTGCAGCTAAAAGTAACTGTTGGTTTTAATTAGCCTTTAATTAGTAAAGGCTAATCAAGTTGACAAATTTTGCCTGAGATTTTAGAAAAACTATTGTATTGGCTAAACCACCATTAAATAATGTGTTTTACGCATTCTAATAAATGAGTAATGTCGAGACGTGAGCACATTTAAAACTTTTTGGGATTCCTTATGTTTGCTGATCATTTTTCAAGCATAGCAAAGACTTTAATCAGGATACTCAATGTTTGTCTGTTTTCCTGTAGACCTGGGTCAAAACGTTTGCCAATTTTTCTTATGCTTTATTTTAGAACACAAGTGGGACATGACACAATTACTCAGAAGTCCCTTGACTTGTGCTTTTCTGATGGTCATGCCTCAGCTAGCGCTAGCAGCTAGCAGGGCACACCCATGGACCTATAAAGAAACACACACACCACAACCATGTTCAGCTCAGGTTGCACTGTTATAACCAACCCCAAGAATAATTTGCAAATATTAGTGGACCCAGGTGTGTCTGTTTTCCCTCCTGTGTGTTTCAAGGGAGGGGGGAACTCTAACCCCTCATCCAGGTCTGCTTCATTCTGTCTCTCCTCCAGTGTCTGTGTCCAGGGTCCGGGTGAGCACGTACAAGTCATTCTAGTGGATTCATCTTTTTCCGCTTTATCTTTCTTCTTCTGTGGTCCAGGTCGCGTTCGCACCAGGAGACAAAGCTCAGGCAGTGTGGCTGGGGCCAGTCCTTCATCAGTGGTGGACAGCAGGGGGCGCAGCAGAGCCAAAGTGGTCTCACAGTCCCAGCGTATGTATATACACGCCCCCACACATTACATTTGATTTGATTCAATTGTTTTTTTTGGTAAATGTTAAAAAAAGTAGCAAAAAGGTAATAATAAAAACAAGAATATTACACAAATAGAAAGCACAATGCAGTCCTACATTGACAGACACTAGATCATTTGGATTACACATCCGAAAAAAGGAGTGGGTAGAAATATACACTTTTTTAATCCCACCCATTCTCCATAATTCTTTGTTAATAAATGATGTAGCTTTCTTATATAGCCTAATAACCCCCACAATAATGATTTACTTTGGCTTACCTTCTATACTAATATGTTCCTATAAAATGTATCATGTCATTGTAATATTATATTGTAATGAAAAATATAAACTTCTTATTGATCCTATCTCATAAATGTATTACATGCTCTTATAGAGTGAGGTTGAATTGAAATCACATTGTCCACATGCAACAGTACACAGCTATGATCTCTGTCACTCTCATATTCCAGTATGATCTCTGTGTGCACGGGCTCTGAGATCATACTAGATCTTTTGCTATGTCTCCTATGTCTGCACTACATCACCACCCAAAAATAAACTTCCTGTCTGTCACAAATCTTCTGAATGGTGCCTGTGTGCCTACGTGCATGCACAATGTGTGTGCGCTTGTGTTTCAGGTTTAGAAGTGTGTCTGTTGCTAACTATACAGGTTCATCTCACATCATTAGAATATCATTGAAAGCTCATTTGTTTCCTTTATTTAATTCAGAAAGTGAGAGTTTCCTATATTCTAGCTTCAACAGTCCAGGCCTTTGCTGACTACAGTTTACGGAAATAATCCAGCATATCAAAAAAATAGAATATCACATAAAACAATTAAAAAAAGGATTTATAATACAGAAATGTCATCCTTCTCAAAAGTATGTTCATTTATACATTCAAAATACAATACTATTTTGCACAAACTACTGCATTTATGCAGCATGTCATGGAGGCAACCAGCCAGTGACACTCTTGAGGTGTTATGAAAGCCTCTTCTTGTATTGTTGGGTCTGGTATAACTCATCTTCCTCTTGACAATACTCTGAATGTAGATTTTCTATGGTGTTCAGGTCAGGAGAGTTGGCTGGCCATTCAAGCACAGTTATACTATGGTCAGACAACCAGTTACTAGTGGATTTGGCACCGTGGGCAGGTGCCAGGTCTTGCTGGAAATAGGCATCTTTGTAAAGCTTATCAGGGGCCTGAAGCATGAGGTGCCCTAAAATCTCCTGGTAGCGTCTACATTGACTTAGCACTTTAGAAATCTAGAATATATCAAACTTTCACGCTTTGAATTAAATTACGGCAAAAAAATTTACTTTTCCATTATATTCTAATTATATGAGATTCACCTGTATATTCTTGAGATGTCTCAGTGATCAGTGCACACCTAACATCTCCACAGCTGATCCAGAGTGCATGCTGGGTAAAAATCAATAAAACATAACCCCCCTTTCTGTCTCATTTTGACCGTTCTCAATCTCCACCTTGTCCTGCCTTATTGCTCCCATCTCCCAGGATCCAGATCAGCCAATCCCATCAGTGGTAAGGCCTCAGCTTCATCCAATCACAAGCAAGACGCCTTCACCTCTAAGCGCCGTCCCTTTAGCACACAGAGTTTTGCATGCTTTCCCATTATGTTCGACTTTTGTTGACATTTGTTTCACCGTGGTGGTAGAAGCATGATCCACTCATCATCACATTCACATTTTGATTTGATTTCCCTCCCCCCCACAGTTTGGGAAGCTGTTTGGAGTCAGACATCTTTGTTAATGTCTATCTTTTCACTGTTGATGTGTTTCCATTTGTGACTGGTGCCACACACAATGTCTGCCCCACAGCAACTAGTAAGAACAGGGTTCCAGCCCCACCCATTCACCCTGTGATTGTGTCTGTGTCTAGAATGAATGTTATTTTCACTTTGCCTCACACACATGTGTCACTGAAACAGTTTTAATTATCCTTTTTAAATTCAATTAATTCCATGATTCACATTTTTACTGAGATAAACAAAAGCAGGATAAGCCCAGGGTTTCTACGGTCATAACATTCCTGGAAAATAGATGACATTTGAAAAAAAATTATGAATTGAATGTTTATAAAACGTTTTTAATATACTGTTAAAATAAGTTCATAAAAAATTCCCATGCATGTCTCACCTTATGTGAAATAGTTCCTTCAATTAATATTGTTTAAAATCTAGTGCTGCGCAGCTTGTTCTGCACCTTTGTGATCGTTTAAATTTAACTGTCTACGTGATACACATTAGGAATCAGCTACCGTAGTTGTCCGTTTTTCTCAAAGAGGGAGTAAAGTTAGCAAACCAACGACAAATAACATGACTTCAGAGAGCCTAATTATTTAGCCATATTACTGTTGTGAAACTAAATAAGGTTATGAAAATTAATTTGTAAAAAAAATGTGTGGGAACCCCGGAAGACATTCTAATATGTTGCCCAACCTTTTTTTGTTGCGACACTGTCCCCACAGCACATAACATGGGATTTGACTCAGTATAAGATTGTTATTAAAGGTTGTACCACTCCCTTACCCTTTGCTAAGTGTCTCACCCACTCTGAGTCCTGTCTAACCAAAGTGCTTGTTGTTTTTCTGTTTATTTGTCTTGTCTCCCCTTCCAGCTGGCAGTCGCTCCAGCTCCCCAGGCAAGCTGCTGGGCCATGGCAGCTACGGGCGGGTGTCTCGAGCCCCGGTGCATCAAACCTCCAACACCTCCACGCCACTGGACAAACGCAGCCGCATCCCTCGCAGTCAGGGCTGCAGCCGCGAGACCAGCCCCAACAGACTGGGCCTGGGTAAGGAGGACAGGTCTCACACACACACACTACTCCACACACACAAGTCCATATCTTTCTCTTAATAAAGGAGTACGCTTTATGTGGTGTCTGGAAGAGTCGATCACTTTAATCTGTTTTTGTAAGCCACAGCTAGTTCATCCGTTACACTACTTCTTTCTCCAACGCACAGTATTTTTTTTTTCATTTTTACAGGCTGTACATAATGTTTACAGGTTTGCTTTTGTAGGGGGAGGATATCCTTCATTTTACTCAATTTAATGTTAGTTTCTTATTATCTGATCTTTGTCGCACATTAACTGAAGCTTGAGTTGCTCTTTTTGCCCAGACGATCTAACCCTTTAATAGCAGTTTGCTGTTTGACCAACTCACTCACTCACTCAGCATCCTGCCACCGCTTGGTTTTCTGTTTAACTGTGACTCTATGTTTCCTCTCTTCACTTTCATTTTGTTCTTTATCTTCTCTTCAGTCCATCTTTGCCTCTCTTTATAATGTTGTCCCAACATCTGTAGGGCGTCAGCCCCAATGATTATGTCAATCATTATGGCAGTCAGGCCAAAATAAAATCAGATTCTTGCGCCCCAATGATCGAAACGTTTTAAGGCAAGACATTGCAGGCGAATTGGACAAACTTTGCCAGTTGATTACCGACATTAAAACAATATTTATCTACAATGTTCAGAATAAATATGCTAATTTGGCAATATCTAACAAATTATACATAATGTGCGTCTTTTAAAAACTAAAATCCAGATGTTCGATAACGCCAAAGTTAAAAGCTTTTGTTTTGTTTTTACAACATTACTATTGTCCAAAGTTTTCACAGAACAGATTTCGGGTTACAGTTAGAGAATTAGTATCCACCCTATTGGGCTCTGTACTTTCAGCCTTCTCTTCTCCCTACAACCTCTCCCCTTCTTCTTGTTCCACGTTCCCCCTCTCTTTGAATGCACAAACTGACCGTTCCCACCTAACTTGTTGTCCTGACAGCCAGCCTGTGTGGTAAAGCTCTTGTCCCCTCCTACCGCACGCTAGCCCGGAGCCGCATCCCCCGCCCCAGCATGAGTCAGGGCTGCAGCCGTGACACCAGTCGCGAGAGCAGCCGCGACACCAGCCCCGCGCGGGGCTTCACTCCTCTGGGTGAGTACCAACCAGTGAGTGAGTGAGTGGCTGTCCGGACTATAGCTCTCCCAGTGAGTGTCCCATACAAGACAGTCTACCAAAAGCTGCTACAAGCCTCCTTGCTGTTGTCTGTGCTATTTGTAATGTCTCTCTCTGCCTGCCTTTCTCTGTGCATGCATTAACTGTGTCTTTCTGGGTTTAGGGAATAATACCTATGTTTTTGTCTCTTTATGTTATTTTTTTAAATGGTATATTGAAAAATGACTTTGTGCTTTCTTTTTTTTTACTGTTTTAAATCAGATACATGTATGTGAAGGAATCTGTTTACAAATGTTGTGCTATTAGGCCAAAATTCCAATTGCTTCAGCACATAATCATAAAAGGCGGTTTTCATAACTGACGATGGTGTCCCAGTAACCAGTGCACATTACAGTCGCTGCTCCTGTAGTTATTGTGCAACTGTGGCATCCTGGGAAGTGAAGTCAAAATTCTCTTAGCCATAGTTTAATCATCAAGAAATATATGAAGCAGGACGTGAAAATGATGTCACCATCCACTCAATATGTCTATGACAGTCAATACTGTCACTGCTGTAAGCTTGGCATAGGTAAACCACTTTTGTTGTTGTTGTTCCCATAGACCATTAGTGTAAGGGATTCATAAGTGGAAGCAGCCTTATTTTTCAAAAGAGCGAGTTATTACTAATATCCTTTACATTTTAACACTTCATTTCTGTAGGTCAAAAGTTAATTTAAAAAAAATCTAACTGGAGTCCACTAATGCATTTATTCTTCAAAATGAAACAAAAAAACATGACAACATCCATCAGTGGTAACTAATTGTGAGTGTGGCCTTGGCCCCATGTCTTACCTCAAACGTCCAGTGTGTTTGGTTGCATCACTAACTCCCTGGTTGCGGATGTGGCCCCACTTCTCCTGTCCCCTGCAGCCTCCCGACGTCACTCCCGTTCAACCAGCGCTCTCTCCACAGCCGACCCCCACGGCCAGTCAGGTGACCTGCATGCACAGAGCTCCCTACCCACCAGTACCCAACAAAAACCCCCTTCCCCAAAAATCGTAAAGGAAAACAATTCACACTGAGCCCGGCATGCCTCTGTGATGTGACTTTAGGCAGCATTCATCATTCCATTACTTAATTTCCCCTACAATGTATTTATTTTAAAATTTTCTTTAGTATTTTAGCAACAAGGAAAGGTGATAAAGTTGCATTAGGTTTAGCATGTTCGAGGGTCACATTACGTTGTCATCTGCTCGTCACTTCATCTCCACGTTGCATTAGCAGTGCCTTGAATTTGATTTCCGTTTTAGCTGTGATTTTTGTGGCACAGTGATCTAGAGCCTTTTAATTTGCTGACTCAGACTAGCCTCACTTGTCGTTCTTTGAATGTTGTGTATAGTGCCTCTGTTTGTTTTAATTCTGAAAGTTTTTTTTCTTTTCGGTGCTTCATTTGTTGGTGGTCTATATCCGTAATCTCTGAAGGATATACTGTGGCATAACCGCCATGTTTTGCCTGCGCTTTTGCCTCAAGGGCTTGGTCATCTTCCATTTTTTATTTTTATTTTTGTCGGTGTCATGTATTATTTTCATTTACTTCTTAGACCTTGGTGACTTTGAGAATTTTCCCTTCTAGTGATTTCCTTTGGCTCATTCATTTCCACTATATTTCTTTATAATGAAATGTGTCTGAAAGAAACAGTAACTTGCTCTGTGTGGTTACAAAAAATAACAAAAGCTTTATGTTGCTTTTGTGTATTCAGGTAAGTTACATTGGCCACAGTCACTCTCTTACTAAGCTCCACTCACCATTGCCATTTCCTTTTCACACATAATCTATAGACCGATATGGTTTGATTCACCAAGCAAGAATCTCTGCCTCAGTCAACGCCATGCGAGTCCTTAACACTGGCACAGAGGTGGAGGCAGCGGTTGCTGACGCTCTGGTAAGTTGCTGTGTATTATTATTCTTTTTTCAGGGGAAACCTATCTAAGAACTACATAAGCAAGCAAGATTTTCATGCAAAGATTTTGTATTGAATCAGTTGAATCGCAAACAAAAGCTGAAATACAGAGGTGCCTTATACCGGCTTTCTGAGACAGGGAATATGCAGACCTCGAAAAGACTTAGATAAGTTTTATATAAAGTGGGCGTCCCAGGGAAATGCAGCTGTTGGAAGACGAAGAAGAAGTACTTAAGAATAAACAACTAAATACATTTTCACCTTAGCACTTGATGTTGTGGAAAGACTTGAGGCAGTGGTGGATGATGTCATCTTTAGTGACTAGCATCTTGTCCTTTTAAAGGCCACAGTAGTTGTAAATGATCCCAAAGAGTGGGGTTACCAAGGGAGCGTTGCAATCTAGAATATCACCACTAGATTACGCCAAAATACACACTGTACTTTAGAGTTTTAACTGAGGAAAAATCTGCTGTTCAATCCCTTTTTTGTAGCATCCTGGCAGCACAATCAGACCAGTAGCAAACAGCAGCATCTCATATTGGGCAGGTGAAGATTTAAGCAAAAACATGAATTAATTTATTAATTAACTTATTATGAGCATGTGAAGCTTCTTAGTGTTGCTTTAAAATAGCCTCGTAAAGCAAAATATTTTGGTTTGCTGGAGTTCTCACGCACCTCAACGGGCACCTTTATGGATATACGTTATTTCCAATTGACCATTGAGAGTTCTTTACTTTTAAATGCTTTAAGACCTCGATCAATCCTTCCTACTGGCTGGTTGAACACACTATTCTACGGTCTATCA